>NW_028318183.1:5237812-5569375 GCF_062004578.1 Staurois parvus | reverse complement strand
GTGTCCCATTGAATTAAATGGGATAATGCAAAACACAGAACTTTGTACAACTTGAGGACATTGATATTCTTCAGAACCAGCTATATTAACATCTGTGCTTGTAGCAAACAGTAGACGTCAGGTTTAAGGTAGTAGTTGTAGTAGTTAACTGTAAATATCTTTCCTAGAGCCACAAGAGCAGAGTCTCTTTAAGTAGAAGATTAGATGGACAAAGCTCTTCAGGACACCAGCTGGTATCCCCCTTTAACTGGACCCGCAGCTGACTCTCTAGCACCAGAGAAGTGGCAAAAGCACAAAGGTCCCCAAGATCTCTCAGAAGTATCTGTATTCCTTGATACCACACCAGATCTTCAGCAGACAGCCCCCCTCAGTTAACTCTCGTTCCAGGCTTTCAGCATCCATGCCCTCAGGTCATAACAGCATTGCCTGGAAGGGCAGTGTGCCCCCTCTAGGTTGGACTAATCCTTTCCAGGAAAAGACCATGAGTTCAGTGTACTCACCAAAAATATACAGTCTCCCAGCATCAGAGTCTTCCTCTCTGGGGTTGGCCAGGGCTGTATCAATATTCATTCTGCCATCTGCATAGCTCCACACCTATCATCCAGAAACTTCACAAACTCTCTGGATGCAGAGGGAGCAATCAGACTGGCATTGGCTAAATACACTGAGCAGACCTGACTAGCAGAATGCAGCTTCACTGAGTACAGTTAGCAATCTAACAAACAATCACAGCCACACTGACTACAGTGTTATTGCAGCTAAATCTACCTATCAAAACATACTAAATCTATCTATTTAAACCTAGCACCTACAGTATCTAGGAGGGTGCTACATTACAATAGCAGAGTTCTCAGTTTACTCACCATGTTCAGTTGCAGGTGTTGGCCCCTGTATTTTTATTTTCCCTCACCTTCTTGGATTCCTGGACACAGCCAGGAAAGATAAATCTCTCTGCGTCCCTCCCTCAGCAGCTCAGAAAGACCAAGCCAAATGAGGCAGAGGTATCTGGACAAGTGGTCTGCAACCAGGTGAGAGGCTTTCCACCCTCAGGACTGGTGTGTAGGCAGATGGGCAGGACACTAGCAGCAAGAAGACTCAGCTACTATGCGTAGAACCTCCCTGATTGCCAAGAGAGTACTACAGTTCTCGTGTGGAGACCCTTAGACATGGGCCCTAGATCCCTCCAACTGTTCATATGTATTACCAGAGCTGCCCTGGACTTTAATTAGAGAGATTCTATTTATGAGGGTGATAAATAGAATAGAGTACTACAGTTCTCATGTGGAGACCCTTAGACATGGGCCCTGGATCCCTCCAACTGTTCATATGTATTACCAGAGCTGCCCTGGACTTTACTTAGAGAGATTCTATTTATGAGGATGATTGTGAATAGCTGTTTTTACAGCTTTCATAATTGGACTCTTCAATGTATCCATTTCTTTACCATCCTTAATCTGTTTTCCTTATGTGAAGACAGCCTTATTGTTCACAGAGGTTGTAAACTTTACCACTCTATTTAACACAAAAATTAATAGTTTCAGATAGAGTTGTGCTTTAACATACTTTCCGTGCAGAACATTGCAGATTAAAAATTATACTACTGAGCCGAGTAATGAAACTTTAGGCTCCATGCACACTAGCATTTTTTTTGTAGCTCAAAAAACGCTGGAAAAAACACTGGATAAAAAGCGCGGTTAATAGTGTTTTTAGTAGCGTTTTAGTAACATTTTAGTAGCGTTTAGAAGTATTTAGGTGCGTTTAGGAGCATTAGCGTTTTATTAGCCTTTTTATAGTACATGTAAGAAAAAAAGAAAGAGCTATAAAAAACTGTTAGTAGCGTTTTTCAGTAGCATTTAGGAGCGTTTAGAAGTGTTTAGTGTTTTTTTCTGCTGGGAAAAATGTTCCAAAAGACTCTACAAAAACTATTTTTTTTTTCTGCTGCTAGAAGCTGAAGCTCGAAAAATACTAATAGCATAAAGTAGCGTGCATGGACACATAGGATAACATAGGATAACACTTTTTAGCTTCTAAGACCAGAAACAAAATGCTATTAACACCTTCTAGGAGCTTAAAAAACGCTAGTGTGCATGGAGTCTCACACAGATTTAAAATCCATCATTATGTGCCAAAAAATGCAGTTTTTTTATTATTTATGTACGTTAAGAGCTAAAAGACTACATAGCACTATACAAAAACAAATTAGGTTGCACGGGTGGGTAAAGTCCACACAGTGGAACAAGTGGTTAATTCGGACGCAAACAAGGCTTGTATCAGATTATGCAATTAAAAGCCAATATTTATTAATTGTAGCACAAAAAATTGTGGTACTGCAAAATAAGTTGAGCACACTGTGCTCGGCAACCGCAACGTACACATAAACATACAAACAATTAAAACCAGTGTCAAGGTAAAGACGTCTGGACATCAATTAAATTGCCTGCATGTAGACACCGCAGCTGTCTGCAAAAATGGGATGTATAACCTAACAATGGTGTATTAGTACAGCACCACAGAGCCAACATGTAGACAATGATTGGCTACTGACTTTTTTTTAGAAATGTTAGAGACAAGGGGGTTTATTTACAAAAGACAAATAGACTGTAAACTTTGCAAGTGCAGTTGCACTCATTTGCCTTACTAAGTGTATTGTAGTATAGCTTCACTTTGTAAAAAATTCTCAGATGCAAGGAAAATTAAAAAAAAAAAAAAATTTGTAGCACAATTGGATGATGGAAATCATAAAAGCTTTATCACGTTTACTAAGCCCTGGGGAAAATTAGTGCAAATGCACTTGCAAAGGGAGTAGTCTATTTGCCTTTAGTAAATCCACCCACAGTGCTGTCAACTATTTGTAGTAACTATGAACTGCAAGGGTAAGTTTTTACATAGATTTTGTGGAAAGGAAGGGAAGCACATTGAGGGTCTCACTGATGTGGTGACGTTCAGTCACTGTCCAATAAACAGGCTGAGTGACTCTGGAACCTTCAGCACTACAGATTCCAAATAGTGGAGGCACCTTCTCCCTATATAATGTGTCAGGAGTGTAGAAATCATAAGAGTGGCTAAAAAAATTACATTCAAATTGGCAGGTAGAGCAATTCAGTTTCCACTGTGTATTTTGCGGTTTGGCTGGAGTTCTGCTTTAAATTATCTCTTCAACATATAAAACACATGAGACTATTTCTTGAGAGCGGGCCAGGAGTCCCTGACTATCTGCTAAATAACTTCTGGCTGAAGCTTTGGAGGTGTTTGCTATGGCTATTAATTTTGCTGATGAATTGAATTAACATGTGACATCTTCCTTGGATGCAGTGGTGTTATTAGTGTGGGGACTTATATTTTTCCTTAGATTTCCACATGTGTTGTATCCTGTCCTCACTATCACATCATGTTGGCAGGAACAAGTACAAACTGACATAATTAATAAAGCATCACATATGCAACAAATTCCTAATGAAGGGATTAGTATATTGAAGGGTTTGTAGAGACAGATAAAGTAATACAGTTGCCAAGTAGGTACATCTGCCCATAATTAATTCCCTGCAAACTCCATGGTGCATTAACTATGATCACAGCCATAAAAAAGACCTATCATAGGATTTCATTTAAATATTGTGCTAGAGATGTCCTAAACACTGGTATTCAGGGATTCTGGTGTTCTTTACAGAAAATCAGAAATGCAAGCACTTGGTGGTATCTTTTAATTTAGTTGTGTTGTGTCCCCCAGTTGGCTGGATAGCCAGTTTTGCCCTTCCTGCATTGGCACACATAGGACCAGTGACTGGGAGAGTATGGCAGACTATCACTTTTTTCTGCTAGAAGTTCAGTTCTAGGTGCTGAGTAATTGGTGCCTTGGTAGTTACTCTAGGTGCCTAGAGTAATTTGTCTGTAAATACACAGCATGTTATGTCATTGACAAAAATGTTAAGGACTCAGGGAGATTGCACTGGCAGGCAGAGGAGCAGACTAGAACCTTTATTAAACATGAAAATTTGTTACTGGGAGTCAGTACTGGTGGTCCTGCTACCCTAGGTCACAGCCTATGCTGGCTTTGTGGAAATCTGGTGCCGCTTGCGTGTAGAGTAAGTGGCAGCATTCTCCTTTGAGCCCAGGGTGACCTGATGATTTACTTTCATGGGGCATGCTCCTGATTCCCTGAGCTCACAAGAAATGGGTTGAATGACACTAGGTATTATTTAACCCAAAGCAGACTGACAGCACATGATGGAGGAGGATGCAGGGGGGCAGTGCTGGAGGGTGGAGAGGGTAGAATTTCAAGGCAATTTTTGATTTTTTTTTTTGTACAGTAGGCAGGAGGGGCCATTTAAAAAAATGTGGAAATGGGTTTTATAGTTGAGTAAACCTGTATCATCCTTAAGTAATATAAACTAAGGCTGTTATTATGCAGCAGGCACCAGAAGGTGCCACATCATACTTTAACAGTTCACTTCTATCACTGGTATCACCAGAGCCCCCTACCATAATGACTTATCATCAGGCTTAAGGAATCGTTTGTGAAAGGGGGTGTTTCCTATTTATATCTTTAAAAAAGTCGGTATTAGAAAAGGAGCTTTAGGGGTTACAGTAGACCTTCAAACAGGGAAACAGTATGGTATGGTACTTTATGGTGAATACTGTACAGCTGCCATGGTAGTTCATATGACATGACGGCGTTACAGGTTTACTTTAAGTTCCATATGTGCTGCTGTAAGATTGTTACTTTAATCCCACATATTACATTTATGCATCACTTTGCAAGGCAATATAGGTGTACTCCAAGTTTAGTTTCCTCTCTAATCTCCTCTTGATCTCCAGTAATAACTCTGCAATTTAGGAGATCCCTAAAAACAATTACATTTCCTTTTAATCAGTGCTTGCTTGTTAGTACAGCAGCATGTATAGTAAAACAGATGTGGTTTATTAATAACATAACAAGGAAGGGCTTTGGGCCAAGACTGTCTAAATGTTACTAAAAAGTGTAGCTGACAATAAAGAAACACTGCAAATAAAGCACTTCTTCCACCCATTCATTTATGTAAGGATAACAGACATGTCATTGCAAGATGATTCCAAATAAATCATTAACTGGTCTGATTATAAAAACTAGCAGGAAAAAAAACAGACAGGGTATTGTGCTTTCCTGCCATTCATAAAATATCATTGTCTAACCTGTATCAATAAAATGAAAACTTAGTGTCTAATGCTGGGTACATACGATCAGTTTTTTTTTTCCGTTCACCCCAATGTGCTGAGCGCAAAAAAACTGAAGCTCGGGAGGTGCTCAATGTACTAACTATCCAATTTTAGTATAGCGATCTCCTCGCTGAGGTTTTGTGTTCTGACAGGGGGACTGTCCCTCCCCAGAACACAGCGGTCAGTGCTCACAGCAATTAACTGCCAGCTCTGAACAGATGCCAATTGGAAGCTGGTTTTCCAGCATGTCCATTCGACAGAAGCCGGCCTTTTGGTGTACACACGGGCCAAATGTTGGCTGTTTTCTATTGAACTGGACGATATTTGGCCCATGTGTACGGGGCTTTAGAGTATAATAGCCAGCCTGGCTATTGCCTTTTAGGAAAGAGCAGGGACATAAAAATCCCAGCACCAGAAAACATTAGAGGCTGCCGGTTAAAGCTCATTTAACCTTTCAGTTTAAATTATCTAAATATATTCCAGGTGCATCAAAACAAAAGGAGTGCAAAGGCTTACATTTTTTTTCTTAAAAAAAAATCAGCCTCGGCCTAAGTAGAAAAGTCTACAGTGCCTTAAAAAAGTATTCATACCCCTTGAAGTTTTCCACATTTTGTCATGTTACAACCAAAAACGTAAATGTATTTTATTGGAATTTTATGTGATAGACCAACACAAAGTGGCACATAATTGGGAAGTGGAAGGGAAATGATAAATGTTTTTTAACATTTTTTATAAATAAATATGTGAAAAGTGTGGCATGCATTTATATTCAGCCTCCTTTACTTTGATACCCCTAACTAAAATCTAGTGGAACCAATTGCCTTCAGAAGTCCCCTAATTAGTAGAGTCCACCTGTGTGTAATTTAATCACAGTATAAATACAGCTCTTCTGTGAATCCCTCAAAGGTGTGTTAGAGAACATTAGTGAACAAACAGCATCATGAAGGTCAAGGAACACCAGACAGGTCAGGGATAAAGTTGTGGAGAAGTTTAAAGCAGTGGTAGGTTATACAAAAATATCTCAAGCTTTGAACTTCTGATGGAGCACTGTTCAATCCATCATCTGAATATCAAAAGAGTATGGCACTACTGCAAACCTACCAAGACATGGCTGTCCTCATAAACTGACAGGCCGGGCAAGAAGAGCATTAATCAGAGAAGCAGCCAAGAGGCCCATGGTAACTCTGGAGGAGCTGCAGAGATCCACAGCTCAGGTGGGAGAATCTGTCCACAGGAAAACTATTAGTCGTGCACTCCACAAAGCTGGCCTTTATGGAAGAGTGGCAAGAAGAAATCCATTGTTGAAAGAAAGCCATAAGAAGTGCCATTTGCATTTTTGCGAGAAGCCAAAAATTGAACTTTTTGGCCTAAAAGCAAAACACTATTTGTGACAGAAAACTAACACTGCACATCACCCTGAACACACCATCCCCACCGTGAAAAGTGGTGGTGGCAGCATCATGTTGTGGGAATGTTTTTCTTCAGCAGGGACAGGGAAGCTGGTCATAGTTGATGAGAAGACGGATGGAGCCAAATACAGGGCAATCCTAGAAGAAAACCTATTAGAGTCTGCAAAAGACTTGAGACTGGGGCGGAGGTTCACCTTCCAGCAGGATTACGACCCTAAACATACAGCCAGAGCTACAACGGAATGGTTTAGATCAAAGCATATTCATGTGTTAGAATGGTCCAGTCAAATCCAGGCCTAAATCCAATTGAAAATCTGTGGCAAGACTTGAAAATTGCTGTTCACAGAAGCTCTCCATCCAATCTGACAAAGCATGAGCTATTTTGCAAAGAAGAATGAGCAAAAGTTTCACTCTGTAGATGGGCAAAGCTGGCAGAGACATACCCAAAAAGACTTGCAGCTGCAACTGCAGCGAAAGGTGGTTCTACAGAGTAT
The DNA here is from genome assembly GCF_062004578.1 of Staurois parvus. Lineage (NCBI taxonomy): Eukaryota > Metazoa > Chordata > Amphibia > Anura > Ranidae > Staurois > Staurois parvus. Next base: position 5,562,279 of record NW_028318183.1, on the reverse strand, counting down.
TGACTCAGGGGGGGCTGAATACAAATTCACACCATACTTTTCACATATTCATTTCTAAAAAATGTTGAAAACCATTTATCATTTTCCTTCCACTTCCCAGTTATGTGCCAGTTTGTGTTGGTCTATCACATAAAATCCCAATAAAATACACTTACGTTTTTGGTTGTAACATTTTATTTATTACAGGTATTTATATAGCGGTGTCAATTTATGCAGCATTTTACATATATATTGTACATTCACATCAGTCCCTAACCCTCAAGGGGTTTACAATCTAAAATCCCTAACTTACATTCATACATACATATACTAGGGACAATTTAGACAGGATCCAATTAACCTACCACTTGGTGGTCCTGCCCCATGGCCCAGTGCTTTTGGATGCAAGTACACAAACATCTCTGTGCCCTTTTCCACCTAGTCCCCATATTGAACCCACCTAAGTCCTTTTTAAACTGCAAGCCCGAAGATCTTTTTAATCGCATTTCATCCTTCATCCTTTCACCCTCACAACTGCTAAGCAAGTCTTGGCAAAAGCCTGGCTACAGCCACACACCCCCATCTGGGAGGTCAAAGCTACAGTATATTGGACCCTGATCAACAAAAAACTGACAGCCTGATTACAGAACACTGCACAAATTTCAGCGAGTCTTGAACCCCTGGATTATGACGTTTCTCCAGAGGAACTGACCACAGACTATTGGAACTTTGACAATACAACCTACAATGCCCCTCCATCTATAGCCAATGTACCCACCCATTCAACTCTCCCCTTCCCCATCCCTTTGCCCCACATCTTTTCCTTAGACCCCCTCTCTTTCTCTCTCTATTCCTTTTGCTACTCTCCAACCTTAAACTCTCTTTTTTCCTTCCACTCCAGCTCCATAAGCACCATTTGCAACAAAGTTGGATATTCCATCAAATTTGAATACTTGCATAACTGACTCTGCAACTAATCTTGATGGTGTATGTAAATACTGTACTCACACAACTGTCACAGCTATCGAATCTTGTATGCCTTTACCCAACATTTGTGCCTCAGCTGTGGTCACGAAACCTCAGTGTACATTTAAAATGTTATGGCTTATGCTTTTACCTCTGAAAATTAAAACAAAATTATTGAAAAAAAATATGAAAGGTGGGTAGATGTTTTCACTGTAGGCTCTTTCCTCCCTTATCTCAGTTTAGAGAAATAAAAATATCTCCAAAGAGAGCAATCTGTGTCAGAAATGACATTTGTCTAGCTGCATTTAAAGCGGAGTTCCAGTCTCCTAGCCAACATTGCATTAATAGCATTGCAGAGATCATTGTAATTCCTCATATGCAGAATGGATAATGTTGCCCATGTACACATTGTAACTACTTACAAGCTGCTTATGTTTCTTCAGTCCCCCTCAAGTCATGCAGGATTTGGCCAGCTGAAGCCAGCCTGGCATAATTTCCTGGATTTCATGCAGCTGGCTACCCAGCATGCACCCCGAGATCTTGCGCATGAGCAGTAATGACACTGCGAGGCGCGTTTTTTGTACCTGCATTAAATGTACAAAGACTCCTGGGATTGATGACATAGATATCCCAGGATTTAACAGGCAAGGCTGATGACACAATCGCCTAGGCGGCCCCAACCGAATGTCGTGGGGAGCATTACTGAAAAAAGGTACTTTCTGTGGGAAATTTCTACATTTCAGTATCCATATCTTGATTCACTAGCAGTGTGCATTACAATGTGGCTAATTCCTAAAAATGACTGGAACTCCGCTTTAATGAGAGTCAGAAATCCATGGCTTATTATGAGAGTGTAATGTTGAATTGTGGAAGAGTGAAACTGCTACAGTCATTAGCAAGATTACCCAATATCACATTTAGTACTACTTTATAGACATTTCCATTTTGTCTTGCACACTAAAGGAGAGATAGACGAGCCAGAGACTGGCAGATGCCTACCCAAGTGCAACAAGCAATATTATACCTGCCTCTCCTAGAACCTTTTTCAAGTGCAGAGCCATTGCCATTCTCAGCAACGATAAATGTCTAATCCTGTATTTTTCTACATAAAATTTCTTAGGTGCTAAATATTGCTTTTAAAGGTAGAGTACATTGATGTAAACAAGTATTTGCCCCTTCCTGATTTTATTTTGCATATTTGTCACACTTAAATGATTCAGATCATCAAACACATGTTAATATTACACAAAGATAACCTGAGTAAATACAAAATGCAGTTTTCAAATGATGATTTAATTTATTAAGGGAAAAAAGCTGTCCAAACCTGCCCAGCCCTATGTGAAAAAGTAATTGCCCCCTAAACCTAATAACTGCTTGCGCCACCCTTGGAGTTAACAACTGCAGTCAGGCATTTGTGATAACTGGCAATGAGTTCTCAATGCTTTGGAGGAATTTTGACCAACTCTTCTTTGCAGATTTGTTTTAATTCAGCCATATTGGATGGTTTTCCAGCATAAACAACCTGTTTAAGGTCATGCCACACCATCTTGATTAGATTTAAGTCCAGACTTTTACTAGGCCACTCCAAAACCTTAATTTTTTTTTGTTTCGGATCATTGTCCTCCTGCACAAGCCACGTGTGCTTGAGCTTGAGGTCACGAACTGATGGCCGGACATTCTCCTTCAGGATTTTCTACTAGAGCATAGAATTCATGGTTCCAGCAATTATGGCAAGTCATCCAGGTCCTTAACCACTTGCCTACCGGGCGCTTTTCAGGTTTCAACGCTGTCGCACTTTGAATGACAATTGCGTGGTCATGCAACACTGTACCTATATGAAATTGATATAATTTTTTTCCTCACAAATAGAGTTTCTTTTGTTGGTATTTAATCGACACTGGGTGTTTTTTCATTGCCCATCATTGCCTATCATTGCCCATCAGTGCTGCCTATCATTGCCCATCAGTGCTGCCTATCCGTGCCACCTCATCAGTGCCCATTAGTGCTGCCTATTAGTGCCCATCAGTGCTGCCTATCATAATAGAAACAAAGAAAAACTGTTTTCAAATTTTTTGCTATTTTTTTTGTTTATAGTGCAAAAAAGCACTATAAACAAAAAAAATAGCAAAAAATTTGAAAAAAGTTTTTCTTTGTTTCTATTATGATAGGCAGCACTGATGGGCACTAATAGGCAGCACTAATGGGCACTGATGAGGTGGCACGGATAGGCAGCACTGATGGGCAATGATAGGCGGCACTGATGAACTGGCACTGCTGATGCTGCACTGATATGCAGCAATGATGGGCACTGATGTGCTGTACTGACTGGCTGCACTGATGGGCAGCACTAACTGACGCCACTCCTGGGCACTGATGGGTGGCACTGCTGGGGGGCACTGCTGGGCACAGGTGGGCAGCACTGCTGGGCACTGATGGGCCGCACTGCTGGGCACTGATGAGCAGCACTGATGGGGGGCACTGCTGGGCACTGGTGGGTGGTACTTCAGGGTACTGATGGGCACAGGTGAGTGGCACTGCTGGGTGCTGATGGGCACAAGTGCGTGGCACTGCTGGGCACTGATCATCAGTGCCCTGATGATCAGTGCCGATCCATTCTCTGACAATTGCCGGTTATCGTCAGTACTATCCTCCCGCTTTGACAGCGTGAGAAAAGTGCAGCCGACAACTGGCAACTGTATTTACCTGGTGATCTTCTGTGTCATTGGACACAACTGATCTCATGGTAAAAGGCCGCTGTGAATGGCCTTTTACCATGCCACGTGATCAGCTGTGTCCGTAAGACAAAGCGATCACGGAGATCACCGGGTGTGCACCGTTGGGGGCACGCGGGAAGGCGTGTTCTGGGAGTATGTCATATGATGCCCTCCCAGAACTGGACAACCGCGCTGTAGCAGTCATTTGGCTATAGTGCGGTTTCCAAGTGGTTAAGCTGTAAAGCAGCCTAGACCATCCCACTACTACTACCACCATGTTTGACTGTTGGTATGATGTTCTTTTCATGAAATGCTGTGTTAGTTTTACAGTCCACAGAATATTTGCCCAAAAGTCTTGGGGATAATCAAGATGTTTTTTGGCAAATGTAAGATGAGCCTTTGTGTTCTTTTTGGTCATCAGTGGCTTTCCCCTTGGTACTCTCCCAGGGATGCTATTTTTACCTCTTATTGCTGGAGCCATTGGCTCCTGCTGCTGTCAATCACAGCCAGGAAGCAAATGAGGAGAGAGAGGAGGAAGGATCGAGTCACAGCTCTTTATGTGAATAAACACAGAAGATGGGAGGGGCCAGAAGCGCCAAGATTAGGATCGGGGTTGCTCAGTGCACAAAGCAGGTAAGTATGACATGTTTGTTTTGTTTTTTAATTGCCTTTAACCGCTTAAGAACCGCCCTATAGCAGATATACTGCTACAGGGCAGCCCCTGTGCGCAAAATCATGTATAGAAATGTCATTTTGCATTTCCGGATAGGGGCGTGCGCCCTACCCGCGCCACCATTTACGGCCGCGGGTGTCAATCACCGGCTCCCGGATGGTGATTACCCGCCGGCGCCTGGTGATTACTGGCGATCACTGACAGGGAGGAGGGCTGCTTTGTTTACCAACAGTCCTCCTCCCTGTCGGTTTGGGAACACTGCTCTGGATGGCTATGCAAAGCCATCCAGAGCAGTGTGCTTACAGTGAAGAACACAACCCCCGCCTCCTAGTAAAACACTCCCATCCCATTGTTAACCCTTTGACTGCCCCTCATGTTAACCTATTCCTGTCCAGTGCCATTAGTGGTGTCAGTGCTTTTTTTTAGCACTGATCACTATATTGGTGTCACAGAGGATGTCAGTGACACCAAGTAAGTTCCCCCCCAGTGTCAGAATGCCCGCCGCAGTGCAGTTATAAGTTGCTGATAGCTGCCATAAGTTGCTGATTGCCACCATTATTACTATAAAAAAACCAGTATCTGTACTGCCATTTGCAAACACTATAACTTTCACGTAAACCAATTAATTTACATGTAAAAATTGTCGGTCTTTTTTTTTTTATAGTACAAAAAATAAAAAAACCACACAGGCGATCAAATGCCACCAAAAGAAAGATCAATTCGTGGGAAAAAAAGGATGTAAATTTAATTTGGGTGCAGCGTTGCATGACTGCGCAATTGTCAGTTAAAGTAACGTAGCATCGTAACCCAAACCGCTTCTTTAACCGCTTCCTGACCGCCCTATAGCAGAAATACTGCTACAGGGCAGCACGTATATACAGTCATGGCCGAAATTGTTGGCACCCTTGATATTTCTCCAGGAAATCATGTATTTCTCACGAAACGTATTGCATTAACACATGTTTTGCTATACACATGTTTATTCCCTTTGTGTGTATTGGGACAAAACAAAAAAAGGGAGGAAAGAAAGCAAATTCGACATAATGTCACACAAACCTCCAAAAATGGGCTGGACAAAAGTATTGGCACCCTTTCACAACTGCGGATAAATAAGAATGTTACAAGCATGTGATGCTCCTGTAAACTCACCTGGGGCAAGTAACAGGTGTGGGCAATATAGAAATCACACCTGAAAGCAGATAAAAAGGAGAGACGTTCACTTAACCTTTGCATTGTGTGTCTGTCTGTGCCACACTAAGCATGGACAACAGAAAGAGGAGACGAGAACTGTCTGAGGACCTGAGAACCAAAATTGTGGCAAAATATCAACAATCTCAAGGTTACAAGTCCATCTCCAGAGAACTAGATTTGCCTTTGTCCACAGTGCGCAACATTATCAAGAAGTTTGCAACCCATGGCACTGTAGCTAATCTCCCTGGTCGTGGACGGATGAGGAAAATTGATGAAAGATTGCAACGCAGAATAGTCCGGATGGTGGATAAGCAGCCCCAAACATGTTCCAAAGACATTCAAGCTGTCCTGCAGGCTCAGGGAGCATCAGTGTCAGCGCGAACTATCCGTCGACATTTAAATGAAATGAAACGCTATGGCAGGAGACCCAGGAGGACCCCACTGCTGACACAGAGACATAAAAAAGCAAGACTACAGTTTGCCAAAATGTACTTGAGTAAGCCAAAAGCCTTCTGGGAAAACGTCTTGTGGACAGATGAGACCAAGATAGAGCTTTTCGGTAAAGCACATCATTCTACTGTTTACCGAAAACGGAATGAGGCCTACAAAGAACAAAACACAGTACCTACGGTAAAATATGGTGGAGGTTCAATGATGTTTTGGGGTTGTTTTGCTGCCTCTGGCACTGGGTGCCTTGACTGTGTGCAAGGCATCATGAAATCTGAGGATTACCAAAGGATTTTGGGTCGCACTGTAGGGCCCAGTGTCAGAAAGCTGGGTTTGCGTCCAAGATCCTGGGTCTTCCAGCAGGACAATGACCCCAAACATACGTCAAAAAGCACTCAGAAATGGATGGCAAAGAAGCGCTGGAGAGTTCTGAAGTGGCCAGCAATGAGCCCAGATCTAAATCCCATTGAACACCTGTGGAGAGATCTTAAAATTGCTGTTGGGAAAAGGTGTCCTTCCAATAAGAGAGACCTGGAGCTGTTTGCAAAGGAAGAGTGGTCCAAAATTCCGGGTGAGAGGTGTCAGAAGCTTATTGATGGTTATAGGAAGCGACTGATTTCAGTTATGTTTTCCAAAGGGTGTGCAACCAAATATTAAGTTAAGGGTGCCAATACTTTTGTCCAGCCCATTTTTGGGGTTTTGTGTGACATTATGTCATATTTGCTTTTCTGCCTCTGTTTTATATTTGTTCCAATACATACAAAGGGAATAAACATGTGTATAGCAAAACATGTGTTAATGCAATACCTTTTTTGTGTGAAATACTTGATTTTCAGGAAAAATATCAAGGGTGCCAACAATTTCGGCCATGACTGTATATATATATATATATATATATATATATATATATGTGATTCGTGCTCCCCTGGTTTTCAGATAGCTTCAGATTGCCCGTCAGTATACCAGTCATCACATTTAACCCCTTGATTGCCAGGAACACGCTCATACACAATAAGCCTCCATTGCTAGTATAGTGTCTGAACGGCAGCGTTCACATTAATATAGTGTCCCCAAAAACTCAGTGTTAGTGGGATCAGCTCCGGCACCTGCCAGCACCTGCGTTTAGCCCCTGCACTTACTCCTCCTTTCTCCCCCACCAAGTGCAGTGTCAGTAGGTCACTATCACTTGATACATTGCACACAAAACTGCAGTATTCGCAGAATCAGGCCTGATCTCTGCTAGCACTTGCCGGTAAATTTTGATGACTCTCATATGCAGCAGATTGCCAGTACTAGTGCCACTCTACCTTTTGGTGAACTGGCGAGCACCAGCGGCCTAGTACATCCTGGTCTTTTACATACCAGCACTGCAGTATCACTTGGTGAGGTGGTGAGTCTCATAAGTGCAGTACAAGCTGGTGCGGTGGCGAGCACAAGTATTGTCCTGCAACCACCAAGAATTCGCACACAGGCCTGTAGAGCCCTTAGTATCCATCTGGATGTGCTTTCAAATCCCGATTGGCAGCCCACATATTCTGCAGCACCTGTACTTCCCCCATTCACTGCTCAACCCGGAATTCAGGTGGAAACAGCAAAGTTAACTACTCCCCTTGATTTTTTTGAGCTATTTTTCATGGAAGATCTGTATGCATTGATTGTGGATCAAAGCAATTTATATGCACAACAATTTATCACCGCCAACGCAAATTCAAAACCTTGCCAGACCATTCGCATGGAAACACATTACAGTTTACAAAATTTAATTTTTTTGGGGCCTAACCTTTAACATGGGCATTACTAAGAAAATGAATTGCAGTTGTATTGATCCACAGATTTGATTCATCATAGGCCCGTGTTTCTGCTGCCATGGCCAGGCATAGATATGAGAGTATAATGTGTTTTATGCATTTCAACGAGAACACACTCTGTCATCCTTGGGGTGACCTTGAATTTGACCGGCTCCACAAAATTCCCCTTGTAAATCACCTTAACCAAAAATTTGCAGATGTCTATACTTCCCAGCAAAACATCTGCATTTATGAGTCCCTCAGTAATTTTTCTGTCTGCCTTGCATTCAAACAATTTCTCCCCAGCAAGTGTGCCAGATATGGGGTCAAGATGTATATCACCTGTGAGCGGGCAACAGGCTATACATCAGTTTAGGATTTACAAGGGAAAAAATCCCCCCCGGTGCCCAGACTACATGGGGACCAGTGGCAAGATAGTTTGGGACTTGGTTGTCATCCTTTTTCCATATGGGGTACCACTTATTCGTGGACAATTTTTATTCAAGCATGCCTCTATTTAGACATTTATACAATCTGGAATTGACGCATGTGGCACTGTGTGACCTAATGTGTGCCCACCATTAGAAGTTGGCGGTATATTCTAATGGTGGGGATACCACACATTTTTTCTGGCAGAAATTTCTTCTCTTTTTTTCATTCAGCCCACAGGCTGCATTAAAAAAAAATGAACATAGCATATATACACAACAAGGACCAGCGATGTACTGGTACATCACTGGACTTCGAATGGTGGCTAATTAGCTGCAGGATTACTTTTACAAGCAGCAGGAGACAATGCTCCCCCCCCCCCCCCCGCTGCCTTCCACGGCTTTCTTGGGCAGTCCCGTGACATCGGGGGGAACCTGGAAATGCAGCCGGTGTTTCTGCCAGCTGACCATAGAGCTGATAGGAGACAGGAATGGTGCCAATCATCTCTATAGTCTAAGAAATCAGAAGCTGTGAGCATTTCATCACTTCAGTTTCTCAGGATATAAACAGCACCATTTGTAAATTGGGAAAGCATCTGATCACACCGATCTTGGTTTGATTAGATAATATAAGGGCAGAGGAGAGATCTAGAGTCTGATAGAACCCAGATTTCTCAAAAAAGAATATATGACAGTGCCCATTGAAGTTATAGGGGATATTTGCATTCCCTGTGATAGCATTAAAAGTTATCAAAAAGAAAAAAAAATGAAAGGGAGAGTGTAAAAATAATTTAAAAAATCAAAATAACTTAAAAAAAGCTAATCGAATCCTATACCCACAGTTGATCCAGAGGAAGACAAAAAAAACCCCAGCAAAGCATGATCCACTTTGCTCCTGCAGGGAAAAATATTCCTTCCTGATCCCCCGAGAGGCAGTCGGATGTTCCCTGGATCAACTTTACATAAAAATGTTGTATCCAGTAATATTATGTGTATCCAAGAAAGAATCCAGGCCTTTTTTAAAGCAATCCACTGAGTTGGCCAGACCCAACTCTTGAAGGAGTCTGTTCAACATTTTCACAGCTCTTACAGTGAAGAAACCTTTCCGTGTTTGGAGATTACATTTCTTTTCCTCCAGACGTACAGAGTGCTCCCTTGTCCTCTGTGATGACCTCAGGGTGAATAACTCTACACCGAGTTCACTATATGAACCACTGATGTATTTATACATGTTGATCATATCCCCCCTTAATCTCCTCTTCTCAAGAGAGAATAAATTCAGTTCCTGAAGGCTGATCTCCTCCATGCCTCGTATCAGTTTGGTTGCCCTTCTCTGTACTTTCTCCAGTTCCCCAATATTCTTTTTGTGAAGTTTTGTTTGTTCCCTCCCACTGATGTATATTCCATCTTTTCTTTTGCATTGCATTATATCAGGGCTTGACAAATTTGTTTTGAATCTAGGAGCCAGCTAAAAAAAAGTTAGGAGCCAGTTGTTTGTTTTTTTTTCTTTTTAGCATAGTAGGGGTTGTCAGCGCCCAGGGCAAGGCAACTTTTGGGGCGACAAGCTTCACGCGATGCAATTTGTCACACGACAATTACGGCAAAACGGCACCATGATTTAGGTGCTATTAAAAATAATGGTACCTAAGCCTGCATCTTGCGATCACAGCGATTTTGCCACGATCCTAAAATGCCCAAGTGTGAATGGAGTCACCCTGGTTCACACATATGTGATTCTGGATATGTTTCCAAACTGACAGATTCACATGACAGGCTAGATATTATGGGTTTCTATTGAGATGGTTCACACAGATGCGATCCACACGCATTGTGTTCTGAGTTCCATTACGAAAAGGGTCCTGTGCGAGTTTATAGTGGTGCGTTCCAGACTTGCAAGTGATAGAGTGGCATGCAGAGATAAGTGTTCACATAGGATTGCTATTGACAAAGAGTTTTTGCATTGAAGTCAATGGGAGGCGATTTTGCATTGAAGTCAATGGGAGGTGATTTTGCATTGAAGTCAATTGGAAGCAGTGTGTGAACGCAGGATGCAATTTCTAGTCGCCATGGCGACCTGGCACCTGGGATTTGTCGAGTCCTGCGTTATATAAAATGTTGCACCCCTCATTGACAGTCTCACACCTCAACCCCTCATTGAACATCACCAAAAGATGTACACACCAAGGAACCCAAACATAAAAATTTCATCAAGTCCCCTGGAGATTAAAAAAACCTGTCAGGTGGTTTTACTCACCAGAAGCTCCCAAAACTGAAATATCCTTTTTGTGTCGACAGACTCTTGCAGGGAAGGTAATTTTTGATATTATTGAATTACAAAATGACTTGTGTTGCAATTATATGCGTTGTACCAATTTCTTAACAAAATTGGAGTTTTCCTTTAAAATGTGAAAGTGATTTCTAAATTGTTTCAGTCTGCTCTCACAACAGACATGATCTTGCTTCAAATGTGACAGATTCAATTTGAGTTTTGCATTCGTTTTTTGCTGACATATGTGTGAGGCCATTTATTTTTACTGCAAAAGTGTCCAATGACTTAAGTTTGACTTTGGTTTACGAAAGAATGTGCTTTGGATTAACCTCTGTGTTGATGTCACGTTTGCCAGAAATCTATGTATCTGGAGTTTAGGTTTGCCTCTTGTTTTATTGTAGTATATGGTATATGTGAACTATACAGCTTCACGCTCATAGACATCGTATAAACAGTTGAAAGATTTCAGGCACGTTTTTGGACAGCAATAAAACCAATATTTTTGCTGTGAGGCACAATTAAAACAAGCCTTTTTGCTATGTACACTTTCCAGAGCCGGTTTCCTAAACACAATGGCACGTGTGCTTACTTCGCAAGCTGCCTCAAGGAGATCTTTGGGCTCTAACAGGCAATCAATGTTACAGTGAGCAACGATAATGCGCTAGGTATTTATTGGTCACACACAGGATCAGCTCAGGGTAAGGATGCAGACATAAATAATATTTGTACACTTGCCAAAATTTCAAAACAACTTTCAGGGATTGCTTTGCTCCCGAAGTGGAATTCATGGAGTACTTTTTATGCAGCTAGATTTCATGTATTTAAAGTGTTACTAAACCCACAACAGTAAAATCAGTCTGTATATGCAGTAAAGCATGCTTGTTATACTCACTGTGGAATCTCAGGGGTTAATCGTCTGCATTGTGTAAAAAGGCTGTTTGATCCTGACTTCTCTGATCCTCCCCTTCTTCCCTTTTTCCTCTCCTGATAAGACATATGGTGTGTAGTCACTCTGCACATGCTCAGGTTGGTGTGTATTGCTAGAGAAGTTTTTCTTTCTTGGAAGGGTGCATGTGATCAGAACAGGGTCAATTAGCACTATCCAGACTGAGGTCAGGGGTTCTGCATCCTCCTAGAACAAAATTAAAACTCCTCCTACAAGCTTTAACATGTGCTCTGCTGGACACTGATGGAAGTCACAAGACTGCTCTAACTTTTGATAAACAAAGGTATTTAGCAGTTTATTTCTACTAAAATAATTGCACTTCCATGTTCTGTGTACTGTGGAAGACCAGATATAGTGAATGAAGGGTCCTGGGTTTAGTAACATTAAGTAATCCCCTTGGTGCTGGCACCTCCCGGCCCTTTAAGGGTTTAAGAAGCGGGAGGGAGGGAGGCGGGGTTTAGGGTCATGTAACCGCCGTGACAGCTGTCACATTATCGGGAAAGGTCCCGATCGAAAGAGGAGATCAGGGCCTTTCCGTGAGTACCGGACATGTGTGCTGGGACCGCGCAGGGCACGCGCTCTCAGCACATGTTTTTTTTTAATAGAACTCAAATGTGCAGCCACTCGGCATCTAGGCTCATACACCGGGAGGCCGTACATTTGCGTTCAGCCGGTGCAAAGAGGTTAAATGACAATTCCCAGCAACAAGTAAAATCATTTCAACTAAATTCTAATAGTTGGCATCTACTTCTTAAATTACCTAAGTCCTAAAATGATATGTGTTATTAAATAAATAAATGTGCCACTGCCCCTTTAAGGCTTCATTCACACTATTGCTTTTCAAATCGCAGGCAGAATCGCTGAGCATTGAAAATGCGCTGTGAAAGTGTGAAAACGCGCAATTGCGTGTTCAGGTGCCATTCATTTCAATGACACTTGAAAACAAAGGGTATTTTTGCGTGGCAAATGCGCCGCGATCGCGCAAACAAAATTGCAGGACGCGCAACGCTCAAAAAAGGTTCCACGATTTGAAAAGCCCTAGTGTGAATGGAGCCTTAGTGTATTCCACTATATTGCAGCTATATAAACAAAACTTGGCACTTGCACTCTGCAAATATAATTTCTCCAAGTTGCTGACAGCATTATCTAATATTCCAGTCCATATTCATATCTAAATCATGAAGTGCACAGAAAGAAACTATATTGTGAGTATTAAAGTGCCACATAGAGCGCTTATTTATTCCTCTTCATCCTATTTGGTTACTTCAGTGCTCCACCACGTGTGACACTCCACTGTACTCACTACAGATCTATACCCCCTTTTTAAAATGGAAGGTCATGTGTGCTATTATCCAAAGATCCAGGTACAGCTCCCAATTGGTTACTTCTCTTTCTATGGAGTGGTATACAGCTCTCCCTCAGCAAATGATCAATGTGTACCAGAAAAAAAATAGCCTTATAGTGTAGTACTTATTAAAAAGTTAAAAACTTTTCATCCCTACACTTCCTCACTCCTCACTTAAACATATTACCATGGAGCAGCCTTGGTATACTCCACATCCAAGATATTTACACAAACCATAAACTGGACTCATTCTCCGTTGTCCAAAAGAAATTTCATCTTCCCGACAAAGAACAATATACTTATATACGAATAGCCCACTCCATTTCCAAAACACATATATCACCTGAAATAGAAATTCCTGCAACTGCACAGCAATTCTTCCAAAGGACACAGTACCCTAAGAAAGGAATTTTGACTTTCTATCCTTTCTATTCACTCATTGCCGAAATACAATTCACTACATACACTTCTTCTTTAATCAATTGGGAAAAGAATCTCTCCCAACCAATAACCCCAAACACTTGGGAAAAAACATTCACTATCACTTTTAAAGCCTCTAAATGTAGCTCCCACTGGGAAACATACCTGAAAATCCTACACCAATGGTACCTGACCGCAACTAAACTATCCTTATTCTACCCTCAAAATTCACAATTCTGTTGGAGACACTGTGGAGAAAAGGGATCACTCCTTCACATACTCTGGGCATGTAAATCCCTCAAGTCTTATTGGAATAAGGTTTTCCAGATCATTTCATCACTCACAGGAACTTTAGTTACTCCAAATCCTGCCCTAGCTCTTCTCCACATTGGAATAGACATATTCCCTGTCAATGTACGCACTATTATCATCCACATCCTAGCAGCCGCAAAAACTAACATCACCAAACTATGGAGATCCACCACAATCCTTTCTTTGTCCCGCCTCATATCCGATCTTAACCTCCAATGCGAGATGGAAAGAAGAACAGCACTTTATAATTCCTCCTACCACAAATTTAAAACCCAATGGTCGCGATGGTTTAATAACCCTAATTGCTCAATAATATGATTACTATTAGAAATGAGTACAATACTCTCTGACCACACTGAGTTGGTGCTTACCCTCCCTTCCCTCCATTTATTCCCTTGCTCCTCCACTACCCTTATGTTCTCCCCATTCTTATGTTTCACTAGTTTCCTAGTGAAACATACGGAACATACCTCTCATGTAACCAACTTATGGACGTGTAGGCTCCCCGGCCACCTGGTGGGGAACCTCCACTTCCCTTTTCGTTCTTATTTTTATATACTGTTATCCTCAAATGTGAACCAAATATGACTGATTACCAAATATCACTTTTGTATGTTGAAACCTAAAGAAAAATATTTGAATATAAAAAAAAAAAAAAGTTAAAAACTCTCAAAGAAATGTACAATAATATCACTCACATCGGCGGGCATTCCAATCCCCAGCCCCAGAACTGGAAAGAAGTCACCGCGTAACCTGGATATATTGGACGTGTTACATACCTCTCATGTAACCAACTTATGGACGTGTAGGTTCCCCGGTCACCTGGTGGGGAACCTCCACTTCCATTTTCGTTCTTATTTTTATATACTGTTATTCTCAAATGTGAACCAAATATGACTGATTACCAAATATCACTTTTGTATGTTGAAACCTCAATAAAAATATTTGAATATAAAAAAAAAAAAAGTTAAAAACTCTCAAAGAAATGTACAATAATATCACTCACATCGGCAGGCATTCCAATCCCCAGAACCGGAAAGAAGTCACCGCGTAACCTGGATATATTGGACGTGTTACTGCTTCTACGCCCTCAGGGAACTTTAATAGGAGGTGACTAGTTTTGTAACACGCCAACAGGTGACAACACAAAGCTGTAGGCACAGTTACCTTCATAAGCTGGGAAAATTGCTGGATCTCCGCAATGTTGTCACAAAGGCAACTTTCGAGCTGGATCATCATCTTTGGGAAGAGGGGATTTTTGGGGGTTGAGCTCGTTGAAGGTCTTCCTGATCTCTCATTGTCTTCCAGTAATGTTCTGCTCTTGCAACTCAAATGACCTCAAACTACTCATTGCAGCATTGCCATAAACTTGCTGAATGTCTCTGTGGTAGATTTGCCCAGCTTGACGGAAAATTTCATGTTTGCTGTTTGTTCTAACTTGCTGTCCATGATGAAATACCAGACGTGGTAATGTACCACCTTGTACTCACATAATAGTGTGGGACATTTCAATATAGTTTTTTTTCTTTGCACTTTATGATTCATATGAATATGGACTGAAGTATTAGATGATATTTTTTGCAATTTGGTGATATTTATATTTGCAGAATGCAAGAGCCAAACTGTTCATATAGTTGCATGAAGAAAAATCATTTAGGTATCCTTCACATCAGCAAACCACTCTGAATGCAGGACTGTTGGTGTGTGCTGGGAGGAACAGTGCCATTGTGCCTAGCCAGTTGTAGACAGGTGCAGTTTGACCTCCATACACAGGTGGCGCTGTTGCATTCACTTTGCAGGTAGAGTGGAGGATAGGAGGAATACCCATTCCTCTCAAGCCTCCGTACGCTTCAACGGGTGGACTGCTGTCTAGGTGGATGCTGCCACCATCTTTAGTGAGGGCAGAGCTAACAAAAAGCCCTGGCACACCGCATTGGCATTCGTTTTGAGTGTGGCTAGGTCAGGGACAGGAACCTGTCTGTTAGGGAGAGTGTGCCTAGCATAGGGAAAGGTTCCAGAGGAGGAGGGACAGCTTAGGGACTGTCCTCAGAGCTCCTTGAAAAACTTCTCTGCTAGTTCTGCTTACTGCATCTGCTGTCAAGCCTCTCCCTGTGTCAGGTGCTGTCAGCCTTTGTGCATTTCTCTCTCTCTGTGAGTATTGCCGCTTGTCTTATACTGTTGGAAAGACTCTGTTACTGTATCTGGAATGCTGTGACAATATAACTCTGCATTTTCAACCGCAGTGTGTGCCGTGCTTTCCTTTTGAGTGCCTACTGCCTGGGCCTTCTCCCACTCCACAGTCTACACTGGAACATCGCATTGTTTACTTTATTCCTTTTTTCTTGTAAGAACTTTATTGAAATGTCTTGAGAAATGTATTCAGTTCTATTCACTGCAGTGGCGTTACAATGCAGTAGTTTACGTCACAGAATGCACTGGAAAAAAGTACTGTATGCTGTACTGCTTTGCTTTGGTGTAAATGTGCTTCATAGAAAACAAGGTGGATTGTATTGTTAATGTAGTGGGACTGCATTGGGCAAAGATGCCCAGCTCAGTCCAATGCAAATGGAAGGTTATAGACAGTCTTAACAAGCAGTAAATAAGCTTTAATATGAGCTCTCACTAACCTCAGTGGTTACAACCACTGTGGAGCTGAGCTACAGAGAAAAAGTGAAAGGCCCTTGAACTGAATACACTACATACACTACGCTGTCAGTTTAGGTTGATAATATAATCAAAATTGGGGTGATTCCAATGGCCATTTTTTTTAATTTCCTGTGTGTAGAAATCACAACAATAAGAATGTGGGTCTTCCAAACAGGAGGAGAAAAGGTAAAAAACAATTAATATAACTAAGAACATTAGAAAGAGAGAGAAAAGGAAAAAAAGATTAAACAAGCAGCAGGAGCATTCAATATAGAACTCGGGCACATGGCTAAAACACAGATGGCCCTAAAGGACACAGTCCATGATACATTGTGAAATAAAACTGCAGTTGAAGCTCTTTGCCGGAACAAGCTCTATGGAACATTCCTTCAGGCTGATTTTATCTTTGTGTTCCAGGGTTCAGTTAGATCAAAATCACACAGTTTATTAAGTCTAATAATGTAACACATAGCCCTCACTGCCTTGTAGCACTTAGCTTCCATTGTGTGTGTATCTGGTTTGACCATCATTCCCTATTGATAAATGCCTTGCTATGCACTGATTTGCCAAGTAAGGCCAGGCTTAACTCCAGGTGTGCCAAGACAGTGCTCCCAAAATGCGTTCCAGATGAATTCTAAAATAACACAATCTACAAGATGACATTTCCACTTTCAGAGGCTCTGCTGTAATTATTCCACGGCCCAGTCAATTTGTTTCAGGCTGGTTTTGATAAAGTAGTTGCAAGTGGCTTGCCGAGGCTCAGATGTTGGCCTGCGCTACGTGTAACATTGTGTGGTTAGTGTTACAACACTCAGAAAACAAATACTTCACACCTGAGAAGTTAGGGGACTGTGTGAAATTGGGTTGAAAGCTTTACTTCTTTTAATATCCCTGTAATTGTGCAGCCAGATGCAAGTGAAGTTTCTCTTTAAGTCACGTTTATACAAACTTTTTTTTTAATAATGTGCTGGAAGCAATGTTTATTTTATTGCAAAGCCTTTGGGTACCAATTATATATGTTGTGTCGCTGTTTATGGCCAATACATATGGAAACCAGTTTTGTCACTTTTGAACAGGTTTTCTAGACAAATTGACATTAGCAAGTTTAGATACAAAAGCACTTACTAAAAGTTTCTAGACATATATTTTATGTATGTATCATATCTAGGACTACAATTAAATTTTTGGTAAATTTGAATTACAGTATATGCATAGTTCATATTTAGCATTTGCTGTAAAAAGGGAGACTTTCTGGGTTTTAGCTATTTGCAGGGGCAGTCCGGTTGCAGTAAAACATGAAACTTGAATTAAACAGAAGGCCGACGTTACAAACACCTAGATGGGGAGAGCACCGATGGGGAAATAACTCACAGTTCAATGTAGTCTACTGTAGAGGAAGAGAGAGGCAGACAGTGTCTGTTTCAGAGGGAGAAGCATGGCCTAGCCAGTCCTGTCCCAAAAGGGAAGCTCCTTTTCAGGATATCAAGTCCCTAATCCTTCCCTCCTCACCAGGAACCTTTCCCTAACTTCTCCCTTTTTCTTTCCCCCGCTATCTGTCACAATTTTAAAAAACCGTGGCTGCGCAGGGCTCCACCTGTCTCGACAGCCTTAGTGGCTGTCAGCTTGTAGTTTTTTGAGTGCTGTGGTAGTTCATTGATTCCTTCTGTTAGTTAGAATCGGCTTGGCCATACGAGGTACGAGCAAGCTGATACACTGATAGGTCTGCAGGAGACCTGCATAACATCAGCGATCAGTTGATCAATGGTGCAATGCTTTACAGGCTCCTACTACCAAAATAATAAATGCACATTTTTTTTACCTGCAAAAAAATGTGCATTCATAATTTTTTGTTGAAAGGTGAACTTATGCTTTAAATAGACCCTGCTGAGCCAAGATGGCCACTGAGGGTCACATGAGAGCACCACAGCCAACCTGAACACTGCTTCATTGACCCAGGAAAATATAGAGAAACGCTGTTTCTCTAGGACTACCTCTCCAGGATGATGTGCCAGTTGGTTTGAGCATCACCTGTAGGAGAGAAAACAAACCACACCTATCAGTGTACAAAGCAAGGTCCATAAAGACATGAATGAACAAGTATGAGGTGGAGGAACTTGACTGGCCTGCACAGAGTTCTGACCTCAACCCGATAGAACACCTTTGGGATGAATTAGAGCTGAGACTGCGAGCCAGGCCTTCTCATCCAACATCAGTGCCTGATCTTTACAAATGCGCTTCTGGAAGAATGGTCAAACATTCCCATAGACATACTCCTAAACCTTGTGAACAGCCTTCCCAGAAGAGTTGAATCTGTTATAGCTGCAAAGGGTGGGCCAAATCAATATTGAACCCTACAGACTAGGAAGCCATTAAAGTTCATGTGTGTGTAAAGGCAGGCATCCCAATACTTTTGGCAATATAGTGTGTATATATATATATATATATATATATATATATATATATATATATATAGATAGATAGATAGATATACACATTCATGCCTGACTTAAAGTGTGACTAAACCCACATCATGAAATACTATCAATACATTCTGTATTACATGCTGTTCATACTCACTCAGTCACTGTGAGATTAATTTTCTGTTTTCTGCAAAAAACCTGGTTGGGCCTGCTGTTCTCTATCTCCTCCTTCTGTCTGTGTCCCCAGTGCAGGTAGGGATTTTGCAGAACAGTGTTGGCAGCTCTGCCCATGCTCAGTTTTCAGTGAGTTTAACTGCTGAGCATTTCCTCCCTATCACATTTATTTATTTATTTTTACTCTGTATTCCAAAGGCTGTTTTTTTTTATCTTAAACATGTGACCAGCAGCAGAGGACTAGAAGCTCCTTCTAATTTTGTTTTCCTAAAGACTGGCTGTGAAAATGCTGGGTCATGTGACAGCTGTATATTGATTATAAAAAAGGTACTTTTTAAAATGTTATTAAAATAATTACAGTGCTATCATCCACATACAGAAATAGAAAGGATAATGTAAATTAAACAATGTGTGTTTACAGTGAAGGAAATAAGTATTTGATCCCCTGCTGATTTTGATTTGTTTGCCCACTCACAAAGAAATGATCAGTCTAAAAATAGAATGGTAGGTGTATTGTAACACTGAGAGACAGAATCGCAACAAAAAATTCAAAAGAAATGCATGTCTAACAAATTATGCACTGATTTGCATGTTCATGGGGGAAATAAGTATTTGATCCCCTATCATTCAGCAGGATTTCTGGCTACCATGTGTCTTTCATACAGGTAACAAGCTGAGATTAGTAGCAGTCTCTTAAAGGGAGTGCTGTTAATCTCATTTTGTTACCTGTATAAAAGACACCTGTCCACAGGCACAATCAAACAATCAGATTCCAAACTCTCCACCATGGCAAAGACCAAAGAGCTGTCCAAGGATGTCAGGGACAAGATTGTAGACCTACACAAGGCTGGACTGGGCTACCAAACTATCGCCAAAACAACTGTCAGTCTCTCTAGGTCTGGTGCACCATGCAAGATCTCACCTCGTGGAGTGTCAATGATCATGAGAACATTGAGGAATCATCCCAGAACTACACGTGAGGATCTTGTCAATGATCTCCAGGCAGCTGGGACCACAGTCACCAAGAAAACAATTGGTAACACACAACACCGACAAAGATTGAAATCCTGAAGTACCCGCAAGGTCCCTCTGCTCAAGAAAACACATGTCCAGGCGTGTCTGAAGTTTGCCACTGAACATCTGAATGATGCAGAGGAGGACTGGTTGAAAGTGTTGTGGTCAGATGAGACCAAAATCGAGCTCTTTGGCATCAACTCACTTCGCCGTGTTTGGAGGAGGAGGAATGTTGCCTATGACCCCAAGAACACCACCCAACTGTCAAATATGGTGGTGGCCGTTTGTCCCTCTTCAGGGGGTGCGGGACCATATGACCACTATGATGCTCAATGAACAGATGTTGAGTATCTGTAACGACTCCAAATGGAAATTCTTGAAAATATGGGAGTCGTGGTTGCAATATGCCTTTCCAACGCTCCGCCTGGCTAGTCTGGGGTTGTGATGTCGCTCAGCATTGGTGTTCTCGGACTCCTGCTCTTGGTCTTATCTTTTTCCCTTTGTACTCCTTTTTCCTTTTCTTTTTCTGTTTGTTTTCAGTGTGGCAGTGGATAGCTGACTTTAGTTTGAGTTACTGTTGGTGTTATACTAATGTTTTTGTAATTTATGTGCCATTGATAGCCCCTGCGTGGGCACACTTTTTGCTCTGTTGGTGTTCGAGCACGTTTTTTTTTTTAAATTTTATGTGCAATTGATAGCCCCTGCATGGGCGTGTTTTGTTGCTCCTGGCTTAAACGGTTTATAAATTAATAAAACATTGAAATACAAAAAAAAAACAAAAACATGGTGGTGGAAACATTCTGCTTTGGGGGTGTTTTTCTGCTAAGGGGACAGAACAACTGCACCGCATCAAAGGGACGATGGACGGGGTAATGTACCATCAAATCTTGGGTGAGAACCTTCTTCCCTCAGCCAGGGCATTGAAAATGGGTCATGGATGGGTGTTCCAGCATGAAAATGACCCAAAACACAAAGGAGTGGCTCAAGAAGAAGCACATTAAGGTCCTGGAGTGGCCTTGCCAGTCTCCAGACCTTAATCCAATTGAAAATCTGTGAAGGGAGCTGGAAGTTTGAGTTGCCAAACATCAGCCACCAAACCTTAAAGACTTGGAGAGGATCTGCCAAGAGGAGTGGGCCAAAATCCCTCCTGAGATGTGTGCAAACCAGGTGGCCAACTACGGGAAACGTCTGACCTCTGTGATTGCCAACAAGGGATTTGCCACCAAGTACTAAGTCATGTTTTGTGAAGGGGATCAAATACTTATTTCCCTCATGAACATACAAATCAGTGCATCATTTGTTAGACATGCATTTCTTTTAAATTTTATGTTGCTATTCTGTCTCTTGGTGTTACAATACACCTACCAATCGATTTTTAGACTGATCATTTCTTTGTGAGTGGGCAAACATTCAAAATCAGCAGAGTATCAAATATTTATTTCCTTCAGTGTATATCATTTCAAGTCACATTCCTCTTAAAATGTTATCAGAAAAATAAATGGGGACAATTAAGCAACGTCAGACCAACGCCTCACCAGATGTGAACATGGTTTTTCTGAGGATTTCCTTATTGGGGTCCAACAGTTGTGACTGTTCCTCCAAAATACAAACACGATCTATAGGTGTGCCCACTATTAATACAGCATTGCTGAGTAGAAGGATTGCTGTTTTTGCAGAATTTTAAGTTGAAGGGATTACTTGAAATCAAAGAATTCCAGATATTTTATCTGAAGACTGGTGGGGATTCCCAGTAATGTAGCCATGGCTATGGTTTATAATTTATAGTTACAGAGCATAGAGCTTTCTATATCTGTATTTTCCCAGAACACTTACAGGAGGTGACGTATTAGTGAAGAATGCAGCTCTCACTTCAGGTTGCTGGGAAAAAGTTGAACTTAAACTGATAAATTGCATTGTATGAGTCATTTTTATAAAGGAACACATATTTGATGCTCATTAGTAAAGCAAAACATTCAGTGTTAGATTTTAATTTTAGTATGAAGTCAGACGCTTTCACATTAGACGCCGGAGCCATATATTTTCTGCAAGAAGAAATTGGCACAGAGGCTGTTACCACAGTGGTGGTAAAGTAACTAGCTGACCATCTGTGGGTGTAATTCTTAGAGGCCTCAAAGCGATATATTTTTTCTCCTATTCCAGATGATGCTTATGTACATTTCAAGTATACTGACACTCTATTGAAGACAAGAGTCACCTGAGAGTCTTTTTAGGTTCTAGCTTTAGGTGCATCTAGCAAATGAAAAGAGTCAATGTGACACCTCAGGACACCATAAAAAGCAATGTAAGCTTAGTATTCTTAGGTATGTGATATATGATGTGCAGACTGAAAATTATAGTGGAGTGTTAACTTTTCCTGAAAATTTATAAATGTATCACTATCAAAGTGTGTCTGTAGATACATGCATTTTTTTGTATGGTGACCAAGGGTGACCCTAGGACAGGACTATAGAAAACTTCCACTTCTCTATAACATGAAGTGAAGAGTTTTGTAGTCCACAGAGACAGCTGTAAACCATGCTGACTAATCAGAGTATAGCAAAGGAAGATTTATGCCAGTATCAACAGATATCCTTGTGCATTTATTAAACTGATAAATCATAACACGTGCAATGGTACATTTAACAGACCAAAAAGGAGCAAAAAAGAAAAGTTCATTTCTAGGGTTTACATTTACTTGAAAACTAACAAAACGGAAATAATTGCTGGAGTTTACATAGACTTTAAGATATGCCCCTGATCTACTCAAGCTTCATTGTTAAAATAAACATTTTAGGACAGCATATCTCCATGTGCACCAAGCCCTTTGACGCCTGAACCCCTTTTGAAAATCAGCCATCATGGAGGGAACAGTATGCATCATTGGCTGTGGATCCTGGAACGTGCATCTTGCTTTGTAGAGGCAGAAGTGTCACATTCTAGCTGTTTTGCTGCTCTGGGTTTATGGCTTTTCCCAAATTTAGGTTTGGCATAGTAACCATCCATTGTTCTGGTGTCCAACATGTGGCCCTTTGAGACTTTCTGTGTGGCCTTCGAGGACAGTAGTCTGTGTTTCTTTATTGCTCTGTAATAGCATAGTTTCATGTAATGTGATTCCTAACTATGTTCCCTTAAGCATATTCTCAAACACGTACAGCATATTCCGTAGTCTCTGACTATTTCTTGTAGCATGTCCATAGTCTCTGATCATCTCCAGTTGTATGTCTGCCATCTCTGCCAGCTTTTTGATTCATTACTTTTACTAAATATCATGTGTGGCCCTTTGATTATGTCAGGGGCTGCGCTTGAGGCTTGCTGTATCAACAACGTTGACCCCTACTGGTCTATTGTATTATTTCTAATAGTAGTAGTCACATTCGACTGGACTTGTTCTGTAATGTTGAAGAGGTTTTGTATAGTACAGAACAAGAGCAGTGGAATGTAACAAAGTACTACTAGATATACCATGACCCTGATATTTATAAATATAAATAGGCTATAAAAACATTTAAGTCACTGTAACAGCTGAATTCCTACTGTATACCTTTTGTGCCTGCAGACTCCAAAAGAGTCATGCTATTTGCTGAGAAGAGAGATATACCACTGAATCCATTGCATGGTCAAAGAGCATCTCTCCAGCTGTTGTGAACTATGACTCTTAGCAAGTCATAGAAGCCTGAAAAGCTGGATTGTGTTCAAACCTGTTCTATTTAGTATAGGATTGCTGGAAAAAAGCAGTAAAGTAGAAAATAGAATGTTAGCTAGGGAAACCCTTGTGGAAAGCAGTCACTTTGTATCATAGTTGTTTAAGCACATTGTTTAACATCTGCAATACATATTAATTTGAACTAGGTCACTTTCCAAGTACAGTGGTTTGGTTAGGTCTAAATCTGGTTTACAGCTGTCATGTCAGAAAGAGCAGCATAATTTGTAACTTCACAGTAGTCACTGATGTTTTTTTTTTTGCTTCTTCTTTTCAGAGTATCTCCACTGCAGAAATCTGAAATTGTAGACATGGTAAAGAAACATGTCAATGCCATCACCCTGGCCATTGGAGACGGTGCCAACGATGTTGGAATGATCCAGACCGCACACGTTGGAGTGGGGATCAGCGGGAACGAGGGCATGCAGGCAACCAACAACTCCGATTACGCTATAGCTCAGGTCAGAGGCCCCCTGAACAGCTGTTGTAGACTGTTGACAGAGGTATCAGCTACATGTATCAACAGGCAGCCTCTGAATCTAGCAAATTCATAGAGGGATATCATCTTTGCCACCACCAAAACCCAAAGCCAGCACCTTGGATGCCCCAGTGTACTTTACAGCATTCAAACCCACTGAGAAAGTGTAGCATTTCCTGTAAGCAAATGTATAGCTAGCAGCAGTAGGGGAGAGGCGCCACATAGCACACTTGTGTCTAAACATCCTTTCTAAATATGATATATGTGACTCCGACTGGTTTCCAAGAAAGAGTTTTAGGTCTGTAAGTTCAAAGATGAGGAGTGAGGTTTTATACTGTATATTTACACTATATCAGTACTGAACTAGCAGGTCTTATTTGTTAATTTAAAGCAGGGGAGCATTATTACCTAATCTCAATAAATCATTATTACCTTTACACAAAGGGGTAGTGAGTGTGAGCATTAATGGATATATGTGCTAAGAAATCTGTGGGCTGCTTTGGGTGCATGTCTGACTGTCATACGGATACAGTGGCTTTAGTAATTTGAGGACAAGAGACAGTTTAGCAACTAGTGGTTTCAGAATGGGGTCAGGAATGGCAAACTATTTATTTCTCTTAGTATAGGTTTCCTTGCTCAGGGATGAGAGCTTCTTGCTCTCCATGGCTTCACCATGGTACACTCCACAGCCGTGTCTAAATGGAGATGGATGGGGATCTGAGCTATCAAATTTATAACTACACAAAAATGGATGAGTGCATTCACTTCAAATGTGTTTCCATGCTGTTTGTTATATTTTTTAAGACATGCAAGGTCATTTTACCAGGGACTGTTTTCACCAGATGCATTGTAGTGCATAATGTACTGCGTATTTACTTTATAAACTGTGTTATGCATTTGCAGAGCTGTGCAGGGAAGCATACTGTTATTTACTGCACTGTTCCCCACAGGTCTTCCTCTTCTGTCTGTCTCACACTGTTAATTGTAATATCACCTGGGATGGACAAGAGGAGGGCTAGTGGGGATCAAGGAGAAAAGGCATGTTACAACTACAGCTTCCCTGCACTGCTCTGAATTTGTTTGTTAATTGTAATATCTACAGCTCGTTGATCAGATCCAATGTTCAGTGAGCTGTAGATCTGCAAATTTTGTTTCGGGGATTCCCAGAGATCTCAAACTTTTTGCCAAGGGTTCCTCCAAGGTAAAAAGGTTGAGAAACACTGGTATAAAGTGTAGCCAAGTGCCAGCTGACTTTTAGGATCCCTCCCCTCCACTGTGAACTGCTGGCTGAACTGTCCCCCCCCCCCCCACTGCAGTCGCACCTTCTGTGACAGAGGGAGAAGTGCGACTGCAGGCTCTGTGTTTTCTCCCACTTCCCCCCACTCATCCTTTCAGCAGCGGAAAGTCTCATGGAAAGGGAGGAGGATTGGGCAAAGGACACTGGGGCATGTAGTCCTTTCAGGAGCGTGCTGCCCAAAGAAAGCTATGGGGCTCTGAATTACAACTTCCACAGAGCTGTGCTTAAAGAGGAGGAGAGCAGGATTTTCTCGGGCAAAGTTTCGCCAGGGGAAGTCAGTACAGTGCAGAGATAACCTATGAGAGGAACACAGGTATATTCTGCTGGATTCGCACACCATCAATTTTATACAAAATTATATGCAAGTAGAAGGTGCTCATTTACTGTGAATGTATAATGTTTACGATGACCATAATTTGAACATTTATTGAAGAAGCACATCTAAAGCTAAAAAAAAAAAAAAGTTTGTAAAATTTTAATATTTAGTAAATTCATCATAAAAGGTACAAAAAAGTCACGTACATGATGGAATCATGAGTCATGGGTATGTGGATAATAACTCACAGTAACATGTTTACAGTATGTATAAAGCTAATATACAGAAACATCATATACACAAAATATGTTCATTCACTATATGGTCAAATAATTCATCAAAAACTGTAATGATAACAGCAGCATATACAGTAATAGCAGCAAACACCAATAGCAGGTGAGAAGTCAAAAAGGTGCAATAGTGTCATGAAGAAAAGTATCACACTGGCTCAAAAAAATATAAAATAAGGCCATTATTCAGTTTAAAATAATATAACAAAAATTATTTATATAGAGCAAAATGGAAACCGACAAACAGGCCACAGGAGACTGACTGATTAGTTAGAAAACATTTCCTATACTTTTCCCCCAGATTGTAGGGATATCAATAAGAGATCATTAAAACTCTCAGTAGGCATCCCTATAAGTCATTTATAAAGCTATGCATCATTCTCCTGCTTGGAAGGAATCCTATTTACTCCAAGTCTAATGATTTATATATCACACTTTAGGTCCTGGTCACAGTACATTTGAAATAGCCTATGCATTCTTTCCAGATGAACTGCCATGTGCTCCTTAACAAAGCAATGTGTGTGTTATAAATTCTCTGCTATCTGCCCTGGGTTAGCACCTTCCAAATAGCATTAAAGGGCTTACTGTTCATGTCTCAAGTTCTGCCCTGCCAGTAATGTAGCCATACAATGGTTGTGTCAGTGAGGTAGAATGCCCATTTATGCAGGCCATAGATGGGGAGAAAACCGGCTGATTTTTCTTAAAAAAAACGAAAAATCGGTCGTTCAATCGGCCGATGTTACCAGGAACGGTAAAAAAAATCGTCCGATTTTCATCCCGTCTACAGCTGGCAAAAAGTGTCTCTGCAGAGAGTTCTGCTATTTCTTTGACAGTTCTTTGACATTTATAGCAGCTGCAACATTGTATCTATTTGTATCCATTTCGGATACAGATGGTTTTATTCGGAAACAAATATATACATTGTTGCAGCCGTTATAAATGTCAAAGAACTGTCAAAGAAATAGCGGAGCTCTCTGCAGGGACACTTTTTGCGGGACTGGAATTATTCTTCTTCTTCATCCTCTTCTTCTTCCTCTTTTTCTTCTTCTTCATCCTCTTATTCTTCTTCATCTTCTTCTTCCTCTTCTTCTTCCTCTTCCTCTTCTTCATCCTCTTCTTCTTCTTCCTCTTCTTCTTCATCCTCTTCTTCTTCATCTTCTTCATCTTCTTCCTCTACTTCTTCATCATCCTCTTCTTCATCATCTTTTTCATCCTCTTCTTCGTCTCTTCTTCATCCTCTTCTTCTTCCTTATCCTTTTCTTCTTCTTCTTCATCTCCTTCTTCCTCTTCTTCTTCCTCTTCTTCTTCTTCCTCTTCTTCTTCTACATCCTCTTCTTCTTCATCCTCTTCTTCTTCTTTCTCTTCTTCATCTTCTTCTTCCTCTTCTTCTTCTTCATCCTCTTCTTCTTCTTCATCTTCTTCCTCTTCTTCTTCCTCTTCTTCTTCTTCATCCTCTTCTTTTATTTCTTCTTTTTGTCTTCCTCTTGCAGGTCACGGATCATGCGCAGATTTCTTATCGGTAAAAAGATGGGCCGATTTGCCCATCATTGCCGTGAAAATCGTGCGATCGGCAAAATCGGCCAATTTTTTTCAAACTTTACCGATAAAAAAAATCTGCCAAAATACCGAAAAACGGCCAACCTATTAACCCACTAACGATCCGAAAATCGGCCAATTTTATTTTCGGCCGAAAAATCTGCAGATTTTCGACCCATCTATGGCCTGCATTAGGCTGCCTCTGTTTGATGCAATATCGAGCACTATGTTAAAGCAGCACATGCTTCTACCACCATGCTTTTGAGTAGAGGGCTGTCTTCTTTAATGTAAATATAAATTACAAACAAAACTGCCCTTGGGTATTCTTACCCAAGGGCAGTTTTGGAAAGACCAGAGGGTTGAATAAATGCTGGGCATTCTGTAGGATGTGGAAAAGCATAGAAGGGGCTGTGCCTGTAGTAGTATATATTTTATTATAGTTCTGCCATTAGGTGTCTCACTACTGTGATACAAAGGTGGGATAGTCTGTGCATTATTAAAACACTTGATTTACTAATCATCCAATCATGTGCAAGCAAAAATTCTGTTTTTTTTAATTGTCCTGCCATTTGATTGGGTATTCTTTGTAAAGTGAAGCTTTACTTCATTTACTAAGCTCTGGAGCAAATGCAATTGAAGACTGCAACTGCACTTGCAAAGTGCATAGCCTGTTTGCCTTTAGTCAGTCTTTCCCTTAGTTTATGCACTACCATGTGTATCAGCAATCACAAGCAAGAATAACAATTATATCAATGCCCAATGGTTGACAACCATCTGAAAATGTACAGAAAATGTACAGACTGTATGACAATTACTGTAAAATAGATGTAAAGTCTAACTGAATAACATGAATGGCCTGTTCATCATGATGCCTTGCAGTAACACAAGGTAAAGTATGTGTTTTGGTACATTTGTCCGAATTAGTCCTCTTTGACTCTCGCAGTGCAGCCCCTGTCTGTTCCTGCAGTTAGACTAGGCCCTTCTATATTTTATATCCTGCACTGACCTGTATTGGCCTTGGCTTTTGGTCTTGATCTAACCTGTATTGTTTATGGTATCTGTTCTTGTTTTTATATTGATATAGATACTGTATATATTGACTTTGACTAATGAACCTATCTGTGTGTCTTAATATCCCCTTCTAGTTACAATTCTGTTTTTGTCTGCCTGTATACTGACAATTTGTTTTTCTTATGCCTTTTTATCTATGCTGTAAAGCTAAGCTGTACAAGTCCATCTTTACCATCAACAGCTCTGGTGAAGGCCAGACACTCCTCTTCCCCAAATGCCAGCAAGAGCCATTTACCCTCAGTTGGTAGCAAACTATACCCCAGTTTATTACTTTTGACCCTGTACCTTCTCTCCTTTGTGTCTTCTCTGATTACTTTACTGCTGCATAGATTTACACTATGCTCCTGTCATCAAGTTTCTTCTCTCTTGAAGTGTAAAAAAAAACCCTATACAGTATATGGGGTTAGCAATCCCCTGCTACTGTGACATAGGGGAATAAGCACAGATGGAAATATTACACTTAAGCACTGTTTTGTAATATCTATAGTAGTAGTAATAGCTGCGATAGCAGAAGGAAAGGGCTTACTGACTGGTTGGGGTTTGGCGGGGTGTTGATTCAGGTGGTGCGGAGGAGCAAAATAGTCTTTGGCAGATTTTTGTCTACATTTTGTTGAACTGCTATAGAGCTTGAATGGAATGGGGGGGGGGAGCATAATATCCCAGCTTTAAACATATTTTATATAGTTGGTGCTTAAAAAAAACAAAACTATTTCTTCCCCTTTCTCCCACTTTGTTATACTTGTATTTTATAACAAGTAACACTATAAACATATATAGATACAAATATCTGCAATTGTCTCATTAGTTCCTATGGCTCTTCTCATAAGGGAATGTGAAAAATGTATGAGAGCCTCCAGCTCTCTTCTGTAGAATCTGCACCCCTGTAAAATGTGGGGCAAGATGCCATTTCTAGTAACCATAGGGACATACAGCTAGTGTTGATTTTGGAATTTTTTCTCTATCACTTCACATTACTTGCATACTGTAAATTAATTTCATTTACAATAAATAAAGATGTGACAGACAGTTCCAGCTTTACATTATAAAATGTTAGGAAATATAATGTGTGAACATTAAATCATCCTCTTCCTGTACCCCCAAGTCAAAAGCAGTGCGTGCCATAGACTTGTTATTAGAGTTTCGCATCAGGTTTCCTCTGAAGTATTTTTTTCTTTTTTCTTCTTTTTAGTTTTCTTACTTGGAGAAACTTCTTTTAGTCCATGGAGCCTGGAGCTACAATCGTGTGACCAAATGCATCCTCTACTGTTTCTACAAGAATGTGGTCCTGTACATCATCGAGGTAAGATTAATGGCAAACCAAACAAGTACATCAGGCCAGTGTGCCATTATTGTCTGCAGGCTTGCTAGGGACATCCGCTGCCTGGCCTTAACTCAAGCCAAGTATAACAGAACGAAATGACACAGGCATTTATCAAGCGGTGAGTTCCCCATCTCAGCTTATGCACAGCGGTCTGGTAAGAATAGCTCAGCTTACCATATTCACATTGTCTCTTGAATGATGTGCACCAAGCACAAAATCCATTAAGTGCACAGAGACAGCTGCCACAATATTGTGAGGGCACATGTTCCAAGCCTCTAAGTAATCATTCAGGATCTTCCCAGCTCTTTAAATTTCAACTTCAAATAGTGGTTTACATAGCCAGATATTGGATGGGTCTGTGCTGTGCAGTTATGCTTTAAATCCAACACACAAGGTAAATCCACAAATAATCCTGGGCTATAGTTTACCACTGCTAAATACAGCTTGAAAACAAAATCTGCTTCTGCTTTGATATCTGTATCACTGAAGATATGATACCATGACCTTCTGGACCAAGGGAGCAAAGGGACAGCTGTGTTCTGCTCTCTGCTGTACATACCATGCTTGGGGCTTGTTAATTATACGTTTTTGAGGAAAACCCTAAATGTAGTTAGGCCTCTTACCCAGAATGCAGTGGTGGTTATTGTTTGGGCTGTATTGTTTAATTACAAATGCTGTTGGATCATGCTGAAATGTTCCTTGTCTGTCTACTAGAAAAGCTTTCTACTAAATACAGCCAGGTCCATAAATATTGGGACATACATCGTCAGGTGAACGATGTAGGAATTAAAACAGTTTGCATATGTGCCTCCCACTTGTTAAGGGACCAAAAGTAATGGGACAGAATAATAATCATAAATCAAACTTTCACTTTTTAATACTTGGTTGCAAATCATTTGCAGTCAAATACAGCCTGAAGTCTGGAACGCATAGACATCACCGGACTCTGGGTTTCATCCCTGGTGATGCTCTGCCAGGCCACTACTGCAACTGTCTTCAGTTCCTGCTTGTTCTTGGGGTATTTTCCCTTCAGTTTTGTCTTCAGCAAGTGAAATGCATGCTCAATCGGATTCAGGTCAGGTGATTGACTTGGCCATTGCATAACATTCCACTTCTTTCCCTTAAAAAACTCTTTGGTTGCTTTTGCAGTATGCTTTGGGTCATTGTCCATCTGCACTGTGAAGCAGCATCCAATGAGTTCTGAAGCATTTGGCTGAATGAGCAGATAATATTGCCCGAAACACTTCAGAATTCATCCGGCTGCTTTTGTCAGCAGTCACATCATCAATAAATACAAGAGAACCAGTTCCATTGGCAGCCATACATGCCCACGCCATGACACTACCACCACCATGCTTCACTGATGAGGTGGTATGCTTAGGATCATGAGCAGTTCCTTTCCTTCTCCATACTCTTCTCTTCCCATCACTCTGGTACAAGTTGATCTTGGTCTCATCTGTCCATAGGATGTTGTTCCAGAACTGTGAAGGCTTTTTTAGATGTCATTTGGCAAACTCTAATCAGGCCTTCCTGTTTTTGAGGTTCACCAATGGTTTACATCTTGTGGTGAACCCTCTGTATTCACTCTGGTGAAGTCTTCTCTTGATTGTTGACTTTGACATACATACACCTACCTCCTGGAGAGTGTTCTTGATCTGGCCAACTGTTGTGAAGGGTTTTTTCTTAACCAGGGAAAGAATTCTTCGGTCATCCACCACAGTTGTTTTCCGTGGTCTTCTGGGTCTTTTGGTGTTGCTGAGCTCACCGGTGCGTTCCTTCTTTTTAAGAATGTTCCAAACAGTTGTTTTGGCCACGCCTAATGTTTTTGCTATCTCTCTGATGGGTTTGTTTTGTTTTTTCAGCCTAATGATGGCTTGCTTCACTGATAGTGACAGCTCTTTGGATCTCATCTTGAGAGTTGACAGCAACAGATTCCAAATGAAAATAGCACACTTGAAATGAACTCTGGACCTTTTATCTGCTCATTGTAATTGGGATAATGAGGGAATAACACACAGCTGGCCATGGAACAGCTGAGAAGCCAATTGTCCCATTACTTTTGGTCCCTTAACAAGTGGGAGGCACATATGCAAACTGTTGTAATTCCTACACCGTTCACCTGATTTGGATGTAAATACCCTCAAATTAAAGCTGACAGTCTGCAGTTAAAGCACATCTTGTTCATTTCATTGCAAATCCATTGTGGTGGTGTATAGAGCCAAAAATGTTCGAATTGTGTCGATGTCCCAATATTTATGGACCTGACTGTAAGTATTTAAAAAAAGCAATTACTTCATATTTAATTTGCTTAAATATGTAACACCTAACTTTCACGTAGGAGGTATCCGGTTCTGGATTGATCCAATACCTACACTATAAATTCTCTAGAAACAAATGGTGCAACATCACATAGTTCTTCATGCCCATTGTGTGAACTTATAAGCTACGATGACCGCTGTTGTCTATGTTGGCCAGCTCACTCAATGAGTCCATATGCTTTTTTCAATGCATACAAACTATATACACCAATCAGCGATAACTTCATGACCACTGACAGGTAAAGTGAATAACAATGATTATCTTGTTGCAACAGAACCTGAAAGTCAGTGGGATATATTAGTCAGCAAGTAAATGTTGTCCCTGAAGCTGATGTATTGAAAGCAGAAAAAATGGGCATCACAGCATGTTATATATGGGGCTGCGTAGCCGCAGACTGATCATGATGTCTTTGCTGACCCATGTCAACAGCCAAAAGCAGCTCCAAAGGGCACATGAACATCAGAACTGGACCACGAAACAATGCAATAAGGTGGCCTGGTTTGATGAATCACATTTTCTTTTACATCTTATGGACGTGTGGGTGCATGTGCATTGCTTACCTGGGGAAGTGATGGTACCAGGATGCAGTATGGGAGAAAGGCAGGCAGGCAGAGCCAGTGTGATACTTTGGCCAATGTTCTGCTGGGAAACCTTGCATCTTGCCATTCATGTGAATGTTACTTTGACACTTACCACCTACCTAAACATTGTTGTTGACCAAGTACATCCCTTCATGGAAAAGGTATTGACCTCTTTCAGCAGGATAATGTGCCCTACCACACTTAAAAACTGGTTCAAAATTGGTTTGAGAAATACAACAACAAGTTTGAAGTGTTGACAGCATACTTTCAGAGGTCTGGGGGCATCCATACCTCGATGGGTCAGGGCTGTTTTGGCAGAAAAAGGGACTGTTTTGGTGGCAAAAGGGGACCTACTCAATATTAGATGAGTCTCATAAAGTTATGGCTAATCAGTGTATACCATTATCTTCTGCAGGTCTGTGCATGCTTGTGTGCACTGCACATTTCTATGTATTTAAAACTTACCTAGGTTTGTAATGGGGATGGGGTGGGGGTCTGTTCTGGGGTGGAAAGGTCTGTACTGGGGAAGGGGAGAGACCTGTGCTGGGGGATTTTTGGTCTGTACTGGTGGGGGGGGGGAGTCTATACTGTGGGGTATGTGGTCTGTACTGAGGGGAGAGGTGTATACTGGAGAGGAAAGATTTGTATTGGGGGTATTTGTACTGGCAGGAGGGGGAAATCTTTTGTTCAACTGTGTAAACTGGCCTGTACACTACATACCTGTATCCCTGACCCCTCCACGTGTTGCTACACACGTCTGACCCCTGTATTCCATGCATAATGCAATGTTGACCCCTGCACACTATGTGTTACATGCTTCTTACCGTGCACTCTATGTTTTACATACTCCTGATCCTTGCACTCTATGCCATGCCCTCTTGACCCCTGTATTCTGTGTTGCACAATCATGTTCATTGCGCTCTATGCCTTACATACTTCTGACCTATACGGTCTGTGTATTGCACACTCTTGACCCATAGCAGAGTAGACTCATAACTTTTTGTTGATGCTGTATCTTCAACGTCCGCCTCTTGTTCCAAATCTTTGTAACAATTGTTAAGAATTGGGGGGGGGGGGGCATTTTATATTTATATTTTATAGGTGTGGCAACAAATGGGGGTATGGTTCTGTGGGTGTTCTTGAATTTTATTTTGAAAATCTGGTAACGTTTCAGTAGTAGGGAACCAGAGGTTTATACCATTGAGTACCACAGGGGACCAAGAAATCAACACTGCAAAAAAGGTCGGATTCTGAAGTTTCTTTAAGCAGAGTTGTTTTCTTTAAGGTCTTATGCACGCAGGCCTCTAAGATGTGACGATGATTGGCCAAACCACCTGGGTGCATGTAGCCTGATATAGGTGAGATCAACTGAGATCAGCTGTGTGGGCAGTGAGAGAGATGAGCAGTTAATGTTTTCTTTGCAAAGGACTGTTTTTTATGCACTTTTCTTTAGGCAGTAGGTTCACTTTTACCTATTTTATTGAGAAACGTATAGATAGGTGTTCATATGTGGACTTGCTAATTATTCTGGAAAATATTTCAACACTCATTCAGGCGCCGTCTTCCATTCATTTTATGAGAATCATCAAATTCAGTTATGCTATTTGCATTAAATACAGACACTAGATATACCCTAGATCATGGCTTAAAATTTTGAGGCTAGACCTACTCGCTAAGCACAAACCGTACTCTCCACCAGTTGCCCCACCCAACCTTGCCCAGGTCCACCTCCAACCCCACCCCATCTCGTCCCCCAGCCCTGCCCCCATCCACGCCCTCTTAAAGCTTATGAAATTACATTTTTCTTTAGAATAAAGAGTCCAAAATATAAAAAGTTGCAATTATAACATAGCTTTATTATGTCAATTTAAACACAACAGAGATAGCTTAATAGCAATATCAAGTTTTACAGCTTTAAACCTGTAGTAAACATTTTGTATTTTTTTTGTTTATCTCCTGCATCTTTAAAAAGAGACTTTAGTAACTAAAGTCTCTTTTAAAAGATGTAAGTTTAGTTTACAGAAGTATAGCATAAGAAAAAGTGCCTATTTTGATGCCAAAAAAACATATAATAATAGTTACTGTAAACATGTATTTTTTACCCCCAAGGCAGTGGAGAGCATGCCTCGTGTCCCCCAAGGCAGTGTAGAGCGGGCCTCGTGTCCCCCAAGGCGGTGTAGAGCGGGCCTTGTGTCCCCCAAGGCGGTGTAGAGTTGGCCTTGTGTCTCCCAAGGCGGTGGAGAGCGGGCCTCGTGCCCCTCAAGGCAGTAGAGAGCAGGCTCGTGTCCACCAAGGCGGTCAGAAAACCAGAAGTCGGAAACCGGAAGTTGGCTTCACAACGAGGCTTGGAGCGCAAGTGGAAAGCAAACCGATCCCTGGGGCCTGGGGATCGCATTGCAAGCCACCCGCTCTATTGCAAGCCACCCGCTCTATCTGTGCTCTCCACAAAGGGATTTCCTCTCGCATTTGGTGAGCGGAAATTTTAAGCCCTGCTCTAGATGACAAAACATCATCATAGAATTTAGTTCGCTAATCCGGAAAATCATTAGTTTTTTGAGTGTACATTGTCATGAAACAAAGCATACATTTTGGCTCATTTAATATAACATCAAAAATAGCTGTAACGATATGCAAAGAGCACTAGCCTATAGCAACTAATCTGTTTTCCCTTAATAGTTTTCGAGTGTACAAAAATGAAAACCTGACAGAATGTTTTAACTTTTTTTAAAGACATTTTATAAAACAATGGAAAACGTTTTGCCTGGAGTTTCATCTAAAGGAGAATTGTAATTACTTTGTCTGAATATACACTATTAGATTGTTTAGCAAAATTGTGTATGGAAATTGATATGAACATTTTACAAAAATTCTCAGCACATTTGATGTCTTGATGAATGTGGTTCGAAAGTAGTTCAAACTTTCACGGAAAAGAGAAGACAACTGCACACCGATGATGTGTCGAACATCAAGACTTTAATACATCAAAGACCTTGGCCTTAGTCCCTACCCAGAGATTTCTACTCTACTGTGTTTCACCACTCAAGGCTTAGTCGTAGAGATATTTAAAAATTTTGTTTGCTTTTAACGTTCGATTTTGAAATGAATGGGCTTTCCAACGAAAACCACATACACTGTTAGAAATTCATTGAATCGACAAACAAATTCAATCCTGCTTCTTCAAATTTTCTCATAACTTGTCAAAACGAAATTTTTAACAAAATTCTAAAAGTGTATTCCCAGTTTTTGTTTAGTGAAGGACGTGAAGCTCTGCTGACTTCGTTCAATCATAAGCAAGCAAAAAATTATCCTTGCCCATAATTGGATATTTTTCACCACATTCACTAAGCTAGATAACAAATTCCTTTGCAAAGTGACAAGGATATTTTCCATTAGTAAATCAACCCCATTGACTTGCATTGTGTGGAGCAGTAAAGTACAACAATTGTTCAGCACTACAAAGCAAAAATAATCTGCATATACTGTAGTACGTAAATATGACTGTGTCTCCTACATATATAATTGTAAACTATAAATAGAAACAAAACTTTTGAAGCACACATTGAAAAATGTATCATTACAGGTTTATCGAAAAGATTGAAAAAATACTGTAGTTAGGTTTGCAGAGTTTAATCAGACCTTTTTTTCCAGTGTTGCTATCTCCCTAGTCTTTGATAAACTCTGCTAGCCAAGAGGAATGAAGAACATCTACAGCTTTTAATAAATCTGAACAGTGACAGCATATGTGTGCTGAGCCTGTAGCAGTAAGTGTTCTTAGCTATTCCTATAATTGGAATTATGGTGTTCTATCATGGCTTCTGTAGCTGCTGCTATGGATCTGCAGTTAGTTACAGTCCACAGGAGAATCCTTCTACTATGTGTAGTTGTATGCTTCGAGCAACAATTCCTTGTTCTTAGTTTTTAGTGTATGTAAACCCCAGAAATGAACTTTTCGTTTTTG
The DNA here is from genome assembly GCF_062004578.1 of Staurois parvus. NCBI lineage: Eukaryota > Metazoa > Chordata > Amphibia > Anura > Ranidae > Staurois > Staurois parvus. The sequence goes on along the minus strand of NW_028318183.1, from coordinate 5,525,681 downwards.
CTCCCTTTTGGTTAGTTAAATAAAATGTTAAAAAGGTTTTGTTATATCTGTTCAGTTGGTACAACAAAATACCTATTGATCCTTCCAGAAATCCAGTGTTGTGTGTGTCTTTTGCACTCTGCAGTCTTATCTCAAATTATGTTATCAGCCCTGCCCAGTTCACCTATGTGAACTTCTGAATGCCTTCTTGATGTTATGAAGATGAGAAGATTCTGTAATCCTAACACACTCCCTGTCCTAGGAACAGAACACTGCTCCTGCATAGATATAGTACAATGAGTAAGCAGCGCGTTACTTAAAGTGTTACTAAACCCACAACAGTAAAATCAGTCTGTGTATGCAGCAAAGCATGCTTGTTATACTCACTATGAAACCTAAGGGGTTAATCCTCTACATTGTGTAAAAATGCAGTTTGATCCTGACTTCTCTGATCCTCCACTTCTTCCAGTGCCCCCCTCTTATCTCCTAGGACATATCGTGTGGAGACACTCTGCACATGCTCAGTTAGGCGTGTATTGCTAGAGAGGGTTTTTTTTTGGGAGAGTGCATGTGATCACCACAGGGTCAATCAGCACTGTCCAGACAGAGGTCAGGGGTTCTGCATCCTCCTAGAAAGAAAACTCCTCCTACAAACAGTGCGCTGCTGAACACTGATAGAAGTCACATGACTGCTCTAACTGCTGATGAGAAAAGGTATTTAGCAGTTTATATTTACTAAAATAATTGCATTTCCATGTAGTGTGTATTGTGGGAGACCAGATACAGTGAATGGAGGCTCCTGTATTTAGTGACACTTTAAAGGATCAGCAGGTGAAAATAAAAAAAAGCAAGCCCAAAAAGAGAAAACAATTGAAGCCACTATAGCTAAGGACTGGCAGCCTGCACTCTGTTTTTGGGTTTTGATATACTTTAATGTTTCAGTCAACATACACAGTGAAACAGTACCATTGCTTCTGTTGCAGTGCTGGTTGGTCAAATTGGTATATGCAGTCATTTACTGAGTCTCCGAAAGGCACATAACTCCCCAAGGTCTGTTTGTCTATGAGCAGCCATATTTAGTGTTGTGTTTGGAAATCTTGTGTTTTATTGGCTGAAAGTTCATTTGTTTTGTTCAAGTATAGAACATTTTCATAGGTTAACGCCTTATGTGTTACATGGCCAGTCTGCTGCTTCTGCTGCCAGAAGTTAAACTTTATTCCCTTTAAGGTGTGGCGCTAAAGTGCTTGCAAGATGTTTTGTAAAATAAAAAAAAGTGAAGGAAGAGAAGGTGCAGTCAAATTCAGTGCAATACCCCTGGGATCTAATACAAGCACATTGCTCAGCGGATGGACTTCTAACAGGAAGAGCTGCACTTCCAGCCGCAGGATCAAATCAGGGTTTCTGTTGAATTTCATGTAGAAAAATAAACTAAGTGCACTCTTTTTATTTTCACGTGTGCACATTGTTTAAAAGGGGTTCCTGTGGTGAATAGCCACTAGCCGGACAGTGTTGCTTTAGCCTGGCTAAATGGCCAAGCCTCCTGGCAGGAGAAGGGCTGTGTTTATTTGACTTTTCTAGGGATGCGTGTGAATACAAACCAGCAGTTTAGGGAAGAGGTAATGAACAGAGATGTATTTAGACCAAGTGCCGCTGTGTGGATTTTACAGTACGTTAATTCATAGTAAGTGAGTTCAGAGTGTGCCCTGTGTGCTTTAACTTCTCTGCCCAACACCACTATCAGAAATAGAAGTTGTGTGTAGAGATCACAGTTGTAAATCCTTTTTTCATTTTGGGACATACTTATCAGAGAAGTAAAATTTACCCATAATGACTTCAATCCATTTGGAAAATGTGGTGTATTCATGAAACAAATACTGGTATACAGTATATCACATATAGTTATGCAAACAGATTTAGAAATCTGTAACATCGGAGATGTGCAAAACTTGTAACCATGATATAAATTTAAATGTATAAATTCATTAACTAAATAAAATAGGACACTCAGAAGAATCCAGTTTTTTTTTGTGGCCAACCTCAAACACCCTCTACAGTATATGTCATCCTTTCATGGAGACAGCTGCCCATACTGTTTCCCATTCAGCCCCACAAGAAACTTGCAGTCTTTTGTGCTAGAAAGGTGTGTTACCTATTTTGTCTGTTCTTAAAGCTGAACTTCCGGCAAACAGCTAAATATAAAAATGGAATATGTATAAGGAAGCTGCTTTGCTTGCCAAAGGATTTGTATTTCTGTCTCACCACCAATTTCCTTAACACCATCTATATTTTTAGAATTACGCCTTAGTGGCACAGCTATGATTAAAAGAAAAAAGACTTAAGCTATGTGCTCTTGTACTTAAAGTAATTGTAAAGACTGAAGGTTTTTTACCTTCATGCGTTCTATGCATGAAGGTAAAAAACCTTCTGTGTGCTGATCCCCCCACAGCCCCCCCGATACTCCCATGAGCCCCATCTCAATCCAGCGATGTGCATGGGAGTCTTGGCTCTCTGCTGATCCCCCCACAGCCCCCCTGATACTCACCTGAGCCCCTTCTCTATCCAGTGATGTGCATGGGAGCCTTGGCTGTCTCGGGACTCCCTCTTCTCATTAGCTCCCGCTGCTGTCAATCACAGCCAGTGAGCCAATAGGGAGAATGCGGGGTGGCAGGCTGATCCATGGTTCTATGTGTCTTATGGACGCATAGACCAGGGCTCGGGAGTGCCCTGTCCCCCATAGCAAGTAGATCTATATTGGGGGCACTGGCAAAGGGGAAGGAGCACTGGCTGGGGATGCGAGAAACAGGGCTGCTCTGCAAAATCACTACACAAAGCAGGTAAATATGACATGCATGTTATTGTATTTTGTTTTAAAAAGCCAAACCTTCAACATCACTTTAAAACCCAATTGCACCCCCCCCCCCTCTCGGCAGGGGCATTGGCTAATTTACCTACAACGTAGACATTTATTTACTAAATCTGCAGAGTTAGGGAGACTCCACAAGGACCTTAAACCTTTGAGGCCCTGTGCTTACAGGATTCTGAATAGTCCAGCTATTTCTGAGCTTTATAACATTCTTCTTTCAGCGGCTTTCCCAGGCCATCAATTTTATCTCCGGGATTGGGAGAGAGAGTTAGGACATCCCATTCGGGAGAAGGGACAAATCATTCCTTCTCACATTCAAAACTAGTATAGCCACCCAAGCTCAACAATGAAATTTCAAACGTTTAACTAGGTGGTACCAAAGTCCGTATCTACTACATAAAATATTACTTTCAATTCCTGACTGGTGCTGGCGATGTGGAGAACCTGGAGACACTCTCCTTCATCTGTGGTAGACCTGCTCCATTATTCATTCCATTTTCCAGCTCTTCCATTTCATTACAGGCAGAACTTAGCCTGAAATCCCAGAAAATTTTCTAGGCCCATTGCTAAAACTAAGAAAGGAATTTTTGATGTTAGCAGCCTGAGCAATAATCCCTAGGCATTGGAAATCGACCACAACTCCCACTATCAGGGAATGGGTGGCGGAGGTCAACCAAATTATAAAGATAGAGGAGTCTATCGCCAGCCTTCATGAACGTTATCTGAAATTTTTGTAAATATGGTTCATTTGGATTGATTTCTTCGCCACCCCTATACCCTTCTTCTGATTGAAATTAGAGAACCCTAGTTATAGTCCCCCAATGGGATAAATTATCCTACCAGTCGGGTGCCCCACATCCCTCCCCCTGGCTTTGTTTCTCTTTTCTCCTCCCTCCTTTCTTCCAATTTGTTTTTACTTTCCTTCAATCTGGCTCTCTACCTCTACTTTTTACTTGTACCCACAGTGCAAGATAGAGCAACTGTACAGAAAGAGACCCAATAATTGCCCTTATTTTTACGATTACCTCTGGGAAAGGCACTACGCCATACGTTTTTCGAACGTTATGAGCCAGTGGTCTCTGTAATGTCCAGAATCCTGAAACACAAGATCAGTTGTGCATTTTTGTTTTTAACTTCAGTTTATTGTCATGTCTGTTGTATCTAACACCCTATGAGGTGAATTGCACTGTGTAAGGGAATTTTATCTTGTCTATTGTTTACTAATGTCTACAAAGTTAATTAAAATGTGTTCTTTTAAAAAAACAGAATTGATCTTTCCATTTAAATCATCAAAATATCAGCTAAATATCAAAAAGGTGTTCAAATTCTTACAGCTTGTTTTCTTTATAAAGCACCAACAGCCTGAGTAGGTACACTTGTCTTCTGCCAGCATACTGCTCTCTGTGTATAAGCAGTCCAACATACCATCATTGTTTCAGAGCTGGAGCTCTCCTGTCCAGTCTTCCTCAACCTTTTTTCAGTTAAAGTGTTACTAAACCCACAACAGTAAAATCAGTCTGTATATGCAGTAAAGCATGTTTGTTATACTCACTGTGGAACCTAAGGGGTGTATGATCCTGTCTTCTCTGATCCTCCCCTTCGTCTACAGTCCCCAAACCATCTGCTGATAGTACAGAGCTGCTAGGAGTCACTCTGCACATGCTTACCTTAGTATGTATTGCTAGAAAGTTTTTTTTTCTTTTTTCTTTTCAACACTGTCCAGACAGAGGGTCAGGGGTTATGAAGCCTCATAGGACAGTCAGAGCAGAATGAATCTCCTCCTACAAGCTTTAACCGGTGCTCTGCTGGACACTGATAGAAGTCACATGACTTCTATACACTGCTGATCAGAAAAGGTGTTTATCAGTTTATATTTACTAAAATAATTGCATTTCAGTGTAGTGTGTACTGTGGGAGATCAGATATAGTTAATGCAAGGTCCTGAGTTAAGTAACACTTTAAGGCACCCATTTAAATAATCTGGAGGCACCCCTTTTAAAATATAAAATGTAAAAACTAAACAAATCAGTTTACATAACAGTATCCACACTTGTAGGACACCTATCATTAAAGGTGATTTATTTTTACAAAGCAAATATACCTTTGCAAACTGGTACTGATTAATATTCCAAAATTTCACCTCTCCCTCAGTTTCTCATCCTCACACAGCTAATGTGACCCCAGTGCTGATGAAGAGAGGCAGGGGACGGGCAAACAAGGATGTTGTGCCGGCACCTGATGTCCTCCTCACAAACCAATGACATAATTGTTTGTTAGGATGCCAGTGGATGGCCTGCACAGTGCCCAAGGATGTATTGCTGCACAATAAAACCCTGTTGCTTTGGGTAACAAACAACGTCAGGCTTGATTCTCCCACCAGCTTTTTGACAATTTTTGGGCGATTTATAGGTAGTTTTCCACAACGCCCCTGAAGAACCCAGAGGGCACTCCAGGGTGCTGCGTCACGCCTGTTGTTATTGGACTAGGCAGGCAGTGTGCATACCTCTGCTGAAAGACCAGTGCTTCAGCATAAAGAGCAAGTGTCCTTCTTTGCATCATGTTGACAGGATTTAGCTGGTTTAAATAGAAAGTTCACAGACAGTGAGGAGGTGTTGTATCACCTCCTCACCTCCTGCTTTAACCCCTTGGCTCCTGCACTATCATGTCACAACCGCGGGGACTTTGTGCAGTTGCAGGGTGCTTTCAGACTGCCCCATTCACAGTAGCGCCTTCTGAAAGCAACATATAATTCCTTCCATGGCCATGAAGCAAAGCATCGAGGCCATGACGTGTACACCATTGCCTCTGCAGCTAAAGGGGGCATGGTTTTACTGCCCCCCAACCACTAGCGTGAGCAATCCCTTGACATAAAGCTGTAGAAAATATACAAATGCCAATCTTACAGCAATGGCAGGGAGCTGTAGACACAACTATTTTCTGCAGAAACCCTTACTTAAGTGCCGTCTAAAGCTTTCCTGAATCAGCTAATAACATTATTCACAAAGTCACTAGGTATATAACTATAGGCACCACTTCACTCATGTGAAAATGAGCCTACTAATAGGTTGCCCTATCACAAGACATTGCATTGTGGGTTGGAGGTAAAGAGGTACGCCTTCTCTCGGCTTTGTGAAAGGAGGCAAAAGGTGATGCTTGCAGTGGAAGATTCTGTAGAAATACTGCTCTGCTATTGTATTTTTGTTCTCCACAGATGTGCTTTAAAAAAAATAGCTTGTTACCAGGCTAGTGATCATTTACTGGCAGAACTCTCTGGCAATATTTCCATTTATGATGCACAATGGAACCAACATTGTCTGTAGCCCCAGCTACCAAGCCCTGTGCTGCAGTGTGTGTATCATTGAGAAGGGAGTAAAAACAAGCTTCTTATTTAGTGTTTGATAACTTATACTGGACAGAGTCATACGATACCATTAGATCTCTGTCAAGTTTTATTGCTGACTCTGTCCCAGTTTGGGCGTTTTTCACTCATGTCCCATCGAGGTGACACAGCAGCAAGTAAGGATAAATCTCTACAATAAGGACACTGAAAAACCTTTTAGATGTTGCAACCCTTACCCATCCCAAGAACAGCAAAAACCTAGTTTTGAGTGTTGTTCCACTTTATTAATGCCTAAAGGATGATCGACTATGTAAATCTTTTTTAATACAGAATCCTTGGTTAATGAGGTCATCCTTCCTGCAGATGTTTGTGGAAGCTTTAGAACAGAAGCAGGTGGGAATCTGCAATATAGTTTAATACAAATAATAGGTCAGGGAGTTTTTCGTTTTTTAATAAAGTTTCACTTTATTAATTCCAGATACCAATATGGAAACAAATTTCATAAACACCGTACAAAGAAGTTGTGTAAATGGGCTGTATAATTGCAGAACCGGAGGACATATTTTCATATCCATAACAAAACTTGGCACAACTACTTCCCATACATTTTATTCTTCATAAATAACCTGTACAGAGTACATTCTGTGATCTACTGCTTCCTACTATCTATTAGCTAAATTTGTCTTTCTTATCCTAACATTAAGAAGCTTATAATCTTAAATCTAGTCTACTTGTAGAATATGTTGGGCTTCTTGCCAATAGACTTGAATTTGGGAGTCTTCAAAGATTCCCATTTCATTTTCTCCAATGCAAGCACACAGGATTTACAATAGCTTTAATGTTCAGGCTGTTTTGGAAAAAAGCCAAAACCTGCAAAAGAGAGAAAGTTGGAGTTGAAAATATGAGTGTGTTTAATTGGTAGTCGCAAAAACTAGTAGTACTGAAAATCTGAGGGAGTGTACTGCAAGTTCAGGCGGTTGATTTAAGAGTTCCCTGGATTTCATATAGAAAAGTCTATTGCAGGAGATGTTGGAGATATATAATATTCAGAGTTCATACATGACTACGTCACCTACGCAAAGATCTCTTTGAGTGGGGAGCCCCAGTGAGAGATGGTATACCACACAGTGGTAGGACAATACTGCTTATAGTATAGTTGCTGTATATTTAAGACATTGGATGACGATTGGCATTTGCGCCTTTGGTCTTTTTGTCTGTTTGCAACATGGAATGGCAGTGCCCCTAGGAGGGCTAGACCAGTCACACTGTGTCCCACACAAACACTGCCCTTCCAGCCTTAGCTATAAGGTTCAAAACTCAGTGCAGGCTTAAAATAATTGTAAATACTAGTTAGTCTGTGTTTAATAGTTAAATAGTTAAAAAGGGTCTGTACATGGTAATAATATGTATTTGTAAAAAAAAATGTTGTTATACCTTTTCTGGCATGGCTACACTAACCACTTGCACAACTTGGCTGTATCTCAGAACTTAATGACAGGGGACGCAAACTGACCACGCTAACATGGATGGTTAGTGTGGCTAGTTTTCAGCACTAAAGTTGGGAACTGGCAGAATCAACCAGGTAATTCAGAGTTATAACAGTAACACATATCTTATTTTTAAAAAAAGCACATATGAAATACAGAAAGAGACAGATTTATTCAATTAGACTTGTGGGTTTACAAACACTTTAAAGGTAGATCCACTGCCATCCTGAATGTCCATTTTGCTAAAAGGAAACTCCGTAAAGGAGCACTTACTACAGCACTGACTATAGAAAGAACATAATAGTTCTTCCTGCCTTGGTTTAGATTGCCTACCTGCTGGTAGTTTACAAACTTTCGTGGAGCTTTAAAAACATGAATCTAGGCCGGAAAAACATATAAAGACTACTAGCAGTGTAAATGTGATAGCCACTTGATGTCAAAGGGTTATATTGCTAGAACTAAGTGAATTTTAGACTGTTGTCTTCCTTATCTTTTCTTAATAATATGTCAACTGACCACAAATTTTTCAAGATCCCATTCGAGTGCCCAAAGCAAGACATATTTTAGATAAGAAGTAGTATAAGATAAATATGAAACATATAAAATAGTAATTGCACAAAGCACTTACTGTATGATGACGTGCTACTTCATGTGTTGTCACTGTCAATTCAATTTATAACATCAACTTTGTTTTTAGAAAAACTAGCAAGTTATGCTTGTTTCTTGTTCCTTAAAACCTAGTTTAATCAATCCACATATATTTTGCCTTCTCTGGTTCCTCCCTCATCGCCTCATCAGTGTGCTAATGACATTTTTATTGCCTTATTTAAAGTTCCAGTGATGTTATCACTAGGTCTCTGTGTTTCTCTATGCAGGCAGATCATGACTGGTGGGAGTGGCCAGCAGGATGTTGTACATAACTTCCAGAAAACATTACAGTACCCTTCCTCATTATTTCTTTTGGGAGGCCTCAGCCCTAATGCAAGCAAAAGACAAGTTCTTGGCATATCTTATGCAAAATATCAGAATGTATTGATGAAGTGCCGGATTAAACTCTGTGGAGGCCCCAGGCAGTTGAGACCTTGGGCCCCCCATCACAGTTTTCTGGAGGTTTCTCGTGCATGCGCTCTAGTGGGATAACATTGAACTAAGTAGTGTAGACCTCGACCACTAGATGGAGATGACCATCGCTACTGTACATTACAGGTATGTAGGTTGCACCAAAGTTTTTTACAAACTGACAGCTGAAAGAAAATTAGCTTTTATGAGGCAAACTGTAATGTGTCTACAGTTTGTGTACTTTAAAGTGGAGCTCCACCCAAAAGGGGAAGTTCCACTTTAACCACTTGCCTACTAGGCACTTATACCCCCTTCCTTACCAGGCCAATTTTCAGCTTTCAGTGCTGTCGCATTTTGAATGACAATTGCGTGGTCATGCAACACTGTACCCATGTGAAATTGTTATCATTTTTTTCTCACAAATAGAGCTTTCTTTTGGTGGCATTTACTTGCCACTGGGGGTTTTATTTTTTGCGCTATAAACAAAAAAAAAAGCAAAAAATGTGAAAAAAAAAGGTTTCTTTGTTTCTATTATAAAATTTTGCAAACAGGTAATTTTTCTCCTTTACTGATGTGCGTTGATAAGGCTGCACTGATAGGCAGCACTAATGGGCACTGATAGGCAGCACTGATGGGCACTGATAGGCAGCACTGAAGGGCACTGATAGGCAGCACTGATAGGCAGCACTAATGAGGTGGCACGGATAGGTGACACTGATAGCTGGAACTGATAGGCGGCACTGATGATGGGTACTGATAGTCAGCACTGATAGGCGGCACTGACTGGCGGCACTGCTGGGCACTGACTGGCGCAACTGCTGGGCACTGACTGGCAGCACTGCTGGGCTGCATTGATGGGTGGCACTGATGGGTGGCTCTGATGGGCACAGGTGGGTGGCACTGATGGGCGGAGGTGGGTGGCACTGATAGGCAGAGTTGGGTGACACAGGTGGGTGGCACTGATGGGCACAGGTGGGTAGCACTGATGGGCACTGGTGGGCGGCACTGCTGGGCACAGGTGGGTGGAACTGGTGGGTGGCGCTGCTGGGCACCAATCATCAGGGCACTGATCATCAGTGCCCTGATGATCGGTGCCGATCCCTGCTCTGACAACTGCCGGTTTTCAGCAGTACTTTCCCCACATTCTGAGAGCGTGAGGAAAGTGCAGCTGAGAACCGGCAATTACATTTCCCTGTGATCAGCGTGTCATTGGACACGGCTGATCACGTGGTAAAAAGCCGCTGTGATTGGCTTTTTACCACATCACGTGAACAGCTGTGTCCGTAGGACACAGTGATCACGAAGATCGCCGGGTGCGCGCCCCAGGGGGCTCGGAGGAGAGCGCGTTCTTGGAGGACATCATATGACGCCCTCCCAGAACTGGTCGGCCGCAGTGTAGCCGTCAGTCGGCTATCTGCGGTCGGCAACTGGTTTAGGACTCCGCAAAGGATTGGCACCTTTGGGGAGCGGGTACCCAAAATTGACAGGTACCTGCTCCCACTTCCGCTGCAATTGCCTAGGCGATCGTAAGCAGACATTGTCCTCTCCCCCTCCCTCCCCGTAGTCTTCTGGGACACGTGACAGGTCCCAGAAGACTACTGGACTACTCAGAAAGTGCAGTGCTAATCGCGCATGTGCAGTGGACACCCGGCTGTGAAGTTGCAAGCTGTCATAGCCAAGTGCAGACACTGAAGATGCCAGGAACACAGGATGGCCGGTGAAACGGGCACCAGGGAGGACACTGAGAGATCGAGGGAAAGGTGAGTGTTTTTTTTTTTTTAAAGTCAGCAGCTACAGTTTTTGTTATTGGGTACATTACATTAATACAGTTTTTTTTCTCTATGGAGTCTTTAATTTTTAATTTTTTGTTACTTTAAGTTGATTCGTTTTTTCTATCTTTGGTAAACAATTTAAAAAAGCATTGTCATTTTCTTTCAAGATCAAATCAATATTATTTAGATCCATAGTCACAGAGCCCTTAAACAATTCGGGGTCGATAGGCTCTGCCTATTTGGTGATCTGGCACTACCTTGATGGGTAGATGCCAATCTGGAAGAGTTTGCATTCCTAGGTGGGGTGCATTTCCATGTAGAGCTTTAGGTAACACCCGCATGTAATGCTGAGCCTCTATGATTAAAAGAACTGAATTTCAATGAATGAATACGGAGGGCCAGGGGCAGTAAGACTTGGAAAGAAAGTGTTAGGTTGATGTTGGATGTCCTCCAGCCAGGGCATAAGGTGGGCTCTATTAGACTTGCATAGAAGTTCACAGTGTGCAGGGAAATTAGAGTAGGCAATTTCGGTACAGGAAAAGTGCCTGTACAACTGTGCAAGACTGAAAGTCAGGGTTGAGTTTAATTTTGAACAGTGCATGTTGAGAGAAGTTTGATCTCAGGACTTGAAAGTAAAAAATCAACAGTTCAGCTGAGTTGACCAACGTAGCCCTCTATAATCATGATGTGATTAAATTGTTAACATACATAGTTTATGCCCAGCCAAAGTCTTTTTTTGTTTTATTTTGCTACCTGGGAGTCCATTAGAACAGTTTATCCTGGCTTCCTATCCTCCTGACAATGTTTTATTATCCTAGATTGTAAGCTCCAAGGAGCAGGGCCCTCCTATCCCTCTTGTATTGTTGCTGTATTGTTGCTGTATTGTCTCCCATTATATTGTAAAGCGCTGAGCAAACTGTTGGTGCTATATAAATCCTGTATAATAATAATTATACAGGATTTATATAGCGGCAACAGTTTGCGCAGCACTGTACAACATGAGGGCAGACAGTACAGTTACAATACAATTCAATACAGGAGGAATCAGAGGGCCCTGCTCGTTAGAGCTTACAATCTAAGTGGGAAAGTCAAGTGATACAAAAGCTAATAGCTGTTGGGGATGAGCTGATGGAGAAAATAAAACTCCAGATGTTAGATGGGGGCAGAATAGGCTTCTCTGAAGAGGAGAGTTTTCAGGGTTGGTCTAAAAGCAAACAGAGTAGGAGGAGACTTATGTTTAGAGTAGGAGGAGAGGTGACGAGGGAGCTAGAGAGCAGAAGGTTTGGGGAATTGAGGAGAACGCTCCAACAGCAACACAAACAGAAAGAAATGCTTTTCTTTATTAGAGCAGGGGAAGGCTAGCACCTCTGTCAGATTTTTATTTCTGTATGTGTAGCTGTTGCTAGTTTTCCCTGAGTTCCAGTCTGGTGAAACCATTGTCAGCAGGAAGTGAAGGTAAATCTTTCGAGAGAGTCCCAAGTAGTAGTAAAAGCCTAACAGGAATTCTAAAAAAAGACAGTTATCATAACATTATTTTTTATATGTACAAAAATTGGTGTAGCTTGTTGGATCTTCCTTTTTCATGAATCATGTCTCTGTAACTCCTAGATGTCTTTCCTTAGAGGTGTAAATCACACAATATGTAAAGTATGGGCTTATTTTCTCAGGCCCAGCAGGACTTTCCAGAAGTATTGATATGGGTGGTCTAGAAAGAATGTATCTGAAGAAATCCAAGATGTTATGGCTCTGACAGACTCTAGCCAGGCTACGGTTTATTTTTCTATATTCTGGTCAAATACACACTAAGTTCCTATATATTGTGTTTAAAAGTATACACAGTAGTATATATGCATATTAATTGCTCCTCAGCCCCTTCAATAAGTTTAGGAATCTACTAATGTGAAAGCCTGGATGGAAAACATTACCCTTTTAAAATTAGCCATTTTTTCACCTTGTTCAAATAAAATGTTCATTTACAATATTCACCTGTATTTTTTCTTGTATTTATGTAGTGCTGACATATTATATATCTATTTTCCCAGAAAATAAACATTTTCACACCAGCTCATGAGCCCCAAAGGAGCTCACAATCTAATGTCTCTACCACACCTACAGACTTGGACTAATTTTAAAGATGTCAGTTAAAAGAGAAGTATGGGATGGCTTTTTTTCCCCAAATTATACTTACCTAGGTGCATGCATCATCGGTCCAATGCAGAATCTGCCCCCACTGGCTCTAAGGGTGACCGCTGATTGCTGAGTTCTCACCAATGCTATGAGCAGAGAATGGTGACTGTCAGTCACCTCTGTCTGCTCTGCTCCCCCCCATGCCCACTTGAGCTCTGGGCTGAGGAGGGGGAGGGAGCGGCTGGCCCAGGTTCTCAGCAGATCATTGAAAGGCTGAGCCTTGTGCCATTCCAGACTCTGGGGTGGATCCCGACTTTAAAGTCGGGATCTTTCCCCAGCCTGGGCCAGCTGAGTGACATCAGCCTACAGCAGGCTTCATTCCGCTGCCAGCTAAAAACGGGTCACAGGAGTGCAGAACGAACGGCACTATTGTGATCCACAAAATGCAGCTAAAAGAGTTTTGACTGTACTTCTCCTTTAAAGTGGTATTGAATCCAAAAGCAAACATTTATTATATTTCAGCTTACTAATTCTTGGATGTAATGGTTGTATTAGTTTCCTTTTTAGTCTTTCTTTCTTCTAATTTCATCTGGTGATCCCACAAGTCCACTTAACACTGGCAAGGGTGATTAAAATGATCAGCTATCATTCATTCAAAACCTTTATACCAAAAGGAAAAAAAGTTTGCTGTAACTGATTATTAAGTGTGAGTTGGAGTTTTGATTGAATTAGTTATTGTATTTAACCTCCCTGGCGGTATTCCCGAGTGTAGCTCAGGGTAAAGTTTCAGTACCACAAGCGGTAACCCCGAGCTACACTCGGGCTTACCATGCGGCGCTGCTCCGTGATCCCTCGATCACTTACCTTGTCCTGCACTCCCGCGATGTCCCTCCTGCAGTGTCCCCGGCAATGTAATCCGGCCGATGCCGGCATCTGTCGTCTGGGTTCCGTCCCCTGCGAGCGTTGGGACGTACGGGGGACGGAACGGCGGGAGATTGGAAAATGACAAAAAGTGACATTCATTAAAATCACATAGTAAAACATTACTGTATGAAACCATTTCACGTACATTTTGTCTCAAGTGCTTTGTCCTGTGCCCTGCCTGCATTTTTACTGTTCTTTCTGCCTGGAAACTGAGAAACGTCCATGGCGTCCAAAAAGCGTCCCTTTAGGTCAAAAGCAGTTTTAGACCAGCTAGAGAACAGCGATAGTAAATTAGAACCAGTTGCAGAATAGAGTGATAATGATTCGTGGGGAAATTCGTCATCAGACACTGAAAACGATTTTGCGACTTTGCTCAGCGACTTTGGCGCTTTATTTCAAATTTCAGTGTTTTTGGTTTGATTATATTATTGAATTAAATGTATTATTATTATATTATTATTTTTTATGATTATTTATTAAATTATAATTTATGATTTCGTGTTTCAAGTTTTATCCTATGTTTACTAGACTCTTGTGCAGACAGATTTCAGTGAGTTATTCCTGAAAATGACAGGCCTACAATAAAGAAAATACATATTTCCATGCAAAAAAATGTATCGCTTTGAGCACAGAAATATGGACATAATCAGACCGCTAGGGAGGTTAAAGTATAACTAGAGGCAAAGCATTTTATTTAGTTTTGGATAGAGTGGGGAGAGATTAGAACTCATTTCAGGTTTTTATTGCTCTCTGTGCCCCTGTTATGGAGATTAATCCTCTCTATTTGTCCTGTTTACTGTTATCTTTGAAGGTAAAAGTAAAAGAAAATACCAAATTTTGGGTTGTCCACAGAAAAGTGATAGAGGGGAAATCTATCAATGGAGACACTAGATCTGGTAACCTGGGGGTCCCCAAGGAGCTCCCAAAATTTGTAGGGATTTCCCCTCACTTCCATTTTGGCTATGGGACAGGACAGGAAGGTAACTCTCCCCAATGGAACACAGATGGTGAAAAAAAAATCTGATAGTGGTAATAACCCTCCCTTGCTCTATCCAAAACTGACAATGCTGATGTCCTCTGTGCTCCTCCATCCAGAGTTGTGTCTCACTAATACAGGAGATGTGTTACTGACCAGATCACCAGGTGAAAACAGAGTGGAAATAGGCAAAGAAATAAAAATGGGTGCAAGCACCACATCTAAGGCCTCATGAACACAGGACATTTTAAAAATGCTCCTCCTCCTGACATAAAAAACACCTGAGGCTTGTCAAAGTGTCTAATGCTTTTACAAGCGTTTAGGCATGTTTAACAAGTGCTTACACATATCAAGGGTTTTTTTTCCTGCTGGTAAACGTTACTGCTACTAAAAGCTTCTAAAAGTGTATGTGTGCATAAACACCTAGGATAACATGGAGGGCCGTTTAGCAGAAGTAAAATAAAAAAGCCTGATGCCCCTAAATGTGGCTGCAGAAATGCCCTGTGTGCATGAGGACTAATAATTGTAAGCTATAATATAATACATTTTGGTTTTGGGTTTAATACCGCTTTAACCTGAATTTCCACACTACAAGCCATACACCGTGAAGTGACATCAATTTTTTGACCTCGCCTACAGTTGTCCAGTTGGTGGTGTGCTCAGTGCGAAACATTTTATTTTTAAATATTTTCATGGCACCCCTCTTAACTATGCGTGCATACCTTGGCACCTCTTATTTAAAATCTGTTTATTTTGTCTTTGCATCTTGAATGTTTGTCTTTTTGTTCCAAAAGTGTTCAACCAGTTGTTTAAGGACATGTTAAAAATGTAGGTGTAGCTTTGTGGATGTAGTTACAGATAAGAGCCTTATTTTTGGGGTATGGTTAAAAGTGGCTGTGATCATTAGGGTGTCCCTGGATTTTATTTTAAAATATTGAAACCTTATGCTATTGGCAGTAAGAATGTATTCCTTTTTCATCACTGTATATAGGTTTTGTAGGCACAGTAAGGATCCACAACAAAACCAACAGTTTCCATAAAAAGGAGGGACTTTAAAGGCTCTGTACAGACAAAGGCAGTAGAAACACAATTAAGAAATATAAAATGTATTAATCACAGTTTAATGAAACCATATACACTCGTGTAAATTCTTCCTTTGTAATATCACAAGCAATCACACCATTTTGTACTGAAGGAAACTATACATAGTCCATGTGCTAGTGCATTATTTAGAAACTTCAAGTCTGATGGGTTTTGCAGTCTGGACCTCTACCTCTTCAGGGACATAATGTAGAGGTATATAAAATGTCAGATAATATTTAGCAGTACATAATATTTCTGCGCATACAAAACAAAGTACAGTAGATGACTTAACCCACATATTTGCATAGAGTCTTCCCACAATTTTAAAAGACACAAAGATGTCGGGTATAATTGGCAACCTGAACCACCAATCAGGCCACCGGTGGCTAAGACGACCCCAACTTTCTGCCAGCCAGAAAGGCGGGAGATTGCATCAAAGGCACTGGACTATACATAGAAGAAACCAAGGCCTCAACAAGCCTAACACCAGCCAGAGGCACAACTACAAGATAACTAAACATAACCTCTCTAACTTTCTGTATCCCAACAATGGTACACGACTGTCTAAGTAAGGAATTACAGTAATATGAGTAAGAAAGTAGTGTGTCTATGAATACAAATGAAAATGGTATGCATTGAGTTTTAAAAGTACAGTCTGTGTAAATAGTATGTTCTGGATGGTTGTTCAACAAAATCTTACGGAAAAATACATGTAAACAAAATCAACATAACTCTGCTGGGTTATAATGGTATTTTAGAGTTCAGCCAAAGGGTTATCACAAAAGAAACCATAAAGTGTGCCACCCTAGGGAAGCTAGATTTGATGGAATTTTTCCATGCTGTCTCTGACCCTGACTGTCAAGTCCTTCAAGTCTTAAAATCCAACTTAAGCTTGTTTAACCACTTGCCCCCCAGAGGATTTACCCTCCTTCCTGACCAGGCCATTTTTGCTGTTACTTTAACTGACAATTGTGCAGTAATGCAACGCTGTACCCAAATTAAATTTATGTCCTTTTTCCCACGACTAAAGATTTCTTTCGGTGGTATTTGATCACCTGTGCATTTTTTATTTTTTGTGCTGAAAAAAAAAAAGACCATTAATTTTGAGGAAAAAAAACAATATTTGTGACTTTTTGCAATTAAATATGTCCAGTTAAAAAAAATAAAAAATCCCATTTCGTCATAAATTTAGGCCAAAATGTGTTCTGCGACATGTCTTTGCTGAATAAAATCCCAATACGTGTAAATTAATTGGTTTACGTGAAAGTTATAGCGTTTACAAATGGCGGTATAGATGCTGGGATTTTTTTTTTAATTTTTACTAGTATTGGTGGTGATCAATGACTTATAGCGGGACTGCGGCAGGTATTCTGACACTGGGGGGAACTGATTTGGTATCACTGACATCCCCAGTGACACCAATACAGTGATCAGTGCTAATAAAAAGCACTGACATTGTACTAATGTCACTGGGCAGGAAGGGGTTAACATGTGGGGGTGATTGAAGGGTTAACTGTGTGCTGTGTGCCATTTTACACTGTGTCCTGTGTTAGTGCTTCATTGTGAGCACAGCCATGCAAAGCAGTGTGCAGGAGCTGACGGGAGAGAACTGTAATGTTTACAGTTTCCCCCCCTGTTGGAGATGTTCGGCAATCACCGGGCGCTGGCGAGTAATTACTGGCTGGGACCCGGAGATTGACAGCTGAGTACGTGAATATATATGTGATTTTGCGCACCCGTGCCGCCCTATTTTTTTAAAGAAAAAATAACAAACATGTCTATACTTACCTTCTGTGTGCAGTGGATTTGCACAGAGCGGCCCAGATCTTCCTCTTCCCAGGTCACCTGCCAGCGCTCCTGGCCCGTCCCTCCTGTTGGGTGCCCCCACAGCAAGTAGCTTGCTATGGGGGCACCCGCTGCTCCGTGTGTCCGCCCCATCTCTCTTCTCATTGGCTTACTGGCTGTGATTGACAGCAGTGGGAGCCAATGGCTCCTGCTTCTGTCTCACCCAATGAGAAGAGTCTTGGGTTAGCCGAAACTGCAGTGCACATCTCTGGATCGAGAGAGGGCTTAGGTGAGTATTGTGGGGATGCTACACAGGGACGTTTTTTTACCTTCATGCATAGAATGCATGAAGCTAAAAAATCTTGAGCCTTTGGAACCACTTTAGGCTTTGGCAATAAAACCTAGAAGCTGATTGGTTTCTATGCAGTGCTGCACCAGACTTCACACTGTCCAGTTTTAGTAAATAGCACCCTAGTTATTTAGTGATGTCAGCATTCACAAATGACTCCATGGAGTCTGTTTTGGAAAATTGAAAGCAGATTAGATAATTCTCCTGAAGAAGCTTCTGAAGAGTTTACCCCCTGCAACCATGAACTGTAGTGTGTGGGCAGCACATTAGATATCAGGGTCTTCACATGTTGCCCATAAATCTCGCAGTTATAATGGAAAATAAATGTTATGTATTCTAGCCATGAAAGTGTATGTATACAGTATATATATATTGGTATACGGTTGATATCCAAGTACTATTAGAGAAATAATATTTCATAGTAAGCCAAGAGCAGTATTGTTTACTGTATATTCATTTACAAGAAGCTAGCAAGAGTAATAATCTAGAAGACCTTACATGTATGCCAAACTTTAAAGTTACATCTAGAAAAGGACAATGGAAAAAGACATGTCTGGCTTACTAGACACTTTGGATTTGATTTACAAAAGGAGTAGCACATGTCTCAGATGCGGTGGCTGCATTGGGTACCTTTTTTAGGCTTTTAGGCTTTTCCTTAGTTTTCACCTGGTGATCCTGCCAGTAAATCTGTAAGACAAACCATTTAACCATGATAGGGTTGCTTACAATGATCAGCTTTTATTCATTTATGTGAAATATTTATTCCAAAAGGAAAAAAAACTGTTGCTGTGACTGCTTGAAAAGTGTTAGTTGGAGTGTGGTTTTAATCTGTTATTGAAGTCTATCTAAATCTTTGCATATAAAGCTGGACATACACTGACTGAGCTTTCTCCTTCAGCCTGTTCAGATTCCTTCATCCATGGGAGACAAATCTCCCATTGTGGCTATTGTATTTCATATCTGATTGGATGAAGCTGCTGTTTGGTCGACAATTTTCCAGTAGGCTCTATCAACAAAAGTTGAACATACAATCAACTTTTGTCAAATGGAGTGGGGTCAGCAGGGCAACCCACTCAAGAAATTTTAGCCGTTTTTTTTGCATTGTATTATTGACATGTTTTCTGTTGTATTTATGCTAGTAAATTAATAAATAATATATTGGTGGATCTGCTGATTTTTACAGATCACAGACAAATCTTTACCAGCAGTTGTAGAGCAGCCTCTCTTTAAGTAGTTTGCTTTCATGTTCCTTAAAGCTGGTTTATCCTACTTACAGTTTGCCTTCCCATATTCTACATTTACTCTATTATCAACATGCTAATTACATTTTGTTATAAAACCTTCTCTTTTTTAATGACATACCTCATTATAGTCCAAGTGATGTCAAAACTGGGTTTCTGTACTTCTCTATGCAATGCAAGCAGATAATGGCTGAAAACATCACAGCACCGTGCCTCAATACTTCTACAGCCAGAAAATTATATTCTACAGCCAGGAAATTACATGGACTCTGTCTGACATGCTGAAGCTTCTAATGCACACTGTGGGAAGCTCAGAGTGTGACGTTAAATTTGATTAAGACATTTCAGTAAAGGAGCAGAGCCTGCACGACTGTGCAAGGCTGCCAGTAAGGCTGGAGTTCAGCTTGAATACACCATACATTAAAGTGGAACTTCACTCTCTCAGTCAACATGGACCATTTTAATCCTTATGCTACTAACATTGGTAAACAGATAGTAAAGTATATCATATTTACTTGTTTTTTACATTTCTTCAGTTACTTCCTTGTTTACATGCCTATTCAAATGATGTCATACATCTCAGCAATCTTCAGGAGAGGAGGGACGGTTCTCAACTCAGCCTATACCTAAGGGCAGATGGATTCTAGGAAGTAAATGATACAAGCATCATCTGCTCTTACTCAAGATGGCCACTGCCAGAAATGCTGGAGGGGAGGGGGGTCAAAATGCTTTCTCAGCAAAATAAAGCATGGAGACCTGGATGGATGGGGGGGGTTTGCTTTTGAATATTAAAAATGAATCAAATAGCATTTTTGGTTTGTGTTGCTCAGATGCAGTTTAGTTCCACTTTAAAGTGTTACTAAACCCACAACAGTAAAATCAGTCTGTATATGCAGTAAAGCATGCTTGTTATACCCACTGTGGAACCTAAGGGGTTAATCATCTACATTGTGTAAAAAGACTGTTTGATCCTGACTCTGCTCCTCTGCTTGTTCAAATGTTCACGTCTTATCTCCTGATAAGACAGACTGAACCATAGCCATTCTGCACATGCTCAGTTTAGTGTGTATTGCTAGAGAGGTTTTTTTTTTTACTTGGGAAGTTGCATGTGATCAGCACAGGGCCAATCAGTACTCTCCAGACAGAGGTTAGGGGTTTTGCATCCTCCTAGAGCAGAAAGAAAACTCCTCCTACAAGCTTTAACCAGTGGTCTACTGAACACTGATAGAAGTCACTAGACTGCACTAACTGTTGATGAGAAAAAGTATTTAGCAGTTTACATGTACTAAAATAATTCAATTTCCATGTTCTGTGTACTGTGAGAGACCAGATATAGTGAATACAGGGTCCTGGGTTTAGTAACACTTTAAGTCTTACACTATGGGATTTCTGTTTTAACAGGGTTCACAAGAGAACTCTAAAATAGGTATATTGTGATTTGGCCCTTTTACATGCTTGTGGGAAGCTTTCTGTGCCCTCATTAGGATCATGTTCTAATGAGAAGACAAATTAGTATGAGAGTGTATCCAGCTGGAAGCCCTGAAATGAAATGCCATTTGAATAATTCTGAATAGCTTTTTATTGGCCAGCTATTGTGCAGTTTTGTAGTAAAATGCATATTAGTCCATTTACATGTCAATAGCATAATTAGGGTAGGGATAGCACCAAGCATATTAAAGTGGAACTTTAGTCAGAAGATTAAGTCCTGCTAGATCATGTCAGGCTGGCCCCTTTTGCAGGTATACCTATGTAAAACATTAAAAATAAGTGCCAATACTGTTTAACATCCAGTAATACACTGTCTCACCCTGCTCTGCACATGCTCAGTTTATCTCTATTTTTCGGCACTGTGCCAAAAATGTAGAGGTCAATCTGCTGACAGCCTAAAGATTTACTGCTGCTCATGGGCTCTGGGCTTCAGCAAACTGCAGCCTCCTGCAAAAAGAAACAGGAACAATGCTGGAGGCAATTTCCAGCACATGCTAACTCCGGTAGCGTAATTATTAATGTGGAATATTTGTTCCTTGTTAACCTCCCTAACGGTATTCCCGAGTGTAGCTCGGGGTAAAATGTCTATACCAAAAGCGGAAACCCCGAGCTACACTCGGGCTTACCATGCAGCGCTGTATAGGGAGTCCCTGCAGCACTTACCTTGTCCTTCGCTCCCGCGATGTGTCCCCTGCAGCGTCCCCGGCCATCTCCTCCGGCGGATGCCGGCATCCGGCTCCTGTGTTCCGGTCCCTGTGACGTCGGGACGTACGGGCGCCGCCGCCGGCGGGAAATTTGAAAATTTAAAAAAAATTTCATTTTTTTCAAAACGATTTTACATAGTAAAACATTGCTGTTTCAACCCATTTCACATACATATTGTCCCTACTGCTTTGTCCTGTCCCCTGTCTGCATTTTGATTGTTCTTTCTGCCTGGAAATGTAGAAAAGTCCATGGTGTCCAAAAAGTGTCCCTTTAGGTCAAAAGCGGGTTTAGATCAGCTAGAGAACAGCGATAGTAAATCAGAACCACTTGCAGAATTGAGTGATAATGATTCGTGGAGAAATTCGTCATCAGACACTGAAAACAATTTTGCGACTTTGCTCAGCAATGTGTGAACTTGGCGCTATATTTCAAATTTCAGTGTTTTTGGTTTGATTATATTATTGAATTAAATGTATGATTTAGAATCTTGTTCAGACAGATTTCAGTGAGTTATTCCTAAAAATTACAGCCTACAATAAAAAAACTACATATTTCCATGCAAAATAATGGTACAGCTTTCAGCACCAAAAATATGAAATAATCATACCGCTAGGGAGGTTAAAGAACATTATTTTTTATCAAGTTGGTATGGGTAAAGTTCTGCTTTAATATACTAGCCTGTTGCAGTTCTTCAGTTTACCACCTTAAATCATATCACCCCTGAAATGTAAAGAGATGTTAACAAGATAAAGTTGTTTTTTACATTTCTTCAGTTACTTCCTTGTTTCCATGCCTATTCAAATGATGTCATACATCTAGGTCTCCTAGATTGTAAGCTCCAAGGAGCAGGGCCCTCGAACCCCTCGTTTATCGCATTGTATTGTTATTGTACTTGTAGCAATATGTTATATGCTGTGTATGGCCTCTAGGGGTCTCACTACTTAGATACTGGTACAACTGTGTTATTGCCTCTCTTTGGTTGTAGTTCTAGGGCAGACACATGGATAATGGCAGCTAGAAGCACCTAATAAAATGTCTCCTGTTAACTACAGTGTGTGAGCATCTGAGCAGGATCTACTAACAGAACATGGTGGCAGCTGGGCACTGAACCTCTGAATAGCAAGTCTTCTGTCTACAAATACAGATTGTGTGACACTGGAACTGTACAGAGAATCAGCAACTGTAAGTACAGAGTCCCTATCAGACTGCACTATGGAGAGTGGCCTGAAACCCCCTCAGAGACTGGATGTCACTTCTTCCAATCTCTCACAGACATGGAGACACTGGAAGGAAGAGTTTACTCTGTATGTGGACCTGACAGTGGCACCCAGAGATGAGCAGAGGGAAGTAAAGCTGTTTTATTACTTGATTGGGGAAAAAGGCAGAGAACTAGCCGAGACCCTGCTCACAGACAGCATGGCACTGACAGACATACTGCAAGCATTTGATAAGCACTGTGACCCCAAAAAGAATGAGACGGTGGAGAGATACAAGTTCTTCTCAAGGAATCAGGAGATTGGGGACAGTGTGGACAGATATGTGACAGAGCTGAGGAGACTGGCTGCAACCTGTGGATTTGGGGACATCAGGGACTCCCTTATCCGAGACAGGATAGTGTGTGGCATCAGAGACTCTCACCTCAGAGAAAGATTACTGAGGGAGGAAGAGCTGGCGCTGGAGAAATGTATACAAATCTGCAGGGCTGCAGAGCTGACTAAAGACAGGCTGAAGATGATGGAGGGCACCAGTGATGCCTCAGTACATGCAGTATCTGTGAAAGGCAGAGCAAGGTCCAGGCTCCCTGTGAGCTCAGTCCAGTGTAAATACTGTGGCAAAAGACATGAAAGAGACAAAGAGAAATGTCCAGCGTATGGGGAGTCCTGCAGGACTTGTGGCAAGATGAACCACTTTTCAGCTGTGTGCAGATTCAAAACCAGCAAACAGTACAGACAAGTCCACACAGTGACCCAGGACACAGATGAGGACAGCACAGAGGGCATCACATGGCTGCAGCTGCAGTCTGCAACAGAGAACGTCAATGTAGCCAAACAGACCATGGTCAAAAGTAGGAACAGATCTGTTCACGTGGAACGACAAGGAATATCTGGTAACTGTGGACTATTTTTCCAACTTCTGGGAGATAGACTACTTACAGGACACAAGGGCCAAAACAGTAATTAAAAAACTCAAGGCCCATTTTGCCAGATATGGCATTCCGGATATTGTGTTCTCTGACAACGCCGCTCAATTTACATCGGAAGAATTCAAAAAATTCAGGGAGAGGTGGGAATTTGAGCACCAGACATCATCTCCTGGATATCCGCAGAGTAATGGTAAAGCCGAGTCAGCAGTAAAAACAGCCAAAAGACTCATGCAAAAGGCAAAACAGGCAGGTACAGAGATATACCTGTCTATACTGGACCACAGAAACACACCCACACAAGGCCTAGACACCAGTCCAGCACAGCGGCTTATGAGTAGACGTACAAGGACTCTCCTACCAACTGCAGGTCAACTACTAAAGCCAAAGCTTGTGGGCAATGTTAAAGCCAAACTAACGAAGAATCAAGATAGGCAAGCTTTCTATTATAATAAATCTGCAAAAGATCTGCCTGTTCTCCAGAGCAATGACAATGTACGGATTCAGCCAATAGGGAAATATGACAAACACTGGAAAAAAGTGAAGGTTGTACAGAAATTGGGACCACGGTCCTATGAAATTATAACAGAGGAAGGAAGAAGATGGAGGAGAAATCGTAGACATCTGAGAAAAACACAAGAAGGAGATGATACAGGGCCCTGGGAACAGTATATGGACACTCAAAGCGATGAGACTATGAATACCAGCAACAAAGAAACAGGAACTGCTGAGGAGCATAGGGAAGTCTCTAGGCAGAGAGAGACAGTCCCAGAAAATAGACTGCCAGAATCAGAAGAAACCTCATATGTTACGCGAGCTGGCAGAACAATCAGAAAGCCGGCTCACCTCAAGGATTATATCTAATTTATAGCTATGTTCTACTTCACCATTTTGTGTTTGTTATATTTCATTGTTATTTTATTTAAAAGAGAAAGGATGTAGCAATATGTTATATGCTGTGTATGGCCTCTAGGGGTCTCACTACTTAGATACTGGTACAACTGTGTTATTGCCTCTCTTTGGTTGTAGTTCTAGGGCAGACACATGGATAATGGCAGCTAGAAGCACCTAATAAAATGTCTCCTGTTAACTACAGTGTGTGAGCATCTGAGCAGGATCTGCTAACAGAACAGTACTGTCTCATGTATTGTCTCCCATTGTAATGTACAGTGCTGAGCAAACTGTTGGCGCTATATATAGAATATTCCTACTGGCAACCATATTCACATGGAGAGAAATATTCAAACTCTCTCTGTTCTTCCGTGGGTGTCCTCCAGGTACTCCAGATTCCTTCACACTCCAAAGACATGCTGCTAACTTAATTGGCTCTTGTCTAAATTGGACCTAATATGTGAATGTACACCTGTACGTTTTTCTGCACAACACTTCATGGGCTAGCCCTTTGGGCTGAGACCAGGGCAATTTATGTTGCCAGGTTGCAAGGCCTAACCAATGCACCTATACTGGCACTGTTTTATTTTGCATATATATTTTCTTTCCACGTGTGTCACCCTGCACTTACTGAATATATGTGTTGCCTTTCTCACTTTGGATGGTAGGCTTTAGGCCTACCAAGAAGTCTTGGGGGAGGATGTGTGGCCTTCCTTCCCTGCTTTGGGGGTCTCTACTCTGGAAAGCCCCCACCTAGTACTTGTTGGTCGTTTTCAGCTGATCATGAGGAGTGGGGTCCACTGGGTCTTTTGGCTTGGTGGATCTGAGTGTGCCCTACCCTTGTCAGAAGTCTTGCGACCTGGGGGGTCAGGGAAAGGTCCAAAGACACACCCTATATGCACTTTTTTTGTTCGAGTTCGGGTTTTGTATACCTCACTTCGGACAATATATGAGCAAATGGTGAATAATTTGGCATAATATAAATACCTGTAAGAAAATAAATACCATGTATGCAGGGTGTAGACACTGTTCAGCAATTACAGAAAAAACACCTATGGCCTTTTTTGTGTGGACAAGGCCTTAGACCACCACTAGCCAGAATGTGGCTCTGTCCGTAGGATTTTCTCTTTGCTGTCACTCATCATCTGAGGTGTATGGAAACTATGTAATAATACATTTACTGAATTGGTGAGTGCTATGGAATTATAATCACTTTTCTGATTTGTTTTCTTAGATATGTAAATGTGTAAGCTACCAGTATAATTTCTTATGCTGAGTTTACATTTGAAACTCCTGTGCTGTGTTTAAGGCATGATTGAAGGGCAAATAATATATTTTAGATTTCCTTGGCTGGCAAGATAAACTACATGCCAACTTATTATGTACCTTTGAGACACCAGTGGTGACAAAGGATGGGCCAACGGATTCCATAAACAAATAATTGTGGAGGCCACTTGTAAGAGAAAGTGACACCTTCACTATGACCAACTGGGGTTGATTTGCTAAAACTGGGGCAGTCAGAATCTGGTGCAGCTGTGCATGGCAGTCAATTAGCTTCTAACTTCAGCTTGTTCAGTTAAGCTTTGACAACAAAAGCTGGAAGCTGATTGGCTACCATGCACAGATACACCAGATTTTACACTCTTCATTTTTAGTAAATCAACCCTCCATTTTATAGTAAATCAACCCCTATGTGTGTGTATGTGGAGTCAGATATTGAGGCATTCATAATACACACAATTTGCTGTGCTAAGATCTCCCCTTTTGGAGATTCTGAGAGGGATAAGAAACCAATAGGTGATTAAATCCCATTACATTTTTGTTATGAATCCCTCTCTCTGCTTTTTTTTTTTTTAAAGTTCTAGAATAGCATGGACAAGTGTAGGATTTCATAAAATCCCCATCTGCTCCCTTTTTTAGCCCCTTAAATAGATAAAGCTGAACCACCTCCCACACTCAGAGGTATTTAGTGAGCTTGAGTATTTTCTACAGTGTGGCCAGTAAAATTGCAGTGCTGGGTATGCAGC
Source organism: Staurois parvus (assembly GCF_062004578.1). Classification (NCBI taxonomy): domain Eukaryota; kingdom Metazoa; phylum Chordata; class Amphibia; order Anura; family Ranidae; genus Staurois; species Staurois parvus. Next base: position 5,499,445 of record NW_028318183.1, on the reverse strand, counting down.
TGTCCACTAATATCCTGTAGACTGGAATGGGTGAGTATGGCCTATTCAAGTCTGTGGCTTTTACTGGTTGAGCTGTAGACTATGCAGGAAGCTGTTACTATCAGAGGATGTGAATAAGTGCCTGAAGGGTGTGAAAGGGACTTTACAAAGTTTAGTATATTGAGGGTACTGAGGAGTCATGAAATTTAAATGCACTCTTACAGAAAGTACCACACCGGTAGAAAGAGACATAAAAGGCAAGGTAGGAAAAATATTTTAGAGGTAAACAGGAAGGTCTATAAGCTATACCACAGGTGCTCAACATGTGGCCCTCGAAGCCCTCTGATATTGCCCTCGACTTGAAATTGAATGCAAGTAAACTGCAGTTTTATCTGGCCCTTGGGGCACTATTTCATCCACCGATACCAACAATGGGGCATAATTCCAATGATGGGGCACAATTCCTTCCAATAATACCCACAATGAGACACATCTCCTTCACTGACACAAATGATAGGGTTCAGTCCCTCCCACTGACATCAAAGATGGGGCATTGTTTTTTTCCCACTGACTTCAGGACCTTTTCTACTCCCAATGGCTACAATCCGCCCCCCCTAACATCTAAATGACAGAAAACTGGCGCTTTCCTTAGAAGATTTGGAGACTCCTGGTCTATACCATAAAAGTTCCTCATGTTCCTCTGGCAAAAATAAAGATTATATTTTTATTATGCCTTTGAAGATCTTTATTCAAAAGCCTTATAAAATGTGTTTTGTTATTTTTTATGTATATAATTAAAAATATATTCCCAATGATTTTCACTAAAGATATACACAAGAACAACTTTCTGAGACAGAGAGTAACCTGCTGGCTGCTGCCGCATTTGATCTTCTTCTGCAAGCCTATTGACAAGCATTGGGTTGTAGCACAATATATAATCTCATGCTCATTTCTACACTACACCCCTATATATGACAAGCACATACCCCCTTATTTTATCCCAAGATGGTCAACCCTCAAAGAGAGCCACATTGAGGTAATAAAACAGACACACAGGTGCTGACGTTAATTGGCCAATTGGCTACCATGCACAGCTGCACCAGATGTTTCACTCCAGTTTTAGTAAATCAACCCCATCTTGTTTATATTAAAGTGTATCTAAAGCCCATTTGTTTCTATACTGTAGAAGGATTAGAACCTCTGGCAAATTTCTGTTGCTTTCTGTATCTCCACTGGAGAATTTCACCATCTCTGTTTGCCTTAGTGACCATTGTCCATCTGAGTCATTGAAATAGAGGGATGATATTTTAAATCTCCTAGATTGTAAACTCGAAAGAGCAGGGCCCTCAATCCCCTCATGTTTTACATTGTATTGGTATTGTTCTGTCACATGTTCTGTCCCCCTTTGTAATGTACAGCGCTGAGCGAACCATTGGCGCTTTATAAATACTGTATAATAATAATAGGCACGCTTATTCTAACAGAGATTTGTGCTTATTTTGGAGAGCTCTCCTCTCATTTCCTGCTGTGTCTCTAGGAAGGAAGTGGCAGCAAGTCTGTCAACAGGACACAGGAGAGTAAAAAAAATTGTGTTGGGGGTTTTGACTTTAGGTTTACCTTAGCAAGATCCTTCAGTGACAACCACTGGCCATCACTTAGAGTGAACATATTCTCCAGGCACATAAATCTGGGCACATTATGAAAACTACCTGCTGTCAGATCTGTTTAGAAGTGTGTCCCACTTTAAAGAAACACAGGGCTTGGAACATGTGACAAACCCCACTGAAGTTCCCAGTGAATTGATGGGTAATAGTAAATGGGAATTCGCACATCTGTAGCACAGCAAGGGAGGAAGGCACAATGATCTATGAGCCCACTGAACAGTTGTCAGGAATTGGTGTGAAAGTGACATCAGTCAATTAGTTCATCATCAATCTTTACTGAATTTCTGAACAGTGACCTTTGTAGTTCATCCTTCCAACACATGGCACACAAATATGACACAATTCACTTGCCGGCGATGAAATTAATTTCATGCGATGACCGGTACCTTGCACAGACAAAAATAGAAGTGAATGTTTAAATAAGTGCAAAAATACAGGTGTTAGGCATCTGTTAAAACCACATAAAAACATTTTTTCCCCACATACTTTACATAAATGGCCAACAGAATGCACGCCTTTATTGTAGAAATGATGATACTCTTTGGCCTTAAGTCGTACTTTAGCGATCCATCATTTCTCACTTCAGCTCATCTGTACTCAATATATGCTTTTGATTTTATACTTTACAACATTCTTGTGGTTGCTATAACTTTTGTAGAAGGATTTTTTTTTGTTTAATACACTGTTTGAATGGGTCAGTTATCATTTCTGAGCTTAAAGCATATTTTATAAATTATAGAGATCCTACCCTCTGGTATTACAGTCTATGTAAATCCTAAGGTTGGCTTTCCACTTATGCACTTGTGTTGCAGCACGTTTTGAGGTGTGTTTTTGAAGTGCTTTATGATGCGATGACATGCATTCGCATTCCTATCCAAAGCCCTTGTAGCATGCATTGAGAGATGAAAATAACAGACATGACTTTTTTTGGCCAATGCATGTCAAGGTGCTGCATATACTGTATACAAACTAGAAGTATAAAAAAAACATATGGAAAAGCTCTGCATATTGTGATAATGTTTGCTATTTTTCATAGGTGTGAATTGGCTCTTAATTTGTGTTTGGCATCATGCCTCCCTGTGAATAGTTTTGTTAAGCAAATAATTTTTTGTGTTTCTTTTGTTAAAGTGATTCCAAACGTTGGATTTTTTTTTAAATAAACATGTCATGCGTACCTGCTCTGTGCACAGAGCAGTCCCTACCCTTCTTTTTGGGTCCCCCTCCAGTGGTCCTGGCTCCTCCACCAGCTGGGTGCCCCCAGTAGCAAGCCACTTGCTATGGGGTTACTCAGGAGGATTGTCTCTCAAGCCACACTCCTGTGAATGGACATTATTCATTCACACACAGAGCGCAGTTTGGCTCCTCCCCCCTCTCTCTTCCTTGGCTCGCTGGCTGTGATTGACAGCAGCTGGAGCCAATGGCTTCTGCTGCTGTGTAAGCCAATGAGAGACACAAGAGAGCCATGGCTCTCATTCACATCACTGGAGCAAGATGGGGCTCAGGTATAAGTGTGGGGGGGGGGCTGAGGGGGGAGCTGTACCATGATACAATGCATTAAAGTAAAAATCTTTCTGCCTTTAGAATCACTCTGAGTTTCTTACGTAAGGATCCTGCCAACACTAACTAAAGCCTGGTTCACACCAGATTCTTCTTTCCAGTGCCTTTTTAAAACATATCCAGAATGCATGTACAGTAATTTTCATGTATTTCAATGGACCTAGTTGCAATCGGTGCTGTCAGTTCCAGTGCTTTAAACAAAAGTACAACTGGCTGCAGTTTTTTTTGCCTGGAATGTTTCAAAACACGTCTAAACCCTTGTAAATGCACAAGAAGGCACATAAGAAACCATTGTCCTAAGATTTATCAAGTGTCAAAACAAAAAAAAAGGGAAAAAACCCCACACTAGAACGTATTGAAAATGCAACAGAAACGCATCAAAAACAAGTTTAACACACATACAAAAACACATCCAGAACACTGAAAAAAAGTGGTGTGACCAGCCCTAAGCCAATGACTTAGCAGCAGCATTGTCAGCCAGCCAAGGGGTTCATTCAGTTGGGTTGGGCTGCCTGTCAGGTCTGTGGGAGGTTTCTGCAATATTAATTTAAAAAGGGCTTTTAGGCCCGTAACCAGAAATCATGTAACAACCCTATAGGTCTACCGCTAGATCTCTGTTACATAGGTCAATATGGATGAAAAGTTCATAACCTCAAGCTCTTTAAAGGTCAAATACTAGAATTATGCAATTGAACACACTTAGGGGGCAAAGCCTGCTTGTTGAGAGCCCTGTACATTTCACCCTGGCATACATCTTGTGCAGCTGGCTGCTCTGCTAGCTAAACCCCTGTACTTGCCAGTCATTTTCAGCATCTTGACTATTGTGTTGTCTAGTCCAGACACCACACTCCTGAACCCTTTAAAATCTATGTGCCTTGAAGAAGGAGGTTGCACAAAACAGTAAGTTCATTTTCTGCCTAAAACCCATAGGAACAACCAGTAAGATGTTTCTTTATTAGGAAGAAGTACTGTGTTTTCCAAGTAGCAATATGTTGATTTTTTTGCTTGAAGTTATTGTTTAAAGCAGACTGCTGACTGTTCATCAGAACTGAAGTATTGACACATGTCTTTCAAGGGAAGCTGAACTCATTCTCCAGACTTATCTGCACCTCTAAATCACAGTTCATCCTGAGGTTGTAGTTTAACCTTCTCTTCTTCCCATACAGGGATTAAATATGTTGAGAACTGATGAAGTGAGGAGATGGAATGTTCAGACATATAACATATACCCTCCAAGTAGTTAATGTATATAACTCTATGAGATGTGTCAGATCTGGAAGAAGAATTTGTAAATCCCGAGCATTGCCTTTGAAGCGTGTTACATCCTGAAAGGATTCCTCAGTGGTATCACATTGCCTTAGAATATCGAGTAACACATAAAAATGCACTATCGCTTAAAAATGGTTTTATTGCACGTACAGAGCTACTTTGCACAATGATCATTTTCTGTGCTGATCGTGACAGGTATAAACTAGTGTTCTACTGGTTATAGCAATTCAGCTGTCTGAAATTATTTGCAGAGGTATTGAAGGTTCTGGTTAACACTCTTGCCCGGTTGCCACTAGGAACAATTTCTGCATGGAGATCGTATGTTCCTACTTAGCTTGCTGGGGTATTATTGTTTCCTTTTGAAAACCGTAATTGTTAGCATATTAGGTTTCCACTTAGACACTGTAAATTTCCAGCTATGACCATTCTATATCTGCAACAAAAGTCAAATGTTGCTTCCTTGCAACTATTGCAGCACTGGGGCGTTCTGTACAATACACCTCAAAATAGTATTTCTAGTGCACAGCTTTACAGCAGTCTACACTAAACATTGAGGCTGACCATTCAGTCATAACAGGCAGACCATAAACCTTAGTATTTCTACTTCCTTGGGTTTAAGAAAATTTAGTGGTTTGGCTTGCTTCAGGCTTTATCTGTATCTGAATAAATCCTATTAAAATCCACAATAACTTTAAGAAAAAAAAAAACAAGAAAAAGGGTAGGGTGATCAAAACCAATGCAGATCATTTACGATATTCTTTGCCTGTCTAGCTCTGAGAAACAGTTGTTAGAACTCACAGCAGAATGAACAGTGACTAATGAGAGGAGTCATGGCCCAATTGTACAAAAATCTCTGTACAAGGAATGATCTCCATACAAGGATTATCTGATCGTTAGTATAGTGCTTCTGACAGCCGATTCCCACTGTTCGGATAACAAAAAACAAAGGTACAAGCTAGAAAATGTTTATTGTACGTGAACACAACGTCCAATTTTTGTTCCCTGAGTACAGTAATTGTACAGAAATAATCGAATAGAAAAAAATTTGCATGATCAGAAGAAAAGATCAACCCTACACTTCCTCTTTTACTATGTTAGTACGTAGCTACGTACGTTTGCTTTTAACAGTCAAGAATTATTATACAATTTTATACTGTTGTCGGTTACGTCATGATATGCACCTTTGTGGAAAATTGGACGATTGCTCGTCTGACGTTCTCATAGTGTGTACTAGGTTTCAGACTTGGAAGATCCTCAGTGGCAGATGCAATTTTCTCTTGTTCCTCTGCAGGTTCTTTATATGTGAATTGTAGAGCTCAGTGGAAGTTCTGTCTTAAACGACACAAACCTTGCAATAGCAAATTTTAGTTCGAACTGTACAATGTTGTAAAAATCTTAATCATACAACCTGGATGGTGATAAAAGGGACTTGTCATATCATAAAGCACAAGAAGACTGAAAAAAAACAGCTCTGAAAATAGGCAAAATGTGTTATTACTCTCAACTAGTAGTACATCTATAATGATCAAGGGGAAAAGGGGGAGATGAGCAGACTCCAGGGTTAGGTGAGACCCATTCAAAATTTAGTGTTGCCTACTATCAAAGGGTTTTGGTGGCCTCAGCACATGATTGCATCTCTGTGCTCTATTCCCCAGTGTCTGTCTTGCAGAAGCAACTAGAGGGGGCCTAGATCGAACCACCTAAGAATAGAAGTAATGGTAATTACTTCTGTCCTTTTCTTGTATAGTCACCATACAGTTGTGCTCAAAGGTTGCATACCCTGGCAGAAATCGTGACATTTTGGTATTTATATTGAAAAAATGACTGATCATGCCAAAGTTTAAAGATTATTTATTTAATGATAGTGATCATATTATGTCATGTATTATTACATACAGTATGTAATAATAAATGGCATCATATGATCACTATCCTTAAATAAATAATATCCTGTAGACCTCTACAGGCTGGACAATGGCACCCTGAATGCCATTAGGTATCAGGATGAAATCCTTGGACCCATTGTCAGATCCTACACTGGTGCAGTGGGTCCTGGGTTCCTCTTGGTGCACGAAAATGCCCAGCCTCATGTGGCGAGAGTATGCAGGCAGTTCCTGGAGGATGAAGGAATTGATACCATTAAATGGCCCCCACATTAGCCCAGCCTAAATCCAATAGAATACCTCTGGGATATCATGTTTCGGTCCATCTGACACTGCCATGTTGCACCTCAGACTGTCCAGGAGCTCAGTGATGCCATGGTGCAGAACTGGGAGGAAATCCTCCAGGACACCATCCGTTGTCTCTTTGGGAGCATGCTCCGACGTTGTCATGCATGCACGTGGGGGCCATTTTGAGTTGCTGCAATGAAATATTAGCAAAATGGACTAGCCTGCTGCATCATTTTTTCACTTTGATTTTCGGGGTGTCTTTAAATTCAGCCCTCTGTAGGTTGATAATTTTCATTTCCATAAACAATGGGGCATCCTTTTGTTCCTAACACATTACCCCGTCCATATCAGTATAGATATCCAGCATTTTTCCCAATTGAGATCTGATGTGTTTTCAAAGTGTTCCTTTAATTTTTTTGAATAGTGTGTACTTAGATCTATAGTAAATTAAAGCTTATCTAAAACCATACACAAAAATATTATATATTGAAGTTTCCAAATCCTTAGATGTTTTGGCAGCATTTGTTTTCTTTTGTTTTAGTTGTTTTGTTTTTTTTTACTTTATTTCACCCTGTGATTCAGCCAGTTACACACTTCCTGTTTTAAGCTAGCCATAGACAGGTAATTTTATTCATTCAGCCAGGGGGCTGAATGAAAAAAAAACAAAAAACAGATTCCTCCATACACACAAATGAGGTGCCAGGATATTGTATTCTAACAGTGGGACTCCCCATCAAACAATTAACTTCTGTCAAGTGAGGACGGCCACATGCTGATTGAAATGTGTCTGGCCTCTGCTGAACCTGTCAAATTTCAATCTGTCTATGGCCAAATTTAGGGTGTCCTTGAAGTAGCATTGGAGATGCCCTTGGACAACAGTACTTTTCTGGAGAGGGTAACCTTAGATGGACTTTACAAAAGTGACTAACTAATTGAAGCCTAACACCAGCTAATACTTTTTAAGCAGTTACAGAAATTTTTTTTTTTTCATTTTGGGATAATGGTTTTATATACAGTGCTCAGCATAAATGAGTACACCCCAACAGAATTGTCAGGAAACCTTTCCTTTCAGAATCAACATTTTCTATGGGACACTATACTACAAAATACTCTCACAAATGCAGGCCATTGATTGCAGACAAGGTTTCATTTGCACACATAAAAAAGTATTTTTCCTAACAAATTCATTCAAGACCATGTTGCAAAAATGAATACACCCCAATGAAAGTCTTAAGAGTAAGCTAAATTTTAGACAACAAAATCTCAATTAACAAGAATTCAGCTACAGGTGAGCCTAATTATTCATTAAATATGTGTCCAGCAGACAGCTGATTATAAAAGGGCATTACTTAACAAAGAAAACCCCTTCCCATTTCATGCAGTCAGCAATGGCACCACATGGAAAAGAAATGTCACCAAGCCTGAGAAAATCATTTCTTTACACAAGAAAGGTGAAGTCTACAAGAAGATTAGCAAAGCTTAACTTATAAGTCAGAATACTGTAGCAAAAGTGCTACAAAAGTGTAACAAAGATGGAACTGCAACCATCTCACAGAGACATCCAGGCCATCCACGGACGTTAACTGGACAGCAGCGTCTTCTAATGAGCATGGTTGAAGAAAATCGCCATGCAAGTTCACTGCGGTTAGCTAAAAAAGTAGAAAGCCAAAGTGGGGTGAATGTTCCCGTGACACAATTCGGCTCACACTGCAGAGGAATGGCATACATGGCTGTCATCCACGAAGGAAGCCTCTCCTAAGGCCCTTGCACAAAAAAGCCTACCTAGAATTTGCCAGGGCCCATGCTGAACAATAAAAAGACTACTGAGACTGAACTGATGGCTTCAAAACTATATGGCATTACAAAGGTGGGGAATACAAAGAAAAATGCATGGTGCCTACAATGACACATGGTGGTGGCAATGTCCTTGTGTGGTGCTGCATAAGTGCTGCAGGTGTCGGGGAACTGCACATCATTGATGGTATCATGAATTCACAGATATACTGCTCTATATTGAAAGAGAAGATGTACCCTTGATCATCGTGCACTTTTTAACATTACAGTGTTCCAAAGCACACATCTAAGGCCACTGCTGCATTTCTGAAGAACAGAGTGAAAGTGATTCCAAGTATGTCTCCTGCTCTGACTCCAATCGAACACCTATGGGATATTCTGAAGAGACAAGTTGAGCATCACTCTCCATCCAGCATCCAGGCTCTAAAAGACATCGTTCTTGAAAAATGGAAAAAAAAATGGATAGATGTTGCAATATGTTGCCAACTTGTTCATTCCATACCTAGAAGACTTGGTGCTGTCCTTACAAATCATGGAGCTCGTACAAAAAACTAGATCAGTAGTGTTTGTTGTGGGTTGTATTCATTTTTTCATCAACTAATTTGAGCAAAATTGAAGATTTTGTAATCTAAGTTATATTATTAACCTTACTTTCTTGTAATGAGCTAAACATATGTTCTATAAAACTCATTTTTGTCAACATTTTGGAAATTGTTCTTTTGTTCATTGAGATATTGATTAAAATCTTACTTCCAAAAGGGGTGCTCTCATTTATGCTGAGCACTGTAAATGAATGAAAGCTGACCATTGTACCATCACTGTTACTGTTAAATGGCTTGTCTCAATCCTAACTTCAACTTTTGCTGTACAGCTTTGTCTGTAAAGAAAGTTGAAAAGTAACAGCAAGATCAACAGGTATAAAAATGTAACAAGGGGAATTAAAAAAAACAAACACTGCTTTGTCAATTTTTAATTTTGCCTTTAGTACCACTTTAACAGAAAATAGAACAAACCATATACTGCACTATAACAGCAGTGTCACATCGTTTTATCCCCTGCCCTTTTTAACCCAGTGCTGCCACATTATTGCACCATTGCTGTAGTGTGAGCTATCCCTTTCAGAATCTTAAAACCAGTATTAGGTGAAAATGTAGGAACTCCTCTGTGGTGTACATTAACTTCTGGGATACATATACACCCTTCCACAAAGTTATATAATTATGTTTATCTAGATTTTGTGCTGAGAACAGTCTACACTCTTTGGCTCTCACCACAGCAAGGGAGATGCAGCCCTGCGTACTATTGAAAGGTATGGCAGGGATCCCAGCTGGATGTGATCTCAGGGACCCTAATAAATTATATGAAAGGATGGTTATTTGGAATTTTCCTTTCATTTATATCTACTTGTAAAATTTATACTCACTTTCAATCACGGGAGGTTATAATTCTGGTTTCCTTAGCATCACAGTCCCTTAGCCAAATTCTTATCCAAAAACATTATGGCTTTTCTTTTTTGCTCATAAATAGGATTTATAATTCTTAACGGAAGTATGAAAACACAGTTAATCCCAAGAAAGAAAAGTGCTTAACATACAGCTGGTCTACATATTTTCATCTTCAGCTAAAATCAGACACGAGATGCCAAAGAGCCAGTTCGGATAATTAGCTATAGGCAATATTAGACAACCCTGGTTGAGAACTTTTATGTAAAAAAGTGATAATTCCTGTTGGAACCATCACTAATTTCTTCCCCCTTATAAATGACCATAGTTGCTCCCCCAATAGCATATTCATGCAGACTCAAATCAAACAAGAATATTAATGAAGGTGTTGGCTGAAAGCTTAATCTGCCAATCATACTGGGCCTACATTTCCTTTCATTCCCCAGTGCTGGTTTTATGCTTGACTTGAATTGCTAGAGACTATAACCAGCTCAGATGATGAAATTCACCAAAGAATTGGATGTGGATCTGAAATCTATTGCTTTGGTTCTGTGAACAACACTAGATGAGGCCTGGAACATACATTTCTTATGAAAATGTCAAATTTCAGGCTTTCTGTTGCTTCTTATTTAAACTTCCCAGGAAGACTGTTGACAAAGTGTTTGGTGGATCCACTGTGAAACAGCCAACTAACAGGCAGGGGAGACGATAGAGCAGTGTAATCCCAGACAGATGGTGAGCTCACCAGAGCAGACGACAGTGACTGAATAAGCAGAATGATGGTCAGATCAGGCATAGAAAAAACAATCTTGCAGTTAGTCAAGGTTCCAGGTACAAAAATTAGCAGTTCAATGATCACGATAACCACAAACAAGCTGAATACAAATGCAGTTCAAATGATTATCAGTAGTAATCTAGGGCATGAAAGACCTGAACCAAGGGCATGAACAGACTAACAGACTAACCTGTTGATCAGGCGCAGGTCTCTGAAGACATCCAATTACAGACAAAACTAGTCAAGGCAGTGTTTCCCAGCCGATATGTCACATCTCATCCCTGGAGCACAAGCCAGCTTTTGGTCTCGGGATGGGCGCAGCCATCTTAACTATAAACACCTAGTGCCAGTTCTTAGGCACATATACATGTGAGTGAGGTGTAATTGTAAGGTTTTATATAGTTTATTAAAGTCAGTTGCTTTGCACATGAGCTTTTTCCCTGATACTGGTTTTTACATTTATATATATTATATATTGCCTTTTGGTTTGTATGTTGGTATACATCCCCAAAGTCTAGTACCTTTATTGTATGCTAACTCCTAATTTTACAATAAGAGATACCTTTATAGACTTAAATGTTTACAATATCTACCAGTCTATATATTAACCTATTTAGTCAGGGTATTAAAATTTGGAGTGTTAACATTGTTAACTAAAAAGAAGAGAGAGACCTGTGTCCCTCTAGGCTTACTTAAAAAAAGGGGGGAATTGCCAGAAATCACATCATTAAAGGTTTGAGAAGTTCTGAACATTGACCATGCATTCCAGATGCTTCTCTACAGTTCCAATATGTCATTTTCTTGTGATAGCATTCTTTGCAGATGCCTAATAGAATCCAGTTCTATGGTCCATTCTGCTAGGGATGGGGCAATTTCTGATTTCCAGGGGTGATCAAATCACTGTTCTCACTGCTAAAATACAATTGCAAAGAATATCTTTGTTAATCATTAATTTCCCTGCACTTTCTGAGTGCTCTCAGAGATGAAAAAAATCTGAAATCATCACAAATCGTTAAGAATTAGAGCAATAAAAGGTCTTCAAGGGCTTTTCTTATATAATAAGAGAAAACATAACATTACAACAAATGTAGCCCTGGAAAATAATTTTTGAGGGATCACTTTTTTTCTGAACATTTCCCAAGAAATATTTCTGATACTGATTTCTTAATAACATGTACTATATATGTTTCTTTGTGATAGTACAAGTAAAACAAAATAATTATTTTCTTGTCAAAACCGGCAAAGCAGCTGAATGTTTTGTCTGGCTGAAGTCTCCACCAGTGAGCTGCTTGGTTGCACTTTAAATCCGATCCCTTCTGTCACTGCCAGATTCCATTACATACTTTAATTGTGATGGAAATTCTCATGCAGCTTTTTATGCTATGTCTGCAGATCTTATCTGTTCCACGACAATAAACCATTCTGTGCCATGCCATGTGTACCACCATATGACCCCTAGTAGTGACTTCTGCACATGCATGCTCTAAACCTTTTATACAGCACAGTCTATCTGTGACATGACTTGATGGACAGCAGAAGGAAGTAAACCTCTGCCAAACATTTACATAATGAGACTCATTTAATGCCTGTAAGCAGGTCTTTTTTCTGTAGTGCCTGTTGTGTTCTCAGGGTACTAGGACATGTGGTATAAATATTTACTACACTTAAAGGTGAGTATGCATACTTATTTTCATCTCAAGACACCTCCAGAGGTCCCTTAGAACATTCCATTCTGCAAAAACGAACTGTTTGGTTGGACCAAACCACACCACTTAAAGTTTGTGCTTTTCTATTTTGAGGAGAATGTGGGTTGGGGGATTGCAATGCTAAAAAGGCTGCCATTGCGCAGTGTTCTGTTTTTGCTGAGAATCAAGTATAGCTAAGTAACTCAGTGAACACAGCATATTTTTATGGACGTTCACCACCCTCTTGCACTATGGTTGAAAGCAGTAGAACACGATTGTTTAAGTTGTCTCACTTGACTATCCCTTCAGCTTTAGTGTTTCCCATAAATGAAGTTAAATTGTGCAAATTAATGAGCTGTCATGCCTGATTTCACTTGCAGCAGAGCTTGAACTGTGCCTGTGTATCTTCAGCACCAAAATAGAACCATGCGCAGAATATGGACATTAAAATAGTCACATATTTTTAACATGCTGTAAATGAAAATTTAATTCAAGTTCCCAGTGACCCCCTCTTCACAGTGCCTGCAGCTATAGAGGTCAGTGATAACTTATTTTAATGCTGATTTACTGGCTGTTCACAGTATGTAAATATTCTAGTGCTTTATAATGGGTAAATACAAAATGTTCAGGACAAGGTGCCTGCAAAGTGCTCCCCCCCCCATTATTTGTAGAGCAAATTTAAATACTATATTGTATGCCTAGGGACGTTGACATTGCAGTTCCTAGCCTCCAGTTCTCTCTTGCAAATAACATCAGGACTTCAGTGTTTGTAATCATTTTCTCTTATATGTCGGGTATCTCATAATTAATGGATTTCACCCAGGCCTGATACCACCCCCTACTCTTGTCAGATCTATTCAGTCAAGCTTCTGGTTTCTGCACCTTAGTGGATTGTTTACATGATCCAATGGATGACTGGCTACAGCACTGTTCATATCACATTTATATAACCTTTGCTTCCTCAGATTCACCATAGGTATATAGCAAGAATTGTTTTAGTAACACCAAAAGCTCACAGGCAGGAAAAGCCAGACTCAGTATGTCAGAGCCTTGCTAAGGATGTGGGCAGATGTCTCTCCTAAGGTCCTAGAGAGATGTAAAAACTAGGCAGGAGGTTGAACCTTCTCCTATTCCCCGAAACAGGAAAGTCATTTTTCTTTAGCAGAGTTCAGCTTTAAAATTGACTTGCTTGTAGATGCAACCTACTCTATATACTAAGTATCCAACAACACTGCAATAGTCCCCCACATTGGATCTGTCGTATGGTTTCTGAATTAGGACCTAGGTCTGACAGCTAAGCCCTGCGTAGGAGGGGGTTTAATAAAGACATCATTCCCCTACAATACCTTGTTCCTGAAATGTAAGTGCGTCAGTATATTTGATGAAAAACATGTTTTAGTTCTGGTTGCCTCCACTTATTTCCCATTTTATGACTTCTTTTATAAGATGCTGCTTTTATTAATGGGAAAAACACCTAGTGCCGAGGATTAATATAATCAAAGAACTCAGCATGATAATGAAATAGAGGCACATCATACAGAAGCAGGTGGCATCCATTTGTGTCGGCCATGCCACTCTCCCTTCACTTTTTATGAGAGGCTTAGACATACAAATTGAAAACCTGCACGGAAAATTCACCTTGAAAAGTAGCTGCCTCCAGGGACTGGCTTGAAATGTAATTTAATAAAAGGAGTCACTTTTCTTTTTTTTTAAGTAAATTTTGTATTAGACAAATCACTTTTTTTTCCTTGCTGAAAATACAATCCAGGCACGTCTATAACAGATGTTTACGGCGTTGTTGAATCACCTTCTACCCAGAAGAACTCAGTCGCCTTTCGTGGTCATTGGCTTTGTCCAACTTTACATAATTGTCTTTGTTCTAAAGTCTTGTTATAAAACAGAAGACGAGTTAACGTCTTTTTAATTTTTTGCCGCATAATCGATCCCTGTTATGTTTGATTTTCTTTTTAACCATGGTTTTTTAGGATTCATATTTTGATCAAGGATTAAAGGTGTCTCGTGGGAGGCCAAATATCTAGATCACTGCGTTCATTCCAAGCGGTAACTGTTCCAGATGTAGTCACACTTGGCAGACACTGCAAGAGCTGCAATAAACATATACAATTATGCCATGTCACGTCTGGTAATAGTTACTTTAGTCAAAGTATTATTTGAAAATTACTCTCAGAACATGATACAGAGCAAGTGGTAACAGCTTCGGTCAGGACTGTGTCTCTCTCCTTATGTTACTTAAAGGATTGGCAGCCATTTTTAACTTCAGCTGCCATTTTTACTGCTGTAGCCATTAGAATAGGTTGAATATACAGTCATGGCCGAAATTGTTGGCACCCTTGATATTTCTCCAGGAAATCATGTATTTCTCACGAAACGTATTGCATTAACACATGTTTTGCTATACACATGTTTATTCCCTTTGTGTGTATTGGGACAAAACAAAAAAAGGGAGGAAAGAAAGCAAATTCGACATAATGTCACACAAACCTCCAAAAATGGGCTGGACAAAAGTATTGGCACCCTTTCACAACTGCGGATAAATAAGAATGTTACAAGCATGTGATGCTCCTGTAAACTCACCTGGGGCAAGTAACAGGTGTGGGCAATATAGAAATCACACCTGAAAGCAGATAAAAAGGAGAGACGTTCACTTAACCTTTGCATTGTGTGTCTGTCTGTGCCACACTAAGCATGGACAACAGAAAGAGGAGACGAGAACTGTCTGAGGACCTGAGAACCAAAATTGTGGCAAAATATCAACAATCTCAAGGTTACAAGTCCATCTCCAGAGAACTAGATTTGCCTTTGTCCACAGTGCGCAACATTATCAAGAAGTTTGCAACCCATGGCACTGTAGCTAATCTCCCTGGTCGTGGACGGATGAGGAAAATTGATGAAAGATTGCAACGCAGAATAGTCCGGATGGTGGATAAGCAGCCCCAAACATGTTCCAAAGACATTCAAGCTGTCCTGCAGGCTCAGGGAGCATCAGTGTCAGCGCGAACTATCCGTCGACATTTAAATGAAATGAAACGCTATGGCAGGAGACCCAGGAGGACCCCACTGCTGACACAGAGACATAAAAAAGCAAGACTACAGTTTGCCAAAATGTACTTGAGTAAGCCAAAAGCCTTCTGGGAAAACGTCTTGTGGACAGATGAGACCAAGATAGAGCTTTTCGGTAAAGCACATCATTCTACTGTTTACCGAAAACGGAATGAGGCCTACAAAGAACAAAACACAGTACCTACGGTAAAATATGGTGGAGGTTCAATGATGTTTTGGGGTTGTTTTGCTGCCTCTGGCACTGGGTGCCTTGACTGTGTGCAAGGCATCATGAAATCTGAGGATTACCAAAGGATTTTGGGTCGCACTGTAGGGCCCAGTGTCAGAAAGCTGGGTTTGCGTCCAAGATCCTGGGTCTTCCAGCAGGACAATGACCCCAAACATACATCAAAAAGCACTCAGAAATGGATGGCAAAGAAGCGCTGGAGAGTTCTGAAGTGGCCAGCAATGAGCCCAGATCTAAATCCCATTGAACACCTGTGGAGAGATCTTAAAATTGCTGTTGGGAAAAGGTGTCCTTCCAATAAGAGAGACCTGGAGCTGTTTGCAAAGGAAGAGTGGTCCAAAATTCCGGGTGAGAGGTGTCAGAAGCTTATTGATGGTTATAGGAAGCGACTGATTTCAGTTATGTTTTCCAAAGGGTGTGCAACCAAATATTAAGTTAAGGGTGCCAATACTTTTGTCCAGCCCATTTTTGGGGTTTTGTGTGACATTATGTCATATTTGCTTTTCTGCCTCTGTTTTATATTTGTTCCAATACATACAAAGGGAATAAACATGTGTATAGCAAAACATGTGTTAATGCAATACCTTTTTTGTGTGAAATACTTGATTTTCAGGAAAAATATCAAGGGTGCCAACAATTTCGGCCATGACTGTATGTTCATTAAAGTTGAATAATATAACAGTAAAAATGTTAAGATACAAAAGTATCAAATGTAATCAGTTGAAGCCATAGCCAAGATAAAGCATGAGGGTAAAGAAATGTACACAAAAAGGCAATATTAAGTATTAAAGTTATGGGCTTAGAGGCCAGTAGTGTGCCACATGTGTGGTACTAGGAGAATGACCTATGTAGAGCAATGAACTCATTATGCATGTATACTGGAATCCAGAGGGTATAATTTTCAAGTAAGAGGGAGGGTGAAGCAGAAAATGGAAAGAGGAATAAGAAAAGGAATGAAAGAGAAGTAAAAGAGAAATAAGATATAAGATATATTAAGCTATTGGATTGGTCCATCCAGTCTTGAGTCACAGCCTATAAAGTCTAAACCATGGGGAAAAAGAGCATGTACAGATAAAGGGGAGTCTGAGCAAGCCCATTCAGGGGTGCTCTGGTGTTCAATAATGACTCCATATAAAGTTTAACCCCTTGGCGCCAAGTGTACGTAAATTAGCAACCCCACTGGACTGGACTTTTTTATGTGGGGCCACTAATTTGCGTACCTGTCTTTGCATGGGAGCGCGCCACACGGTGTGCTCCCAGCACAATGACTGGGTTGTCAATGAGAGCCCCGGGTCCTGTTATAACGATCAGGACCCAGAACTCCGATCTCAGGTCACATGGTCGCAGTGAAAGCCTCTGATTGAATATCACGTGATCAGTCACTGTGAAGTACGCCCTCCTTGTTTTCTCTTTCTGAATGGAGGAGAGAGATACGTTGTATAAATATAATAAGTAAAAATACCTATATCAAGGTTTGATCTAGGCCAGTGCTAAGGTTTGTGTTTGGGTCAAGGTCAGGGTCAAGGGTCAGGATTTTTTTTTTAAGTTAGTATCAGTGTCAGTCAAAATGCAGGATTAAAAAAAAAGCAAAATGCACACTATTATTTCTGGGCCGTACTATGTTTACAAACAAATACTTACATACACATATGTGGTATCCCTGTGATCGTCAGGAGTAGGAGAAATTATTCTGGCTTGTTCTTTGTTGATTGGCTATGGCAGTAGCAAGAAATATACAACTAAATTAAAAAAATGATTTTTTTTTTACTCTTTTGGGTCGGTTTTCCCTTGATAATAAAAACAAAATCAGGAGTTAAAGGAAGGTGTCCCTAGCACAAAACTGTAGAGAAGAGAACTATAAATGGTGTCCATAAAGGGGGTCCCCATGCCTGGAGATCTCAAGGCATTTATCAGAGGAGCTGGCATCTCTGAAAAGTTTCTGAAGCTGAATAGTGTATCCAACTGCACAATAAAGTAGTGAACTTATCCCAGGAGTCCACTTCTTGTGCCTGCATATCCTGCATCAGCATGATATCATTAATTGTGTCCACCCACTGTGCTAAAAGGGGAATTGACTTAGACTTCCAGAGTCTGGAAATCAGTTGTCTAGCTACTGAGAGGAAGAATTGTAGAAGACAATTTTTCTGATATTTAACGGAGCCCTGGAACACTATGGAATGGTTTGGATGGGATGAGAGAATCATAGTAAACATCCATATAAATTTGAAAAATGGTGTTCCAAAATGATCTTATCTAGGCGCATTCCTACCAAATATGCAAATACATGCCTCATCCACTGTGGCAATGCCAGCAGTCCCCCGAAGGCTGAAGGGAAAATGCGATGGAGGGTGGGAGGCTCTTTATACCATCTAGATATCACTTTATAATTTTTCTCCTGGGCATAGCAAGAGACAGAGGATTTGTGTCTATAGGTAAAAGCTTTATGCCAGTCCTCAGGAGTGATCTCTTTTGCCAGATCTCCAGACCACAAACTAGTGAAGGTGGGGAGTATAGATTTGTCTGCTGTAGCCATTAGAATTGAAGTTTATCTTGGGGGCAGTACTAAGAAATTTAACTGAAACTGAGGTAAATTATTGAACCCCAAGTGCGGCATAATTGTTATACCTCCAGTTAAGACACTGTGACATGATGTAAAAAGTCCTAGGACAGTGTTTTTTTTAAGTGTATCTAAATCCAAAAACAAAAATGAAAAATTTTGCAGTTTACCAATCCTGTAATAATAATGAT
Organism: Staurois parvus; assembly: GCF_062004578.1. NCBI lineage: Eukaryota > Metazoa > Chordata > Amphibia > Anura > Ranidae > Staurois > Staurois parvus. The sequence goes on along the minus strand of NW_028318183.1, from coordinate 5,481,054 downwards.
ATACACTTTCTGTCCGTTGGTGGTACACTCACTCACTCACTCCACTGTATCAACTGAGGGAGCCATGGCTGTCATTTAGCCTGCATTTGCATAGGTATTTTGCATCACTGCAAATCCCCTCAAAAATCTACTAATTCCTGCGCCTGGGATTGAATAGCTATAAACTATTCATACTGTGGCCTCAGCTATTCATGACTGTTCACACAGCCATCAATGACTTGCAGTAATCGTGGCTGGACACACACAGTGTTGGAAAGGAGTTGCATAAACTCACTGTTCTTCTCATTTTAATGGCAAATAGACAGGAAATCACATCATAACCATGTAGTTCCATGAGAGGAGACATTGCATTATGCAAACACTAAACACTACCACCTAGTGGCATAACTACTATTCACAGTATAAAATATGAGAATGGCTGTTGTACCTAAGTCTGTATAAACAGCATGCTGTTAAAAACACTTTCAATTTAACAGGCCAAAAAGAGCAAATAAGAGAAGTTCATTGCTAGGGTTTACATACTGTTTGACCTTGCTGGAACTCCTAGTGACCAGTCATATTTCATGTTCTACAGTCAAATCAGTAGCTCTAACTTTTCATTGTGTATTCAGAAACAACTCTAGAACCCAGATCCCAGGGCTTGTGCCTTTTACCATCTGCCAGATTCCCAATGCACTCAGTCTATAACCCCAGCCCCATATCCACAGTACCCTAAGTAAGTGATACCTCTCTGATTGTTCATCATAGCTTTCAAGGCTTATAATTCAAACAGTTGGATGGATGGGAGGGATCTGGCTCAGTATCTTCCACTAGAACCTGTAAGTTAGTTGCATGGTCTGTGATTAAGGTGTTAATTTATTTATTTTTTCCATGAGCACAAGTTGCAAAATAACCAATGTCTGGTTAGAGACATAGAGTACATACAGACAAAAGTGCATGTCGTTCACCCAAAACCTATCCATTGCTGCCCAAACGTACTGAATATTAAAAAAAATATTTGTCAATTCTTGTCAGGCTCTATCCCTTTAAGAGCCAAAAATGCATGACAACCACACCAAATCAGGAGGCCCGCTGAAAGGAATGGTATTATACCTGTCTGTGTACAAACCCTAAAATGAGTGATCTCATCATGGGGATTTACAGTGACATCATCATGATATATCTGACAACTGTTCCTTTTTTATTGAACCACAGTTTTAGCATGTTAATCATATGTTCAGGTACTTATTTAGCCATTATGCCATTAGCACTCTTCAATGATTATACCCTTTTGTACAACCTAAATTATGAACTTATTTTAGTATAAACTATGCTAGAATGAGCATGTGGTCTGTTTTACATGCAAGACTAAAAGAGTATTGACTAACATGCATAAGAAATGCATAAGAATAAACTATCTCAAACTTCCCTAGACACCTGCTGAACCCCCTAAGCCCTGCCATTATGGTGTTGAGTTTAGCCACAGGTTGGTGCTGTCTCATCTAACCCTTCTGCCCTCGGAACTGGCCCATGCTAAACATTCCCTGGTTTTATGCATATTGCTACAAATTGCACAACCATTTTTTAATGTCCTTAATTCCCCACTGTGGATGCAGGGCTGATCATGCCCTAGCATCCACAGTCTAGCAGCCCCAATATCAGCAGTTCTGTCAGTGTATAGAAATAACTTTTATTTTTGTTCTAAATTATATATTTAAATGTCAGGTTAGAGTGGCGTATAAGAGGTAACATTGATATTGGAAAGTGACAGCATGGCACATAACCAAGGACACTTTGGATGAATTACAAACCAAACATACTGTAAGCCCTTCTTGTTACTGTAAATGTAAAATCTTGTACAAAAGTTAATTAAAGATATGCCCTTCAGAAGCACATAACATTGACAGCAAAGAGAAATGAATTTTGTGCCGCTCAGTCTCCAAGTCTCACAGTGACAGGCTGAGGTTATTACTAGACGGAGTCCTGCTATAAAGTTACTTTACATCATTATCTATTAATTAGTTGGTGTTTTTTCATCTATTAAACATAGTCACAGCTTTATTACTGTTATTTCACCTGTCAAGTGTACAATATTTCATACATCTCTTGATGATTTCTTGATAACATGCCCTACTTCTTTCATTGATGACTTTGCATAGATATAAATTTGGATTCCAGAGCTGGACAAACAGTCATATAACTTATTTCCTTATTTAAAGCAGATTAAAAATACAGGTGCTTTGAAGAGAACATTGTCAGGCTGCAGTAGAAAATAAGTAATTTATAGCAGCAGACAAGCAGATTGTGGGACAGTACTACTTTTGTGTTTTAATGGCACATTCCAGTGGGGGAAAATTAACAAGGCAATATATACAGTAAATAGCATACAGCCAACCTTCTCATGGTTTGTATTTCAGAAACACTTAACATTTTCAGCAGATGCATATGCCGATATACGGTGGAAATTCTCTTGTTGCTGGTGTTAGCAAGATGCGTAGTCTTAAACCTGTTGTACTCAAAGGCAGCATTAGGAATTGCCAACCTGCAAAGTCTCTCTGCAGCTTATATATGCACATGCCTGTTCATTAAAAAATATTCAGACCACTCTGCCACAGAACTGGACTACTCTGCTACAGAAATCTGAACTACTCTGCTATAGATTCCTGCACTACTTTACTACAGGCCCTTATCACTCCACCACAGACTCCTACAATGCTAGCCTGCAGACCCCCCGCACCCCTCCACTGCAGACCCCTTCACCACTCTACTGCAGACCCCTGCACCATTCTACTGCAGACACCTGCACCACTCCACTGCAGACCCCTACACCACTCCACTGCGGACCCCTACACCACTCCACTGCAGACTCCTACACCACTCCACTGCAGACTCCTGTACTACTCCATTGCAAGCCCCTGTACCACTCCACTGTAGACCCCATTGCAGATTCCTGCACTACTCCACTGCAGATCCATGCACCACTCCATTGCAGATACCTGCACCACTCCACTGCAAATTCTTGCACCACTCCATTGCAGATTCCTGCACCACTCCACTGCAGATCCCTGCAATACTCAACTGTAGACTCCTGCACCACTCCACTGCAGACTCATGTACTACTCCATTGCAAGCCCATGTACCACTCCACTGTAGACCCCATTGCAGATTCCTGCACTACTCCACTGTAGACCCATATACCACTCCATTGCAGATACCTGCACCACTCCACTGCAAATTCCTGCTCCACTCCATTGCAGATTCCTGCACCACTCTACTGCAGACCCCTGTAATACTCCACTGTAGACTCCTGCACCACTCCATTGCAGACTTCTGTACTTCTTCTCTAATGTAGCTTTTTTCACAAATCCACTGCAGACCCCTGCATGGTTTCACTGCTGTCATCAATAAGCATATTATGTTGAGAAAGATGTGCTTCTAGGGAAAGTGATTGCACAGAAATTAGGGACTGACAATAAATAGGCTGAGAATATTCAGTTTTATTTGGCTAAAAGAAATACTGGAAAATGTATATAAAACTCAGATGAAAGAGAATGTCCTCTCACCGGACACTTTATTAGGTTCACTTTTTGAATTGCTTGGTAACATAAATTGCTAGCCAATCATATGGCAGCAACTCATTTTCATGCCTTTAGGCATCTAGACGTGGTGAAGACAACTTGCTGAAGTTCAAATTGTGCATCAGAATGGGGAAGAAAGGGAATGTAAGTGACCTTGAACGTGGAATGGTTGTTGGTGCCAGGTGGGCTGGTCTGAATATTTCAAAAACTGCTGATCTACTGGAATTTTCATGCACAACCATCTTTAGGGTTTACAGAGAAGGGTCCGAAAAAGAAAATATCAGTGAGCGGCAGTTGTGTGGATGAAAATGTCTTGTTGAGGTTGGAGCAAACTGGTTTGAGACGATAGAAAGGCATGCTATCATATCAATATGGACCAAAATCTCTGAGGAATGTTTCCAACACCTTGTTGAATTTATATCACGAAGAATTAAGGCAGTTCTGAAGGCAGAAAGAGGTCCAACTCAGTACTAGCAAGGTGTAACTAGTAAAGTGGCCGGTAAGTGTATAGTGGTTTTTACATATTTTGTGTATAAATTAATCTCAGAACTAAAACCTACAACTTTTTTTTGCTTAGGCACATAAATATGAAACATGGCATATTAATATTTCATATTTAACACTTTCTCCTCTTTCTTGGCAGATGTTGACTTACTGTATGTTGTAGCTAGAGGCAATAAACTGATGTGGTGGCATCAGCACTGCTCTGAGCATCAATAAACCATGCAGAGTTCCATGCTCAGGGGGTAGGGGGAACATGACACCCTGCCTTTACAGTCTTTTCTTATCTTGTGACCAACAAAGGGGACAGCTCTGGTTTGAAGAAGAGCAGGTTTTTTGTTCTTTTTCTTCCACTGCCTAGGGGACAGTGTTACTAGTTAACTTACTGTGCTCTGCTAAGCAGTATGCAGTTGACATTGTCAATCCTTGACTTAGCATAACATAAAGCAGAACTCCAGCCCAAAAATAATTAACCTATTAAAAGATCAAATAAAAATACATTTTTGCTTATGCTTTATACAACTTCATCAACATGTTTTTAAATGCATTGAATATGAGCTCACACAGTTTTGTTTTCTGTAGATTTGCAACTAAGCTTAGTAGATTCTGTAATCAGTACAGTCACTTCCTTGTGGCTGTTTGTGATTTTCTCTTTTCCAGGATCACTATAGTAGCATGAAATCTAAAATCATAATCACAATGCAAAATAATTTAATGATACCATTCTTAATAACACATTCAAGGGACCTAAGTTAATTTTTATTTTGACTTCATATTTATAAATATTTTTTAAAAAAGATTCACATTGTGTTTTTTTAATTTGAACACCTTGCAGTTAGTAGTGCATTCCTCTGTAATGTGGTTTCCAATCAAACAAACTATTGTAGTGATAGTTGGAGGCAATGAAGAAGCTCTAATCCTCATGCAGAAAAGGAATGTTGAGATTGTTTTCTTATGTACATTCTTAATTAGTCACGCAGTCATCAGTATTCTTGGCATACCTGGAACAAACAGACAGAAGGGGAACTACAGGAGTGCTACTCGGATGAATATAAAGTGTATGTGCAATAAAGAAAAACTTATATAATGAGGTTCAGTAACTGCAATTCCCACACAACATAATCAAATTATGTATTTTATGTAGTTGGTAAAACATTGGTGATAATAGCAGTAATATAGTTGGTAAGGTTGAATAAAGGCACCAGTCCATCCAGTTCAACTTGAATGTGTGTGTGTTCATGTCACTATCATTTTCCATATTTCTGTACAGTGCACTCACTAAGAAGTACATCTAAAGGTTTTCAAATGTATCTACACTCCCCGCTGACAGCACCAACTATGGAAGCGAGTGCCACATTCCTACCAATCTAACAGTAAAGCACATCCTTCCTGAGGATTAGTGACTAGAACTAGACTGCATACTCAAGTTGTGGCCACACCAGAGTTTTTGTAGAATTATAGCTTTATCTCCTTAGTAAATAGCCTTTTAATGCATGCTAATAGTCTGCTAGCCTTGCTTGCAGCAGATTGACCTTGCATCCTATTGCTGAGTCTCTGATCAACTAGGACCCCCAGATCTTTTTACAACTTCAATTATCCCAGAGGTTCTTCTCCTAGTGAGTCATTCAGAAAATATGCACCATCTTCTGGATGTGCTCCTGCAATCAGTTTTCTATTCAGGTACATAAAATCTCATCAATGCCAGCAGACCTTAATTTGAAAATTAAGCATCTATAGGGTACTGCATCAAATTCTTCAGTGGATACACTCCATCCACAGTTTATCTATCCAAATTACCTCTTCATATAATGTTAAAAGTTTAGTCTGGCAAGAACAGTCTTTCATAAATTTATGTTGGTTACTACTAATGATACTATTCTCATCAGAAAAATCTTGGATGTGATCTCCTATCATTCCTTCCAATCTCTAATTTTCAGATATATATCTACCTCCTTTGAATATTGGTACCAGGTTTGCTATTCGTCAATCAGTTGGTACCATTCCAGTCAGTAAGCTATCCTTAAAAATTAGGACAATGGTCTGGCTCTAGCATGACTAAGTTCTTTGAGGACTCTCAAGTGTAAGCCATCTGGTCCTGGTGGTTTATTCATGTTCAAGTTTTTCTAGTATTTTTTGAACACTGGTTTCAGCCACAATTGTACATTTACTATAATGTTATTAACAACATTACTGTCCTATTTATTATACCTCTACTTTTCATTCGTAAAAACTGAGAAGAAGAATGTATTTATTACACGTGCCTTTGGCTACCTGCAACTTTCTGTTGTGTCCTTGTGCATCAAACAGGATTTACAAGGAAAAGTTTAGTGCCCATTCATATTACGCGTTGCATTTCTTTTTTTTTTAATTCTTTATTATTTAAATTTTCATTGTAAATAGTAAAAGTTACAAAATGCCTCTGGGCAGTACACAACAGGTAACAATATTAAACATTTACAGTAGCTCAAAAACCTCCCATAAGAGGTAATAATGACAACAGAGCAGTCAAAGGTGATCATTTGCACCAGCAGCAAGAGGTGACCTAAGGAGTATGGATTGGGAAAGGACTCTCTAGTCAATACTGGATTCAAATAGCTTGGATGAATACTGGACAGCAGGGCATAGCATGTCCCCTACAATCAGGCAACCATAGGAGAGTACAAAAAACAAATGACATGAGCACTATAGCCACAATTAAAAAATAAGGATAACTCAAATGCTCCCTCCAATAACCGTGACTAAAGGCCACCAGGGGGTTCCCCTTACCACTTGGGCGGGACTTGCATTAGTGGTGGACGAAAACTTTTTCGGGCACCCTCTGGAGATGTAGGTTTGTTTATAGAGGGGAACAACTGAATTCACCAAGACCTTCCAGCTATTAAGTGACGAGGGTATAGCAGACTTCCATTGTAAGACTATTGCCTTCCTGGCATCAAAGAGCAATAGATCAATCAGTCCTAGTCACCCTAGTGTATGCCAGGTCATGTACTATACCCAGGAGACATACAGCTACTGATTGAGGGATAACAATAGTAGTCAAAGCATTAACAAAATCAGTAATATCTGACCAAAACTCATTAATATGGGGACAAGACCAGAAGATATGGAAGACGTCAGCTAGAGTACCAACACATCGCCAGCACAGAGGTGACCCTGTGGGATATATTCTGTGTAGTCTGTATGGGGTAAAATAAACCATATGAAGAATCTTAAATCTTGTTGCAACCAATTGTAAAAGTGGGTAGTCCCAAATATCTTTTCAGTCCTCAACATCATGTTCCGCAACTTCCGCCTGCCACTTTAATCTCAAGTTGTCAGGGCCCATATGAATGGGCAAAAGTGCTTTATAAATGACTGATAGTGGTTTAGTTAGAGAGGAATCAGGCAAAAGTGATTCCAAGTCATCTGGGATTTAATGTAACAGATCAGGACCAAATTGAGAGTGAAAGGCATGGCGGAGTTGCAAAAATCTATAGAAGTGGAAATTTGAAAGACCATATTGTTGTTTTAAGCGATCAAAGGTTAGTAAGAAGCCTCTTTTGTAAATGTTTTCCAAATATTTGGTCTCTTTCAAGGCCTAAATCAAGGGATCTGGGATTTTTTGAAAATCTGGTAGTGAAGGGTTGTACCATAGCGCAGTATATGGAGACCAAAAGTCAGAGGCGGAAGAATGTTTAGGCATAGTTAATTACCAGGCCTTAATGACGGCCTTCATGGATAAGGTAAGAACTGGGAATGGAGCCCAAACACCCCAGTAAAGCAGATTTCATAGGGTTTCGAAAGAAGGGGAGTGCGCTGCCTCCAGGACAACATAGGAGTTAGAGTCATCCGAGATTACCAAGTTGATGGCGTGGGTGAGGAGAGAAGCCAAGAAATATACACGTAGGTCTGGACACACTAGGCCTTCCTGAGAAGGTAGCCCTTTCTTTTTCAATGGTCTAGCAAAACACCTTAATGCATAAAAACTGACCTCTTTCTCTCTGTCCTTTACATGTCCTCTTCTCTTCTCTTCAATTCCTCACTATCTTATTACTCTAAGTTGATGTTGTTGGTGTATAGTCTGATGCCGCTGTGTCTTTGCTCCATATATGTCAATGTGTTAGTGCTGGAAAACTTTTCTATAACTACTTTAAAAAATTAAATGAATCTTTATCTTTTAAAAAAACTGTCTTGATCCCTCTTTTCAAGGCAGCAGACCACAATGCATATGTCACGGTCAGGGGTCAAGTTCAGAGACCAGAAAAGAGGCTTCTACCGACCAGCAGTACACAAGCAGGTCACACTGGTGAATGACATGGGCTCACCTGAGTTGCAGGGTCTAAGCATTAAGTGGTATTCAATTGAGCTCCTCATGGTGGAGGTGGGTTTTGCTGTCCTCAGGATCCCCCCAACAGGAGTTGAGCAAGCTGGGGTCCAATAGCAGATATAGCAGGTATGGATCAAGCAGAGGTGTAGTCAGCAAACAAGCCAGAGGTTGGTAACAAGTGGTTGCAGGTTGGAATCAAGCAGAAGTGTAGCCAAGGAAAAAGCCAAACATAGGTAGCGAATGGTTGCTGGTTGGGATCAAGCGGAAGCATAGTCAAGGAACAAGCCAAAAGTTGGTAACAAGTGGTAGTGGATATTAGGACAGCTGCAGGTACACAAAGGAGCAAGATACAGCTGGAGAGAGCACAATCATCTGGCAAACAGTACAAAGTCATGGCTTAAATAGGCAGTTCATGGGAGGGGCAAGGAGTTCAGGGTTCACCAGAAACTAGAGACAAGGCAAGATTATCCTAAGAGATCAAACCATGAGCTATCCAGCATCTCAGGTAGCACAGCGAGAAGAGCTACATCTGCTGTAGATACCACAGTGGCCACAGGTTTAGATCTGAACCCTGACAGCATGCCATATGTATGGTGCATGGCAGTGCAGATACATTGTCCATTACTGTAATAGTGCATTAGGGTGACACTTAAAATGAATGGCACTGGAACACATTGTAGTTTGTGCGCTAATGTGTGGTAAGTATAAATATGTCCTTAACACTGAATGGCAGATAGAAAGGATCACACCATTTAATCCCATCAAGTATTCTTTAATATTATATGGAAACTCCACTTCTGCTAAAACAAGTTACAGTATATTGCTAAACAGCTCATTTGTTTAACCACCTCCCACCCACCATATTGGGAAATGATGGATGGGTGGAAGCTGACTTGTTCTGGGAGGACATTATATGACATCCTTCTACTCTAGCCGCGGCGCATGCGCTCCCCCGAGGGCGCACGGTATGGCAATTAGTGGTGTGATGTGTCCCTCAGACACAGCTGATCACCAATTGTGGTAATGAGCTGATGAAGTAGACTGTTTACCATGTGATCAACTGTGTCCAATCAAAGCTGATCATATGTAAACAGGAAGTGGTGGTTATCGGCAGTCCTCTCCTCACAGTGACAGCACCTGAGGAGAGGAGAGCCAATAAGCAGCAACCCTCAGAGGGGAAATCTACACTGATAATCAGGGCACCGATCTTCAATGTCCTGATAATCAGTGCAGCCTCATTAGTGCTGCCTTTCAGTGTTCATCAATGCTACCTATCAGTGCTGCCTATCAGTAATCATCAGTGCTTCCTTTCAGTGCCCATCAGTGATGCCTATCAGTGCTGTCTGTTAGTGCCCAGCAATGCCTCCTATCACTGCTGCCTCATCAGCGCACTTCAGTGAAAGAGAAAATTTACTTATTTACAAAATGTTCAGTCTTTTTTGTTTGTTTCGAAAAAAATCAAAAACCCAGTGGTGATTAAATACCACCAAAAGAAAGCTCTATATGTCTCAAAAAATGGTAAAAATTTTGTTTGGGTACAGTATTGCATGACTGTGCAATACTCATTCAAAGTGCAACAGGGCTGAAAGCTGCAAATGATCCTGGGCAGGAAGCGGTGAAAGTGCCCAGTAGGCAAGTGGTTAAATGTTACTTAAATTTGATTAAATTTACATTTTATTTCTATTTGCATCTGATGTGATTTTATAAAATTTTCCAAAACTCATCTGTTGCTTCCTTCAAGTGTGGCAGCTTATAGAGGTTCTGAAATTTGTGTACAGAACTCCAGGAAAAATCTTAATTTCTGTTTATATACAATTCAATGGGAGGGGCCTGTTTTGATTTCTTAACATTATTGGTATTTTATTTTATTTGTAGTTTCAAACATAGTTTGTTTCAGTACCTGACTCTTTTTGTCATTTTCTCATAGTGCCTTATAAGGCAAGCTTCAGGTTAGGAGAAGGGTTATCAAAACTTGTTTTGTCAAGCAAAAAATAGCCTCATCCAATTGGTCAATGTGTCCTAAATGGCTTTTAGAAACATTTATATCAGAATAATACTCTTTTCTAAGGAAATTTGTAAGAATTATTATGGCTTTTTCCAAACCAGATTAGGAGGATTGGCTTTTATTATTACTACTCGAAAAGTCTTGATACTGTAATAAGAAAATGAGTTACATCTGCATCCCTTAGGCATGCAAGTGTCTAGTAGCACAGACAAAATAAAAACTCATGTTGCAAGTGTAGCCTGTAATTTTACTTTAAAGTGGAACTTATTTTAAAGTACACTTTTAGTGTTTGAGTCAGGGAACAGAGGTCACCTAAAGTCTGATATCTGTATATTTTTTTTATTCCTGGTTACTAAGAGGCTTGATTATTTGTCATTGCTATGGTCTTTTAGAAGCTGGATGAGTACATGAGGTCAGAAGCCAGAAGAGCGGTAGTCAGATTTCAAGTGACCACTGAACCCTGACTTTCAAGCTATAGAATCAGATTACAACAAATTAAAGTGAAATAAAGGTGGAAACGTTACTAAGCAAAAGCTACTATGATTTAATGCAAACCTGTGGAAAAACTATGCACAGTAAAGTATTTAAATATTCTGGACAAGCAGTAAGAGCCCTCATTCAACTCTGTAGCTATGGGCATTGTGGAGAAATTAATTTCACAACAGAGGAACTGAAAGCGTAGCTCTTTTCTTATTATTTTCTAATGTAGCAAAATCCTGGCAGCCTGTCAGCATAATGTTGCTTAATGTGTGACAATTTCATTCCCAGAATGCCCACAGCAAAGCACTATGGTGGTGAGTCGCATAGCCTTTAGCCATTGACACTCAAGCATGTTCTGACATGTTCTAACTTGTACTCGCCTGGGTGGCAGACCAGTTAACTCATTCTTTAGTAGAAGAAATAATACATGTGTACATTGGTGGAAAATAAGTGAAATTAATCTGGAGCAGTGGATTAACATGAAATTTTGCTTAAAAATTGCCAAAAGTGGAAGCAAAATTTTTGCTGTTACAACAGGATTATGGTGAACATTTCATGAAGAAATCAAGTGTTTTTGAATAGCGTAGGTAGGACGATGTCCATAATGATGCAAGAAATGGGCAGCCAAAAATGCAAAGGACAGATGTAAATGTGGACGAGCTCTTTTACGATGAGATTGAAGATTAAGTGTGCAAATTATGGCAGAACAATTGAACATGAACAGGGAAACAGTGTGGCAGATAGTGCATTTAATCTTGACAGAAGATTAGAAAGAACGTCGTCTTCAAATTTCAACTGATCTTTTGAAAAATATAGAGGCGTTAGATTTTTTTTTTACAGTTCATTTCGGTTATTAAATTGCCACACCTTGGAAACACACAGCACGTGTTTCTCAGCTGTTAGAAACCAACTGAAATCCTACTTTGTTGCTTTTGTCATGATCTTATAAGATCTTTGAGACCAAATTACTTCACAATACATTCAGATAGAGAAGTCAATGATTGCTTGTTTTAAAGCTTATTTACTGATTGTTAAGAATATGTAAATGTCTAGTTCATCCTTAGGGCACAGGTACATTTTAAGTTTGAATATTCTCGCTTAACCACTTGCCGTTCGCCTGCTGTTTTTAAACGGCAGAGCGGTGGCACTCCAGGGGTGGGTTGCTGTTCATAAACGGCTATTTCTAGTTGTGCGCGCTCCCTGGGAGCACCGCGATCTGGTGCCCGCTGTGTCCTCCGGACACAGTGAAACATCGATCGTTGGACGGGACCTCTGTACGAGGTCCCGATCATGAGATCACTGATTGGCCAATCAGTGATCACATGCAAAGTAGTAAGCAAGATGTCACTTGTGACATCATTGCTTACTACGTGTGAAATCTGTGAATGATCACAGAGGTCACATGGTACAGGGCTATTCACAACAGCCTTGTACCATGTGACATGCTCTGACCAATCACAGCTCACACAGTATTTCTCAATGGCTGCAAGAATGCAGACAGAGAGAAAGAGAAATGATTGATTTTACATCCTATATGGGTGTAAAAGCAATCACTGTAAAAAAAAAAAATCTTCATCACCCCCCACAAGTAAGTACAGTGTCACCATGGTGACGGTATGTAAAAAAAAACAAAACAAATAATAATATTAACCTTCCTGGCGGTATGATTATTTCAGATTTTTGGTGCTGAAAGCGGTACCATTTTTTTGCATGGAAATATGTATTTTTTTTATTGTAGGCTGTAATTTTTAGGAAAAACTCACTGAAATCTGTCCGAACAAGAGTCTAGTAAACATCCCGGGTATGATAAAATTTGAAACACAAAATCATAAATTATAATTTAATAAATAATCATAAAAATAATATAAAAATAATAAAAAATTTAATTCAATAATATAATCAAACCAAAAACACTGAAATGTGAAATATAGCGCCAAGTTCGCACATCGCTGAGCTCAGTCGCAAAATCGTTTTCAGTGTCTGATGACGAATTTCCCCCACGAATCATTATCACTCAATTCTGCAAGTGGTTCTGATTTACTATCGCTGTTCTCTAGCTGATCTAAACCGCTTTTGACCTAAAGGGACACTTTTTGGATGCCATGGACATTTCTCAGTTTCCAGGCAGAAAGAACAGACAAAATGCAGGCAGGGCGCAGGACAAAGCACTAGGGACAATATGTATGTGAAATTGGTTGAGACAGCAATGTTTTACTATGTAAAATGTAAAAAAAAAAAAATTAAATTTTTTAAAATTTTTAAATTTCCCGCCGGCGGCGCCCGTACGTCCCGACGTCACAGGGACAGGACACAGAAGCCGGATGCCGGCATCGGCCGGAGGAGATGGCCGGGGACACTGCAGGGGACACATCGTGGGAGCGCAGGGTAAGGTAAGTGAAGAACACATGCCGGAGCAGTGCCGCAGGGTAAGCCCGAGTGTAGCTCGGGGTTACCGCTTTTGGTACTGAAATGTTACCCCGAGCTACACTCGGGAATACCGCCAGGGAGGTTAAAAAAAAATAAAAATGTAAAAAAAAATGTTTAAAATTATAATTTTTGGTTATAAACTAGATTGGCGTATTTTTTTTTTTACTAAACAGATAACGGAATAAATTTTGGCCAAGATTTATGATGAAATATTATTTATTTGCAAAATTTTATAAGAAAAACACTTTTTTCAAAATTTTTGGATTTTTTCATTTATATAGCAAAAAAATAAAAATCCCAGCGGTGAATAAATACCACCAAAATAAAGCTTTATCTGTCTCAAAAAAATGGTAAAATATTCATATGGGTACAGTGTTGCATGACTGCGCAATTGTCATTCAAAGTGTGATAGTGCTGAAAGCTGAAAATTGCCCTGGACAGGAAGGTGGTAAAAGTGTCCGGACAGGAAGTGGTTAAGCCAAGAGATAGCCAAGTGGCCTTTAAATCATTCAGGAGCTTACAGTATGTGACAAATTTTATCCTGTAGGATATTTCTGTAAGATGATAAAGTTTGCAAATGTTAACTGCTTACTTTATTGTGTCTGCAAGTGTTTCCAATGCAGCCACATAAAAGAAAGTGGTGCAGCAAATTCATGTGTTGCTGGTGAATGTTGGAAGTACTCATTTCAGCATATACTGTAGAGACTTTATTGTATAGAAAGGTGGACAAAGGTATTCATTTGATGTGTTTCATGCGTATTTTTTTTTTTCATCTGTATGTCAGTTGAGTAGTGACAAAGAGCTTGGTACTCTGTTCCAGCAGATCTCTTACATTCTGTATGGCCACCCTAAATTGTTTATTTATTAAAGCCATTTCTGCCATCCAGGGCTAAAATTCTGTATTTCAAAGGAAAGTTTTAAAAGTAAAATGGCTATAAAACGTTTAAAGTAAAGAAAATGTTTTAATAGTGATCTTTACCTAAAAATTGGTTTAACTTTGTAAAGACTGAAAATAAGATTTAAAGATTAAGTCACTGCTCTATTTCCATTTTGAATTATTTTTCCCCGTAATATTTGTTTTCATCAGAACCAGTTTTAAGTTAATACTATAAAATGTTATTATTCTTGGTGTAATCTTAAACCACACACACTTTGCTAATGCGTCTTTACACTATGAAGGTTGTAAGGAAGGAATGAAAAATGTCTGTGTTTTCTCAATCCACAAAGTCCAACTTACTAAATTGTAAATTTGTTTCAGGCAGCCACAGTGTATCTCCAGGTGTTTGTGAACTACAAAGCCTAGTTTGCCAGTGGTAGCAGTGTACTGAAGTCTCACCTTGTCCGAATTGCTTGTTTTACCTTCTACCAAAATTTGTTACTAAATTGGTACTGTAGTGTCTTAAAGGAGAAGTACAACCAAAGCTTGTTTGTACTTCTCCTGTGGCTCACAGGAATGCTGTTTGTTCTGCACTCCTATTACCCATTTTCAGCTGACAGCGGGCTAAAGTCCACTGTCAGCTGACATCACTCAACCAATTTAGGTTGGAGAAAGATCCTGACTTTAAAGTCGGGATCCACCCAGATGTCTGGACCTGCACCTGGCTCAGGCTTTTAGCGATCCACTGAGAGCCTGAACCAGCCACTCCTGTCCCCTCCACAGCCTAGCGCTCCAGTCAGCACTAGGGGGGGGGGCAAAGCAGTGAATGGTGATTGACAGTTACCACTCTCTGCTCAGAGAAGCAAGGAGAACTGAGCGATCAGCGGTGTCTGATCCCTCAGTTCTCAGCCTTAGAGCCGGCAGGGGACAAATGTCGCATTGGATCAATGCTGCATCCACCTAAATAATTATGATTTAAAAAAAAAAATATTACTTACCATGCTTCTCTTTTAAAGTTTAACTGCACCTTCATTATTACCCCTTTGCCGTTTGGTACCATTATACTTATATATTGTAGGTTGCCCTGCTCCCTGGTACCCCTGCCAGTCTTATACTTACCTGTCCCTGACCCAGTTACTTTTAGTGCAGTCGTTCTTTTGAGGACTTCAAGATAAAAAACACACCAGTTACCTTACATTAATACAAGTTATATGCCCTGAAGGCTCTAAATCAGTTCCCCATGAGTAAAAGTAATCTTAATGTTGGATAAAATCATTATGTGTAATAGCAAGTTGGTGTGTATAATCCACAAGTGCAGGTTTTTCCTTTTACAGTCGCCAATCTTAAAGGAATAGCTTTTTAAAAGCCTAATCTTGGCAACTATAAAGAACTAAAAAAAACAGTTTAAGTGAAATGTTCTATAATGGTAGAATTTGAAAATTGCTGGTTATATTCAAACTGCTAAAACTATAAAGACTATACGTTCCATTCGTTATACTCAGGCACCCTCTTGTTTGGGCCATTAAATATTTCCCAGCCAGCTGTTCTGCCTGCTGTCAGTTCATAGATCATCACTTTGCTGTTCCTGTTGCTCATTGTTTTGAACTACCTGACCCATCTCTGCTCTTTGTGTTGCGGTAAGGACGCTGCCTGTTGCTTTCTATCATGTATTTATTATCCGTAACGAAAACTAAATAGTGTTAGTCACAGAGGAGGCACGAATTGAGCTTCCCTAGCCTTCCTTCACCTGATGTTACCACAGCAGGATTTCCTCCCATGACTTCCACTTAGAGACATTTGTCAGAAGCCAGATATTGTTTGTGCTTAGACATTCAGCAACCAGTATGTGTGAAATTACCACAATCTTCAGATCTATTGCCTTTTCTGTTCTTCAATGTACTCATTATTATTATTCATAGGTTTAGTGTAATTATAAAAATTCATAATATAAATTATTTTTATTAGGAACAAGTTCGAAAATCTTTGCGTATGATATCAAATATTTTTGACAGTCAGAAGCAATCAATAACCCCCCTAAAATATCCTATAGTTCCACACTCCTTTTTATCTCTTTATACTCCTGTATTCTCTCTTCATGTTATATTTAACTATTTTTTGCTTGGAAATGCCTTAAATACATCCCACCCAGGCCAATTCTAACATCTCTCTTCTACATGTAAAAATCATAAATTTTTTTGCTAGAAAATTAATTAGAGCCCTCAAACATATATATATATTTTAAGCAGAGAACCTAGAGAATAAAATGATGGATGTCGCAATTTGTTATGTTACACGGTATTTGCTCAACTTTTTTGGAAAAAATACACTAATGAATTTTAAATATAATGAATTTAATGACTTTTGAATGATAATGTTATTTTTTAGTAAAATATAAAAAATTTTTGTTACGCCAAGTAAATAGATACCTAACACATCACACTTTAAAATTTCGTACGCCCATGGAACAATGCCAAACTACAGTACCTAAAAATGTGTATACTCTATGCTTTAAAAGCCTTTACATGTTACACAGTAGGTCTGGTGCTAGAATTATTGCTCTTCCTCTGATGTTCGCTGTGATACCTCATGTGTGTGGTGTGATTGCTGTTTACGTATACGTGCGGGACTGATGTGTGCATTCACCTATTCGCACTAGTACACAGTCTCGTAAAAAGGTTTTTAAATCACTTCTATTGCTGTTAAAAGAAATGTCAACATCCCTTGTGACAACAATCAGCAGTGACAGGTCTTCTTAACTAAGACATCTGGGGTCTATTTGACCCCAGATGTCTCCATTGCCCTTAACAGCATCAGTTCAGACCAAGATCATTCTGATCCGATGTGTGTACTAGCTGGCAATGGCCGGTAGACAGAAGACAGAAAGCGGAAGTGACAAAATACCCATCACTTTTGGTTTCTAATACTATAGAGATGATTGGGGAAGATCCAGTCCCCCATCACCCCTTGGTAAGCCGCTGGAACCGGAGAGGCAGCAGAGCCTGCAGTGGCACTGGAGGGTGGTAGGAGAGGGGGGACAACTCCTCCTGTTGCCTGTAAAAGCAATCCTGTGGCTAATTAGGATGGCTTTCACATAAAAGACAATCGCCAGCCCTAAAGAACAATACCTGGATGATGCCTGTAGCTTCAGGCATCATCCCAGTATAACCACTGAAAGTGCAGGACGTCATATGATGTCCTATGGGTGGGAAGTGGTTAAAATCTTTGTTATTGGGGTGACATAATCTGGAATTTGATTTGTGTAGCTTGTCATTCAAAATTGCTGCTAGTTCTTTCTTGGTTGGGGTCCAGAAAATTCTATTTTAGACCTTTGAAAATGATTAGATTTCCACTTCTTGGCACTTACTTATTTGGTTACTGTGAATGTGTTAGTATTTATCAAATGTCTATTTTTATATAGGAGAGCTTCCCAAGGGTCTCTTCTATGTAGAAAGTTTTATCCAGCATCTCTCTGCTTTTAGACACTTTCACTAAATGTGCAAAGCAGTAGCATATGTTTAACAGTTTTGGATGCATTGTGATTAATAAAGGGGAACACTTTTGGAGGTTCTCACTACACTTCCTATAAACATCCACCTTTCCAACCTAATAGCTGCCATCTTACCAGCCAGTACTACTAAAATTGGCAGCAAAGAAATAATAGATCCTAACTTGTATGTTCATATGTAATTTCCTTAGGGTTATCTGTATAGCAGGTAGGATATAATCAATTTATTTTTTACAGATTGATATTTATTTTGTGCAGACTAATGTTATATTATTTTTATTATTATTATACAGGATTTATATAGCGTCAACAGTTTGCTCAGCGCTTTACAATATAATGGGAGACAATACAGCAACAATACAGTTCAATACAAGAGGGATAGGAGGGCCCTGCTCCTCGGAGCTTACAATCTAGGAGTACTATCTAGCGTTCAATCTATATCTATCTATCTATCTATTTATCTATATACATATAGTAAAGAAACTGCACTAGCAGGCAGACCACTGCTGGTTCAGGGCAAAGTGACATGAGCTGTTGACAGGATTCCCTCCACCTATGGATACTCACCTCACCTTTGCCATGCTTTCTCAATAACCTTGTGTCAGTTTAGTGTCGATCAGTCCCTTCCCTCACACTGCAGTGTTTAGGCCTGGCAATTGGCACAGTGTTGCCAACCTACCAGATTGGAATTCACTGACACAAATTTTACTGGCACAGCAAGATTTTATTGGCATTTCCGGAAGTAAAAAATGTAGTTTTAAGTGCAAATTTCAGTATTTAGGTTACAAACTAGTACAATATGCAATTAGCAATGTGATTTAGGGTAGATATTAAAGTGAAAGAAAGTGAAAGAAAGAATGGGGAAATGGACTTTCTAGGCACAGAAACTCAGTACACAAAAAGATAAAATCAATGTTCCTTTATTAAATATCACATCATCTCTAAAATGTATCTTGTATGATATCATTGCACAATATGCCCACAGATGATATCCCACAACCCACCGACCACATAGGATGATAGCAAGAGATGGTAACAATATGGATAATACCAACAAAATAATCCTTCAAAGGAGTAGGGGATATTCAGGCTATGCAGGCAATGCCCGACATATTTTGCGACGACTGTCGCTTCCTCAGGGGCTAGCAATGTATCTAGGGAAGATAAATATACTTAGACACTATAGACACACATAAGGGTTACAAAGCAACATAGTATACAGAATAGTAGTGTTCACTTACAAAATAAAGCAGTGTCCACTGAGCAGAGATGAACTCCCCGGGATGCAATGGGGGCAGATCTCCTCAGGTCGCAGACAAGGAGAGCAACCTCCGAAGGTCAGGTATGGGGGTGCAGAACCTGGCACAGGCAGGCAAGGGACCCGCGGGGCTCCTCAAAGACAATAGATTTCCACGCGTTGAATGGCAGAGCTACAGGCTAGAAATAAAGGACCAGAAAAGGCGTAAAAAAAGACATATAAATTGACTGAGAAATCATCCTTCTGAACAGGGGCGAATGTTGAAGTATAACCTTGCTTCCTAGAAAATCTTTTACCTTGTAATATAGTAAGTAGATAGTCCCATTGGGGCTAGCACATGTATAATCCCTCACCGGGGAGCAAAAAATGAACAGCCCAAAATTCAATCCAGAGAACTTGTCCTCAGTAAGAGGCAAAAAAGCCTGTGCGCCTAAAAAAGAAACAAGATAGTTCCCTCATTAGTATAGATATCCCCTGTATTGGGATTAGGATCGTCCACCCCCCAATTAAGGATCACCTACCAGTAATTAGTGATATACATGGTTTGTAAGATCACCATCAAGGGCCGTTACACAATGGAGGAGTCACAGGGGGCCGTACACAAGCCTGCACCGTTTAGCTACACCCCGACCTGGCGCACCTCCGCCACACAGCATTTGATGTAAAAAGGCCTGTAGGCCTAAAAGGGGAGACAAATATAGTATCCTCGTTATTATAGATATCCCTTAAATTGAGATCAAACATGTTCACGCTCAGTTGGGGATCACCTACCAGTAGTTGGTGATATATGGTTCGTGGGGCCACCGTCAAGGGCTGTTGCACCTCAGAGGAGTCACATGGGGCCGTACACCAGCCTGCGCCATTAAATACACCTCGACCTGGCATGCCAGCAACACTCGGTGTGTGACGTCACCAGGCCCAACCACGAAGGACCATGCATGCGCCAAGCCCATAAGGGATGGGACATCGCGCACGGGAGGACCGCACATGCGCAGACAGAGGAAGGATCCGAGGGTCCAACCTACAATCCGCCGGTACCCCAGCCCGGCCACCCCCACCAACCCCAAAGGGCATATCTGCCACAAGTGAGGCGGGTGAAGGGGAGCAGCCAGAATAAAACCACGGCCACCCGGCCACACACCCGACCACAACACCGGAGGGTCCCCCCTCCTCCCCAGGAGCAACCCCAGGCATCCTGCCGCTGCCCGAAGGTCCACCACAGCAACAGTGCACATCTGTTACAATAGTGTAGAAACATTGTACATGTGCAAATGAGTACATATAAAGACAAAAAAACACAACATGTATGTGATATACTTGCCACAAATCATATCAAAGACATATTAGATACAGGGATAATGATGATAACAGTACACAACAGCTCAAAAAACCTATACCTAGATTGCGGAGGCACAGAATTATACCATCAAGGTGCATATCCCACTAATAGTGAGTTCATACACATGCATCAGTATTCTCACATCTGGGTCTGTAAACCCATTACAGGACCCAGGAGTGATAACTCAAAAAATTGCAACCAGGTTTCACAAAAAAGGTTTGTATGATAAGATTTCATTGAGGTCTGCGCATTTACTGCATTGAGACGTTCGATCCACATAGTTTCCCTACACAAAATTTTTTTTGTCCAAGTTACCTCCACGTGGATCTCTGGTCACTACTTCCAAGACAGTGAATCTGGCATGGGTAGTATCACATTTATGATAGAGTACCAGATGGTGACTAATAGGAGTAAGCATTTTAGCATTCGAAGAATAATAAATATGATCGTCTATTCTCTGATTGAACTGGTGTATGGTTTTACTTAGATAATAGGTCCCACTGGTACATGTTGTAAGATAAATGATTCCCCTGGTGGTGCAACTAGCATGAAAGTTTGAGAAAAATGTCTGTCCATTAGGTAGGTAGAATATTGCTACAGTCTGTACCCATGGGCAGTATGTACACCTGCCACAGGTAAAAACCCCATTAGGAAGTATGGAATATTTGGTTCCTGGCATATAATAGCTTGATGTCACTATAGCCCTAATGGACATAGCTTTTTGAAAAACCACCTCGGGATAGTTTTTGATGTATTTATGCAAAGTAGGGTAATGTTGTAATACTCTACATAGTTTCTGATGTTGTACAGAGTATTGTGTTATGAACCTGACAGTTGGATGTTCCACCTTGGATTGAGATGTAGGGTATAATAGGCTTGTTCTATCCTAAGCCAAGGCCTTATTATAGGTAAAAAAAAGAGTTCTACTATATCCCCGCGCTGAGAGACGTCGTAATAGCTGGGCTTGATATTTAAAATCCTGTAAATATGTACAATTCCACCGTAGGAGGATGTATTGTGCAAAGGGTATACTCTTGACCAAAGCGGGAGGATGAGAGCTGTCTGTGTGAAGTATAGTATTACCTGCTGTTTCTTGTTTGGTGGCCAGACAACTGGCAGTATCTTTAAGTGTCCATGGTGACGCCTTGTATCTGGAGGTAATGAGAGCCCATGAAAGTAAACCAGTTGTGGGTCAAAATATAATACCATAAATCCAAAACAAAGTTGCATAGCATCTACTGTGTACGATCCTGTTCCATCAAACAAGAGCGTATTACTGCTACTCCCTGATCATGTTTTATACTAGAGTATAAAGCTTCCACATCAATAGTCACAAGAAGAGCATTAGGAGGCACAGATAGGCCATCAATATGTTTAAGTAGATCTAAGGTATCTTTGACATACAAGGGGAGTAGTGTGATATGTGGCATAGGAAAAAAATCAACAAATTTGCATGCATTTTTGGTTTGAGAGCCAATGCCAGAAATGATCGGTCTTCCTGGTGGGGTGGATATGTTTTTATGGATCTTGGACAAGGAGTAGAAAGTAGCTTCTCTAAGGAATTAAATATTCAAAAAATCATAGGTATCTTTATCAATTAGGGCATCAAGATATACCCCATTAATAAGGTACTTGAATTCAGTGGAAAAGCGTTGTGTCAGTTGAGCTGGAATCCGCTTATACCATTGAGAATTGTTAAAAATGTTAAGACACATATGCTCACATTGATCTGTAGACATGACAACTATATTCGTTGTGCGTACCACATAAGCATCGAGGGTGCCTTGTTTGTCTCCTAGATTGGGTTGGTTCGGTAATAAAAAATCGTTAGTGTTAGAAGACACTGAACTCTGTGAGAGAACAGATTGTCTAATTGATGTGTTCCTACTGTAGCTGAAGGTGTTAGTGCATGCATCATATTAAGTGCCTGTACTGCTACTGGACCCATATAGGATGACCCATTAGGATAAGTATTTCCAGAATCCATAGATATTAAAGTGGAACTTCACCCAAAAGAGGAAATTATGCTTGTCTGCATCCTACCCCCCGCTGACACATTTGGCACTTTATGGGGGAGAGGGTGTTTAGACAGGTATCCGCTCCCAATTCCAGTCATATGTGTTGCGGCAATCTGAGCCCCCTCTTTCCCCCGCAGCCTTCTGGGACACTTCACAGGTCTCAGAAGACTGCAACCAATTCTAAAAGCGTAGCGCACTTTGCGCATGCACAGTAGGAAACCACCTGTGAAGCCCTAAGGCTTCACTGCTGGTATCCCTTACTTAGGATGCTGGCCCCTGCACCTGAAGCTGATTGAAGAATCGGCTCGGATTAGGACATCGCTGGATCCCTGGACAGATAAGTGTCCTTCTAATAAAAGTCAGCAGCTACAGTATTTGTAGCTGCTGACTTTTAATATTTTGTGAGGAGCCTGGAGCTCCACTTTAAGGCACAAAACATATTTATTTTATTTTCGATATAGTAAGTAAGTAGTTCAGGGACATGACTCAGGAGGGCAAGAAATTAGAATGGGCAGGCGTACACACATGAAATTGACTGTCAAAGTGACACTGGCAGCAATGTGCAGCAGCACAGATGATGATGATACCTCACCGACATGACACATTCCCTCCTGAGTCACAGTGACAGTCTCTCTCCACATGGTCCCTTTAGTCCACTCCAGTCCAAACAGTACTGACAGTCCCACTCCTGGGTTGCCTTGCTCCCATCCCTCAGACCCGCACACGAGGCTCTGGCCTCTCCACTTGGCTCCCTTGCACCTTGACATCACACAACATGCTTAAGCACTGCCTTCGCTAGACCAGACCCCGCCGCCGCTGCCCAAACACACTGTATCAGATATTCTGATGGTTGAGCCAAGCGTCACAGCCATATTTTTAACCGGCAACCTCTTCCTGTCACTGGTATTTACCAACAGGTGAAAAGTGCCTGTTTTTTACTGGCTGGCAGTAAAAATTCTGATGGTTGACAACACACTGAATTGGCCCTGCATCCTGGAAGCAAAAAGGGGAGAAGGTCACATAATCCTCCATACAAGGAAATACCAGGTACTTTTTAGGGTACCAACAGATGATCAAAAAGGTGAAGAGTTATCAGTTGGTGGGTAGTTGACCTGCCAAGAAAATCTGTAATTTTGTAGTGAATCAGCAAAGTGAAGCTTTTATCTATACAGAAATAAAATCCCTGCATTTATTTTATCTCTCGGGCAATACAGTGTTCTGCAACTCATCTTTCACACACTGCCCTGTTACCTACATTCCTATTATTTCCAAACTCGTTATTTTTAAATTGTCCCAAATTGTTCTCAGCTTGGTAAAATTGAACGCCAAGTATTTTATATTTCCAACGTTGCTTTGAACATACTATTGCCCACCCTGCACTGCACGAGACAGCACGTGCATCTCCACCCAGAAGTAGTGTGAGAAGCCAGGTGAATCTGGCAAGGATTGTATAAATTTAGATTAGAAATACATTGATTGGATTTTCTGCCTTTGCACAGTTGCAGTGTTTCCTGCATTGTCAGTTCACTTATTATTTCCCCTGTGGTCTGTTCTTAAACCAGTTCAAAATCAAGAAAAAAACTTTTTTTTCTGTAACAAAGGTTTTAAGACAAATGAACCATTGAGTAGTCTATGAAGGAACATGAAATGTAAACCAAAGTCAAAAACAAATGCCCAAAATGTGTCAGGACTAATCCCACTGCTTACAGTAGCACACACTGATTCTTGCATGGAGACACAGCTTTGTAATTGCAGTTCTGATTTCCATGGCACTTGTTCGGAGTTTATCCAGGGATCAGTTCATGATGTAGTGAAATGAGGGGAGGAGAAAGGAAAAGATATTTGCTTGCTGTCCTGGTATACCAGAAAGCAGGCACAGGCACAGAATAAGAAAACATGTGTGACCAGGAACAGGGAACTTCAGTCATGGGCCTGTGATTCTACTACAAGAGTAAATAAACCAGCCATTGTGGAATCCATTGATGGCTGAGCTCATGTTTACATTGTAGGAAGAGGGTAGTGAAAATCAGCTTGTGGATGAATATTTGAGCAGGTCTGTTTTCAGGACACCCTGACATCTATCATCACATGGCTCTATAAGGTTAAAGGGTTGACTGTATCCATTGATGGCAGGGTTAACCCCTTCCAGGCTATGCTGTCTGTAATAGGATACTTTTTTTTGCGAAGATTGCACGGGTCATTTAGATCGGTGCAGAGCAACCAAAAGACAGATGCGTGTTATTTTTGGACACAGAAAGAATGAGCCATTTGTTGATGAGTTAGTTTGAAGTGCAAATAATATGTATACAAATGGACGGGCCACACGTGTACTACAGACGCAAAATAGTATCACTTTTCATGTTCTGATAAATGTGATGATTAACAAGAGTGTTGGTTCAAGACAGAAGTAAGCCTAAAACAGAGATAATATTTCTGGGCTCCCACATCATTTACACAGTACATAAATTTAAAGTTGAACCCCAGTTAACTGTGGCACTCACTGATATAAATACTCCAGACTGCACTACTGAAACAGCAAAGACATATGCAATCGCAAAACAAAATGGCTGTCTGAACCCAAGACTGAACATTGTCAACTACTTTCAACAATTACCTGGCATCACGAAAAAAATATTGAATGTTAGGTTAGGGAGGGTGAACAATGATAAATTTTGCTTTGCAGTCAACTGATCCAACAAACAAATCCCATTGGTATTGGGCCCCTTTCACATGGGGTGGATGCATCAGCGGATCTGCTTGCTCAGCAGGGGATCTGCCCGCGAATCCCTGCTGAACAAGCAGATGACAGGGCCGTGTCCGCTCTGCTTATGCAGAATGGACACAGACACAGCTCACTGTCCTCTATGGGCTGTTGTATGGAAATGGACTGACTGTCCGTTTCCATCTGACTGTCATATGATCCGATCAGCCAGAAGGATGGAGAACGGATCCCCATCTGTCTATTTTTAGCAGACAAGATTGGATCGGATACAGGCAGGTGTAAACGGTCCGTATAGACCCGCTGCTCCATAGAGAACAATGGAGCACCCGATTGGGTCTGCTTGAAAAACAAACAGGCAGACCTGATTGGTATGCTCGAGTAAAAAGGGCCTTACAAACAAGTTGTTTCCATCCATGATGATCTTATCTATATGTAAAAAAATTAGACCATCTCCTGTTTATTAACTAGCATTAACAGAAAGAAATGAATCCCCAAATGGGCTTTCCTTTCTTCCACTCTTACCCACGTCTTCCACCTTTATTACAAAACCTTTCCTTTTCCATATTTGACCTACCAGGTCACACTGGACCTATTGGAGACACAATTTGTGCTTACATTTCTTGGGTCACTTCTGGTCATTGTGTGCACTGTTTCTGTTGCAACAATTCAGGCACTTCTGGGTCCAGAACTGGGATTGTTTTTTTAAATTTGGCTGATAAGATGCTAATAATAAGTCCTACTCCAGGCCCTGATGAAGAGATTTTGAAATGCATTGGACTTCTACACGAGCGATCAATGCCTTACAGTTGAATATAGATTGTGGGATTACAGAGATAGTTGATTGTATACAACTATGTATCAGCCACTGCTTTTATGTTAAATGGGAAGTGCTGTGAAAAAAATATATATACTCACCTTTATGGCTGCAGCATCCGTGTGATACTGCAGCTGTCCCTCAATGTCTCTAAGCCCGAGAACTGAGGGATCATGTGACATCTGATTGATCAGTTCTGATCTGTGCTTTGCCCCTCCAGTGCTCTCTGGAGCTCTGGGCAGGAAAGAGGACAGGAGTGGCTGGCTCAGGCTCTCAGTAGAGGCTGAGCCAGCTGCTGAGCCTGATCAGCAGCATCTGGATGGATCATGACATTATTGTTCAGATACATAATGACTGGAGCAGCTCAGTGACATTACTGTGGCCTGATTTTGGGTCACAGAAGGGCAGTAAGTAAGTGCACTCCTGTGACCCACAAGAGAAGTGTGATCAAAAAGCTTTGACCATACGTCTCTTTTGAAATGTGTTTATAACCTATGAACAAATAAAATGTGATTTGTGAGGGATGTGGTCACGCTTAAGCCCCAAATGGGTCGAATATCGGGCGGTATCGGCTGGTACAACAGAAACCAGCTGACATTTGGCCCATTTGTATGGCAGCCTGTCCAACAGAAGCCAGACGCAGTCCCCCTGTCAGAAAACAATAGAACAGCGGGGGAGATCTCTGTAACACCGCTTGTGTTTGTACAGCAATCTGGTTGAACGAAAAAAAAAAACTTTTAGTGTGTGCTGGGCATAACAAGCATAATTATCACATGTATTGTTGAGCATAAGTACTGATCATTATTACACAGTGTATAAATCCTTATACATATGAAGTGCTTACCTTGCTTCATAAGTTGTATCTTTGACAACTGTATTGCTGAAGTCTGTTTTCAACTGCACAAGTTTAATGACATTTGCTGCCCAGGACTCTCCTGTTTTTAACAGTAATATCTCCAGTATTTTTGAAGATTACTGGAGAAGGTGCAGAGGGTAAAAAGAAAATGAAGGTTTCTGTGCAAATCTTCAAATGTGCATCATATACAGGGACTTAGCAACTGGAGTTGCATCAGTTACAATTACACCCAAATGCTCTGCATTGGGGAAGCCTGTGCTAACTCCTGTGCCTCCTTACTGTTGCGCTGTGTACTCAGACTAAAGCAGTGGGTATTCTGAAACTCTTGTTGAGTGGTCAGGGGCACAGTGATGATTCTGCTTGGGTTTCATGGATCATATGATATGAGTTCTCATGACCAAACTTAGCATATGCAATGCAAAGTATCACCGTGATCCTTTAGCTTCCTTGTGACACTTTACAGGGATCCTGAATTACTGCACACAAACACAATGGAGCCTCAACAAGGGCCATTCAGGGCCCTGTACCTCTATAGCAGCACCACTGAACAAATCTGTAGCAAATGTCAGTAGTAAAAAATCAGTACAGTCCTTCACAGAAAATAATTGTAAACCATTTGATTTGCTTAGTTCAGGAAAGCAAATTTTAACAGTTTGATATAGCCGGATTTATAAATGATGAAGGTCTTGTTGAAACCAGTAACTCCAATTAGACTGCCAGCATCGGATTTTGGGCAAATATATCTGTTAAAATATTCATTATCAGAGTGGTAAAATATTTCTTGACAAATCAGCTATTTGGAATATTGACTGACCCCAAGTATGTGTAGACCACAGGTACTGAAACAAGGAACACATACCCCACAAGGCAGAGGAAGCATGACTGCTGATGGTATATGAATCAAAAAGTAGGAAGATGTTTCCAATGACCACAGTCTAGAGTCAGTTCATTTTGGGAAGCACAGGGGGAGAATTATGAAATATAGGGTTAAAACATCTGAGCCCCTGAACCCACACATCCCCATAACTGGTGTAGTGCAGATTCATTATTTGCATTCACAGGGAATATTACTTGCTCAGCAATCATTAGCATTTCAAATTCAGATTTTAATTTTCATTGCGAAAACAGTGTAATTTTCCACATATAAGGTTTTTTCTGTGTGTCGCCAGTATGAAATATTGAGCACAGCCCTCAGGATATGCATGACTTACAGAGGTTATGCATTAACATTCCATATTCTTCCTCAGTTATTGCACTTCAATGACACTAAAAGAAGCAAGGCAGTGCAGCAGTTCTGTTTGATGGATACTCTAGAATTATTTATATCAGTGACACGGAATCTGAGGAGAGTAGAATCTCAATCTGTTAAAGAAGAATGGCTTGTTGATGGCTTCCACAGCTGTGCAGTGAACTCCAGGACAGCATTACAGTACACTGGAGCTGAAGATAACACACCGTGAAGCTGCAGCCTAGAACATTGAAGGAACTGTGTGGGAACAAAAAAAAGAAGAAATATACAGATGGGACACATCATTGGCATATGTGTAATCGTAAGCAAGTCTCCAAGGTCTTCCAGAAATTTGATTGACAGATGAATCATCTGGAGTCATTCTATAATGCACTAAGCAAACTTAAAGGAAATGTCACTTTTAACATGTGTTTCCATAAGTTAACCTTACTCATTTCAAAATCACATTACCATAAGATTCTGATCTTTTACAGAGATCTTCCTACTTCTTAAATAATGTGTAACAGGCCATGATATCTCTCCTTCATAAGGAATGTTCAGGTCTGCAATAATAGTGTAAAAAAAAGAGCCCTTTCATTGAAGGTAGTGCTGACAACTGCAGGGCTATGTTATTTACCACTGTTATGCACACTCAGAAGCTGGAAGATTTGTTAGGTTAGTATGTAACAGGGCAGCATCCTGAGGAATTTCTGGGTTTAAAACAAAAGACATATCGATGTAGCACACCTCCTGGAGTTAGAGTCAGCCACATGGACATGTATTCTTTAAGGTTTGTTTACACCAGATGTATTGGGGCTACACTGCCAGCTATTACCAGAACATCATTAATCGCTTGCCTCCTGAGGATTTACCCTCCTTCCTGACCAGGCCATTTTCTGTGTTACGGCGCTGCGTTACTATAACTGACACTTGCGAGGTCATGCAACGCTGCACCCAAATTAAATTTCCATCCTTCTTTTCCCACAAATAGAGCTTTCTTTTGGTGGTATTTGATCGCCTGTGCATTTTTTATTTTTTGCGCTATAAAAAAAAAAAGACCGTCAATTTTGAGAAAAAAAACAATATTTTTTACTTTTTGCTATAAAACATCCAGTATAAAAAATTAAAAAAATAAAATTTCATCATGAATTTAGGCCAAAATGTATTTTGCTACATGCCTTTGCTAAAAAAAATCCCAACACGTGTAAATGAATTAGTTTATGGGAAAGCTATAGCATTTACAAATGGTTGTATATATACTGGGATTTTAAAAAAAAATATTTTTACTAGTTATGGCAGCGATCAGTGACTTATAGCGAGACTGCGGCGGGCAGTGTGCAGGAGCTGACAGGGGAGAGAACGGTTTTGTTTACAGACAGTTCTCACCCTGTCAGAGGTGCTTGGTGGTGAGGCGCAAGTAGGGCGCTCACGCACCCCCTACCCGAAAATGCAAAATCACGCATATATACGTAATTTTGCGCACCCCTGCCGCCCTGTAGCAGTACTTTTGCTATAGGGAGGATGGGAAGTGGTTATTGAATAGGCAAGTCAAATTCAATACAACATACAAAATGGAGAGCACAGTGGCTAAGTGGTTAGCACTTCTGTCTAGCAGCATTAGGGTTGTCTGTGTGAATCCCAACCATGGCATTACCTGCCTGGAGTTTGCATGTTCTCCCTGTGACCTTACATTATAAACTCCTTGAGGGCAGGGACTGATGTGAATGTATAATATATATGTAAAGTGCTGTATAAGTTGACGCCGCTCTATAAGTACCTGAAATAAATAAATAAAAGGTTTGGCTCTTCTAGTATTCTTTTACAATGAAAAGTTCACTTTAATGAATGAGTGCCCAAAAAATACTAAAGATTCTTTTTCTCTGTTGTGATTTGTGGACATAGTATATATGTAACTTTGTCTGTGACTCAAAGTACCGTAATTCCAAAACACTGGGAGATCTGGAACCCCCTGCAGCCTTTGACAGCACTTATTACTAACGAGGCACAGCAGACCAAAAGGATCTGGCTAGTTTCACAGCAGTGTGGGCCAAAGACAAAAGGATAAATTAGGAGGATTATTTGATAGAAAAAGTGTACTGTCAGCGTGTGGGAAAGATGGATAGACATACCCTCACTGTGAGGTCACAGCATAGAATAGAGGGCCATTAGCCGCCCAGCATAATGGAGCTGTAGCTGCCCAGTGGAGTGGAGCGGTCTCGAGTGAACTGTAGTAACTGCTTGTAACTGGAGTATTTCAAAACTAATGAGAGAATGCATCATGTCACGTATTATCTGTCTCCTTTTCTAGTGTGGGAGCCCTTACCAAGCCTTGGTTATGCATGCTAAAATAAAGATGTGAATGTTCCTTACTATGTATTACTTGAACAGGTCAGTTAATTCACACCTCATATTATGGATGGATGCTGGTCAGGTAAATGAATTCCTTATGGTCTTTGGTAGGGGGGACTCACCATAGGCTTCCCGGCTTTGCATATGCTTACTCATAATGCCACAGCAAAAGTCACCTCAGGGCACTACTTGTAAAAACTCAAGAACGAAAACTAAAAAAGTGAGGTTACTTGGGGTGGCCAGTTAAAATCTTTCATTTTCTCAATAATAAACGGATATATCTGATTGGTGTCTGTGACGGAGGTGTAGGGGAGACAAAACACACGCAGAGAGCAGTGGGCACACAATGCTTTTATTGAGTGATTTGGAGGGCACTTGATAGGTATAGCAAGGGTTAAGTCCAGGGGCACACAGCAGAGGGGCAGTTCAGGTAGGCAATGGGTAAGTCCGGGCACACAGCAGAGGGCAGGCTGGCAGGCAATGGGTAAGTCCAGGCACACAGCAGAGGGTAGGCTTATAGGCAATGAGTAAGTCCAGGCACATAGCAGAAGGGCAGACTGGCAGGCAATGGGTAAGTCTGGGCACACAGCAGAGGGCAGGCTGGCAGGCATTGGGTAATCCGGGCACACAGCAGAAGGCAGGCTGGCAGGCAGTGGGTAAGTCTGGGCACACAGCAGAGGGCAGGCTGGCAGGCAATGTGCAAGTCCGGGCACACAGCAGAGGGCAGGCTGGCAGGCAATGGGTAAGTCCGGGCACACAGCAGAGGGGCAGTTCAGACAGGCAATGGGTAAGTCCGGGCACACAGCAGAGGGAAGGCTGGCAGGCAATGTGTACGTCCAGGCACACAGCAGAGGACAGGCTGGCAGGCAATGTGTATGTCCAGGCACACAGCAGAGGACAGGCTGGCAGGCAATGGGTAAGTCTGGGCACACAGCAGAAGAGCAGACTGGCAGGCAATGGGTAAGTCTGGTTACATAGCAGAGGGCAGGCTGGCAGGCAATGGGTAAGTCTGGGCACACAGCAGAGGGCAGGCTGGCAGGCAGTGGATAAGTCTGGGCACACAGCAGAAGGGCAGCTCAGGCACACAGCAGAGGGCAGACTGCTTGGCTGTAGGGTCTGGCCACAGCACAAGACCTCTCACAGCACCCTGGGTTACGACCAGGGAAAGATCTGCCTGCTCGGTCCTGCTCTGGTCTTTTATCACCGGAGCAGGACGCTCTCAGGTTGCCTGGCAATGGCTGCCCTGGCATCTGGTTGCCATGACAACAAGCCCCACCCCTCACTCCGGACGCGCACAGGGAGTGTGGCCTTTCGTCTCCAGCGGGTGCAGAGCGTAGGAGCCTCGGGTCCGTGCTGTACCTGCCGAGACAAGGAGAGGGGGGCGCTCAGAGACACCTAGGTGGCCTGCATGTGGAGCATCCACATGCAGGCACAGTGGGGCGGCACACTCCTCAGTGCCCCGGCCAAGGAGAGGTGTGAGGACTCACCACAGGAGGCAGCTCCCTGGCGCCCAGCACACCAGTTTATGTGGGCTATGTGCGGGCCCAGGGATATGCAATGGGGAAGGGGGGTGCAGGAATCCAGAGAGGGGGGAAGAGAGGGAGCAAGAGAGGGAGGACCGTGACAGTATCCATGAGCGACTTCTCATTTTTCTAGTTTATTTTTTTCTCTTTTTTTTTTTAGATAAATAACCTGCATAATTTCATGCTGCATTTTCTGTTATGTAAAGTTAATTAGGAATCCAAAAAACTGAGTAAGCTCATCTTGTAGAAGTCATGACTGATTGCATGATTTAAGTTTACTTAAAGTGACACTAAAGCTTTGTTTTGTTATTTCCTAAAATAACAAACATGATCATACTTACCTTATGATCTCTTCTTTCCGAGTCCCTGCCGTCACTCCTGGCTCCTCCCCCTCGAGCAGTGCCCCCAGGGAAAGCCACACGTCCGGGGGAAGGGGCACTGTTGTGGAGTGCTTGTCCCTGAGCCAGTGCTCTATGCGTCCATAAGACACATAGAGCCGTGGCTCGCTGCCCCGTTCTCTCCTCATTGGCTCACTGGCTGTGATTGACAGCAGTGGAAGCCAATGGGCTCCCGCTGCTGTTTCAGCCAATGAGCAGGAAGAGTCCCCAGACAACAGAGGCTGTCGTGAACGTCGCTGGATCAGAGGGGACTCAGGTAAGTATTTGGGGGGACTGCAGAACACAGAAGGTTTTTTACATTCATGCATAGAATACATGAAGGTAAAAAACTTTCAGCCTTTAGAACCAATTTAAGATTTATAATTCGACCCTTTGTACAATATACTTGGAATTACCAAAACTGTGTAATATGAGGACCTACCTAAACTATCCAATCAACTGTTGAGTCATAGCAGTTGACATAGGCTACATTCACATGGCAGAATAGCAATAGCTTGGAGCGGCAGATTCTTAGCAGTAGTTGTATATGCTGCATGCACAAGCTGTGTGTGCAGCTACATCTGTCAGATTTGTACTGTGTACAAAACAATGGCCAGTGCTGCTTCTATTTGCATGTAAACACTCATCCATCATGCAATCATTTGCAAGCAAAAATTCTGTTTTCTTGCCTTGCATGTGATTGGGTATGCTTTGCAAAGGTAATTTTCACCAAGCTAGGGAAAAGGTCCCTTGCAAAATGAGCCACATGTTTGCCTTTAGTGAATCAATCCCATAGTGTAGAATGTGTGCTTTAGATAAAAGTTTTCTCTGTGTACAAAATAAACACCAGAGAGCGCAATATAAGTGCAGCATTAAAACACATTTATTAAAAAATCAAAAGACAAGTGGAAACCTATAAGGAATAAGGCCAGGGGCATGTGTAATATGATATCTCCAAGCAAACACTGCCATATTCATGGAGGTCCAGTTGATTGCTCATCACCTAATCAGAGAAGCTCTGCCAGGAGCCTATGTGTGCAGAAGCAACTGACAGTGTGGGAAGCTGTGGAGATGCTGGCACACACGGAATCAGCAAGGGGCATGGCTAT
This sequence comes from Staurois parvus, assembly GCF_062004578.1. NCBI lineage: Eukaryota > Metazoa > Chordata > Amphibia > Anura > Ranidae > Staurois > Staurois parvus. Next base: position 5,447,803 of record NW_028318183.1, on the reverse strand, counting down.
GTGTTTCAAGGCAGTTTTAAAGCCATTTGTCTTCTTCTGATGATTTAATAATTGTCTTTTAATGCTGCACTTAGATTTGCACCTTCTGGTGTTTGCTTTATCCTATTACTTGTTGGAGATGTCCTACAGTCTTTGAGACTTATGTACCTGAAAGGATATTGAGAGACTTTTGTTACAGTCCATGGTAGGCTGAGCCATATTGTAGCAATATGTTCATTTCTTTTGCCAATATACTTGTAGTTCCCTATGTATAGTTCATCTTCGTATTTACTGTATATCACTGGTGTGTAGTTTGGACAGGACACAAGGCAAATCCTATGGTCCCTTGCAAGATGGATTTCCTAACATATCAGGAAGTGAAACAATAATCATGGGTCAAATAGATCTAATATTAGGCTGTTGAATAATTTTGTGCGGGGAGCAAGGGTGGACTGACCATTCAAGCACTCGGGCACTGCCCGAGGGTCCGGGGTTAGTAGGGGGCCCCATGAAATGCCCCTGTTACCTTTTTTATAGGCTTTTTTGGGTGTGCTTTGAGTGTGGGCAAGGACACAGGAGCCCCATGATCCCCTATTGCTAGGGGGCCCCATGAGTTGTCAGTCAGCCCCTGGCAGGGAGACATCTAGACTGATTTATTGTTATTAGAACGTTTGGCGCATCAGGGTTCATAATCTCAGCAAGAGCCCTCTGTAAAGTTGGCCATTCATTGTTATATTTCTTCTGTTCAGCCTGTAGACTGAACAAAAGATTTCTACCAGATTCCTCCATCCAAAGTAAGCAGTGTGGATGGATGAATCCCCCTACTTTTCTATTGTATTCTGACAGCTACTGGCTGCCAAAATTATTATTATTATACAGTATTTATATAGCGCTAAAAGGTTTGCTCAGCACTGTACATTATAGTGGGGGACTATACCCAAACAGTGGCTGCATCTGATTGAATGCAATTGCAGCTTAGCCAGTAATTTTCCAGCAGGCTCCTTGGACAAAAGTCAATCAACAATTGACTTGTTAAAAGGTGTGGGTTCAGCAGGGCCGCTCACTGTGCATGTTTCACTAAGGCTGGCCATAGATTATACAATTTTCTTGAGAACTTTGCTTTAGATTTACCAAAAACCATATAATACGAGGTCAAACCTAAACAACACTTTCAATTGTATCCAATTAGACAGGCCCTTGCACAGCATAATTGAAGGTAAATCTAAAGATAAATTGGACAGAAAATTGTATAGTGTATGACCAGCTTTAGTCAAGGTAGCTTAGTTTACTAGTTTGTGTCAAAAGACTTTTTCCCCTATGTTGCATGCTATTCAGCTTGGAGTAATACTAACATCTGAAAATATTTTAGATTTGTCCTTGAGCTCTTTTGTTTGTACATGAACTTGGACTTTTTTTGGATAAGAGTGTTTACTTTTGTGTCTGAGGTCTTCTGTATGTAGCTATTTTATTTTTAAAGTCATAGATGTGTGTGCATTGACTCAGTAAATGTTTGGAGTGAAGCTCTGAAATGCAACTTTTTTTATTTGTGTGGTCATATTTTTTTTTATTTTATTGCTTTTTTGTGCACTTTCATAATACTGTAATGTTTATTTCTGCCATTAAGACAATTCAGTCTTAGAAAACTTTAATTCTGAGTGTTCTTTGGAAACCGTTATGTGGTAGAAAAAACAAATTCCAGAACATTTTTGCAAAACCTAAATTTCTTATGAGAACTGTCAATGGAAACAAATGTCTAATTCCCCAAACACTGAATCCAAAATAGTTTGCTCCTTGGTGTGTATGGGACAGTTTTCAACCTGATGCTTTTAAGTGGCATTTTTTAATATAATATTTGTTTAAGATTTTCAATAAAGTACAAACAGTGCAAAGAATTCACAAAGCCTCAGGGTTACATAAAACCACTATTTCTGTGGACATACATTCTCTGGAGAGAGGCAGAAAAGATCCTGTAAGCTACAAAATGATGAGCTAACGCCATACTTAAATATGACAAAAATATTATTTAATGACATTTTAATTAATGTTTTTCCTCAAATAGCAGCCAAGCACCTCTATAAATGTTTCATCCAACATACCATTGAAAGTGCTAGTTGATATTTGTTTATGTAGCCTCAGTAGTTCCTATGGCCTGGCGCCAGAGACCCAGAGGTTGATTTACTAAAGGCAAATAAGTTGTTCAGTTTACACGGAAAGCTGCACTTTGCAAGGGAATTTTTCCCAGAGCTCAGTGAATGCGGTTAAATTTCACTTTGCAAAGAATTCTCAATCACATACAAGGAAAAAAGTCTTTATGCTTGCACATGATTGAATGAAGTAAGCCAGCAGAGCTTCACCTCATTCACTAAGCTTTGTGGCAAATTCCCTTCTAAAGGGCACAACCTATTTGCCTTTAGTAAATCAACCCCATAATATGGTTTACTCCACATAATGAACTGAGTATCTGTTAGCTAGTAAGGTAAACTTGAGATTGTGCTAAAATGAGTGATTATGGAGGCAATCTACAGAACCGGTGAGTAAAAACAAGCTAAAAAACTGAATTTAATATATTACTTTATCATTATGCATGGAAAGAAACAAAATGAGTACATTAAATTACATTATCTGTTGCATGTGACATTAGATTCTTCCTGGAATATGTTATACAGAAGTAGCAGCTGCACATACACATATAGGGAGACTAATATTGTTTTTCCTAAAGGCCTTAGAATTTTTCAAGACTTCAGCTGTGCTAGAATTGTTACTTATGGTAGAATATAGTTTTTATTTGAACGAGTACAAATAAAACAATCGCAGCATATACAGGCAGTGAAAATCAACAAAACAATGAAAAACAGCCATGGGCAGAGTCAAATATTAGGTTCTAATGTAGTACACATAGTCAGAGTAAGGCTAGGTTCACACCTGTGCGACCAATTTGAATGGGCTACTGTGCTCCAGGACATGCAGGAAAGAAGTCCCTGCACTATTTTTGAAGTCGCAGTCCTCACAGAACCTGAGGTTCCCAGTATGGTTGTTAGAATTAATCATGCCTGCCCACGGGTCCCACATTTCTCTGTGTGTTTGGTTGCGGCTGATGGTACTTGTACTGGTCCCGCAGTGGCACCACCCGCACAGATGTGAACCTAGCCTAATACAACTTAAACAGAAACCTTGCAGCAACATAAATGCCTGCCCCAATCAGGGCCTGATTCAATAGCTATAATTGTTACTTATGATTAAAAAACAATGACTCTTGCTTGAGTTCCTCTTTAGGAAGCAACACAATAGCCAGATATCCAATAGCAAATTATGACCCACTAATTAGATAACCCTATTTCTAAATTAGTAGGGGCGTGTTGGATCTCTGTAGAGATCAGCGAGGCTCTTTCTGTCCATACATCATACATCAGCATCAGAGGTTGGTCATCAGCTCTGAGGAAAGGGATTCGTCCCCGAAACGCGTCAGCCGTTTGACCGCACAGACAGTGAGAACACCTTGCCCTCCGTTGTGGCCATTGTCATTTTTCTATGCTTTTTAGATACATGCTTCGTCTGTGAGTATGTTTTTATTATTTCATTCTTACAATAAACCTTGGATAATGCACTAGGTGTGTGCGCCACCTGTTTTCTCTCTACTCTGTAGAGAGAACACTGCTTCCACATGGAGGGTTTTCCTCTACGGCAAAGTGACAGGGAACAAGCATCTCTACTCAGGTTATGTTTGCTTTGTAAAGAAAATAAACTGTGAGACATTGCACCCCTTATGTTTTGATGCATCGGGAATGCATTTAGTTGATATACACTGAAAGTTCAGATGGCCTTTCAGTGTCCATTGTTATGTCTTTAAAGAGGTTTCAAGTGAAGAGAGAGAACATGAGCTATCTCTGGTGCTGAACATGGTGAGCAGTTGGAAAAGGTTCTATAACCCTTCCTATCAGTCATCTTCCCTGAAGAACAGCCATCCATTACTCTTGCCATTGACTTGTGACTAAGACCTCGTTTTGGACTATTGTAGCTTATCTCTTGCCATTGACTTGTGACTAAGACCTCGTTTTGGACTATTGTAGCTTATCTCTTGCCATTGACTTGTGACTAAGACTTCGTTTTGGACTATTGTAGCTTATCTCATGTCATTAGCTAACATTACACACAAGCTTCCCAATAAAAGGTAAATCAAATGTAGATGTATGGGATATTTTTAGACATTCTGTAAGATTGGGACCTGCACCAGTAAAACTGTCCAAACTGTCACCATGGAGAAGGGATGTCTAAGGTATCTTTATAAATTTGTCTCAAGATAGGCATTCACTTTTCCTGCGCTCAAGTTTCAACATTTTTATCCTCTTATGAGCAAGGGTATGCTATAGACTCCCTTTAGTGTTAATCCCTGATTATAAAAGTGCTCCTAGTACTTGGCCAACCCCACCATTGCATATGGTCTTTTTTCACTATGAAGATGCTAGCTTTGCTGTTTGCTAGCTATCCCCTTATGGCAGGATTTCTTAGATCTTTATTTTCAAACCTACAGCTACATGAGCACCGAACTGCAGAAAATGACAGAGGTTTTTTTTGTAGAGAGTCCACTGGAATATATATTTGGCATGAACAGTCTTTTTTGGATTGTGCATAGCAAATGTATGTTAAGTCTCTGAGGCTTCACAATGAACCCTTTTCAATAGTTTATTTGTTGAAATTCATCCCCGGAGTTTAATTCTCTGTTCTTTTGAAATTGGCAGTATTTAGTAATTGGAAACTTGTATATTTAAATTTAAGCATGAAAGGAGCTGGTCGAAGTTCTAAAACAACATATTTAGTGCTGGATCCAAGATCAACATTTTTAACAACCCTGAATGGCAGATTTCTGTAAATAACTGTGCATCTTTCCCAGCTACGACTTTGTATTTTTCTAGCTTGTTTTACCAATGTTAAAATCACATACATGGTCAGAAAAAATGCAGTATGGAAGTCATTGCAGTTCCCTCTTTTTAGAAAATCTGATGTGTTTGGTTTTTCCTCTTTCAGATTATACTAGTGAGAACAATGCATAATATGTCATTTTGAGTTTAACACAGAGCTCAGAATTTGAAAAACATGAAAATTACCAAAAGAAAAGTGTATTTGATTATGTTATTATCCAAAACTTCCAGGAGCATCAGATAGAGAGCCATCTGGGGCACTCACAGTAATGTCTTCAGAATGTTATAAACCATGAAGAATACTCTTATTATATCGGCACTTAAAGCTGTAGCGTAGTAAGTTCATTGTCATTGTTTACTATGCAGCAGCTCTTAGTGCCATCCTTATGAGAGTTTCCTTCATGCTGCTGAAATTGATGGCTGATTTGCTGATGGCTGATAACTTAGAGATGGGGGAAGTGGGGTGGGAGTTGGTTATTGTTGTGTGCCAATCAAAAAGCTCTTTATTAAAAGTTGTCAGCTCATTTAAAATGGTAGTAAACTCCAGATTTTTATTTTGACCTACAGGTAAGCTTAAAATAATGTGCATCGTTTAGAAGATATTCACTCCTTTTGACAGCCATCGTATACGCTCTGAAGGAATGGCATAGCCGTGCCATTCCTTCAGAGCACTGTGCCATAGCCTGGGACTTCCGCACATGTGTGGGAGTGATGTCATCGCGGCCCGGCCACTCAGACGGCCGGAGCTCGTGAACCTGCAAGGAAGACCAGGTGAAGATGGAATCCTCTGCAGCGGTGACAGAGTGCTGCTGAAAGGCTTCATTATAGGGTAAGTCTTTCATTATGTGCTAGTGTGCAATGCATACTAGCACATTATGACATTACCTTGCAGGGGAAAACTTTTTTTTTTTTTTAAGTGAGGTTTACTACCCTTTTAAGGCAAAGTGACAGGGCCTCTTTAAAGCCCATCTCCAACCAGTTATACTCACCCTCACCATCTTCCTTCAATGCTCTTTCCATCAAAGCCACTCTAAATTATTTGGTGCTTCAAAGTATGGTGGACCATGTGACCTCCTACCATGATTTAGTGCTAGTCTAAACACCTGGTAAGCAGCAGTGGGGGAGAAAGATGAAGGAGGGTTTAACTGGGGAGTGAGCTTTAAAGAGATAATATCACTTTAACCTCCCTGGCGGTATTCCCAAATGTAGCTCGCGGTTAACTTACAGTACCAGAAGCGGTAACCCGAGCTATACTCGGGATTACCCTGCAGCATTGCTCTGGGATTCCCTGTTTCACTTACCTTGTCCTGCGCTCCCACGATTTCCCCCCTACAGTGTTTCTGTAGGCCGGCATCCATCTTCCGGGTTCCAGTCCCTGCAAGCGTCGGGACGTACGGGACGTACCGGACATACAGGGGGCCGGAACCGGCGGGAAATTTAAAAATGTTTAAAAAGTGACATTCACTAAATACACTAAAATCACATAGTAAAACATTACTGTATCAAAGCATTTCACATACATTTTGTCCCTAGTGCTTTGTCCTGTGCCCTGCCTGCATATTTACTGTTCTTTCTGCCTGGAAACTAAGAAAAGTCCATGGTGTCCAAAAAGCATCCCTTTATGTCAAAAGTGGTTTTAGACCAGCTAGAGAATTAGAACTACTTGCAGAATTGAGTGATAATGATTTGTGGGGAAATTCATCACCAGACACTGAAAACGATTTTGCGACTAAGCTCAGTGATGTGCGAACTTGGCAATCTATTTCAAATTTCAGTGTTTTTGGTTTGATTATATTATTGAATTAAATTTATTATTATATTATTATTTTTATGATTATTTATTATATTATAATTTATGATTTCTTGTTTCAAATTTTATCATAACTGGGATGTTTACTAGACTCTTGTTCAGACAGATTTCAGTGAGTTATTCCTAAAAATTACAGGCCTACAATAAAAAAACGACATATTCCCATGCAAAAAAATGTACCACTTTGAGCACAGAAATATTGACATAATCATACCGCTAGCGAGGTTAATATGAAAAATACAGGGGTTAGACAAAAAATGGAAAACACTACATGATTTGCAGGTGTGAAAGTGACGACATGTTTTGCATTGAAAGCGGAAGTGATGCAACATTCTTTTGCTTCTGCTGTGCGATGACCACCTAACAGGTGGGAAGACTCACTTCCCTCATTCACTGCAGTCACTTTTGCAGTATTGGTTTTCTTATTCCGGGTCACAATCCTGTGCAATGTGGTTTTGTCTGTTTTGGTCAGTTGACCATGTTGACTGTGCTTATGCCCACCAGACAACATTTTCTCAGAAACTGTATATGCCTTCATAAGCTTTGATGCTGTACCTTGTGACACGGCAAATAAATTGACAACTTCAGTCACAGAGGCACCAGCTCAGTGGGCACCAACAATTTGCCTTCTTTGAAGCTCAGTAAGCTCTGACATGACTCCTTATTACTAGCAGCGCATGCAGTGAATGAAGAAATTGAGGCTTCCCACCTGTTAGATAGGTGTCCCATCACACAGCGGAAGCAAAAGAATGTTGCATCACTTACGCTTTCAATGCAAAACATGTCATCACTTCCACACCTGCAAATCATGTAGTGTTTTAATATTTTTGTCTAACCCCTGTATATCTAATGGTAGGTTCACTTTTAGCTTGGACATTAATTCTGCCTCTAAAACTTACTGGGGTTGATTTACTAACAGCAAATAGAATGTTCGTTTTCAAAGAAAGTTGCACTTTTCAAAGGAATTTGTCGCAAAACGTAGTGAATGTGGTGAAGTTTTGATGACGTCCATCTTCCAATCATGTTCAAGTAAGCAAGTCTTGATGCTCTTCACTAGGCCACAGGGAAAATTCATAAACAAAAAGGAGGAATGCCATCATATGGGGTGTAATCACCCATCAAAAGGGTCTCTCTGACTCACCCTATATTGGGGTGTGGATTATAAACCGAATATTAGCATATTAGAAAAAGTTAGCAGTCGACTAGAGCAAACTGCAAACAAGAACGGTATTTTGAATCCAATGCAGAGTAATCAAAGAACATCAATGGTAGATGCAAATAAATTCTCTATTATGATCACTAGGATCCCCTGAAAAGGTGGGCATATGACATGGTGAACACACAGTCAATCAAAAAAATAAAAACAGTGAGTTAAAAACAAAAAAAGTCCTGCGTGTACAGATAGCTGAATCATGGTGATTAAGTGCATGGCTGGAAAACCGATAGATGTCTATAAGAAAAATTCTTCAAATGGGAAAAGTTGTAGTTATGTATGGAGAGTCCACTTTCAATGTGGTCTGAATGATTCTATCTTCACAGTTAGAGTTCTTTGCTGATTTCCAATAATGACATGACTGTAAGAGGATACATCTTTTCACCTCATATGAATGATCATCAGGTCTGGATATAGAGGTAACATGTAGAAAAAAATCCTAGGAAGTCAACAAGAGTAGTGAATAATGTGTAAAAGAAGAATCACCATATTCATAAGAAAGATATCAAAATTAGATCTGATTCAAAATGCATTTAGTAAGTACTATATGGAGGAAGAAACTATTTGAATCTAAAATGGTATTACCTTCATTATATCTCATCATCATCATGAATGGTTTGCTGATATAAGAAATTGACAATATGTTTCCAGCCTCAATCGACAGGGAAAATTCCCTTGCAGAGTGCAACTTCTCTTGCAAAGTCAACATCCTATTTTCCTTCAGTAAATCCCCCAACCGCCCCTCCCCCATTTTAAAATTAAACATAAAATATATTTATTTACTTAGTAATGTATTTTTGTCAATGATAAATTCTGCTCCATTTGTTAAAATTTAAATCACACAGTATATGTAACAAGATGGAAATAAAAAACACTTTTGTTAATGGCCCCATACTCTGTATTTACTTATTTTCTGAACTCTTGGAAAGTGTGGCGGTTACAAGGTAGCATTCCTGTTCATTTCCCAGTTGAGCACAGAGACAGGGTTTGCAGAAATATTTGACAAAAATACTTGTGGTTCTGACAGGCTGCACAGGAGCCTCACAAGTCTCAAAAGAAATTGAGTACTTACTGACAGCTGTGACAGGATTCATTTTAGGTGAGAAATTGCTTACAGCAAACTCTCTTACAATTGCTGTGTATCCAAGGTAAGCACCTCTTGCCTAAACATAGCTACTGTGGTCATTTTATGTAGTGGTATTTCAGAGAATACAGCCTACTATTTTACTTAGTTTCATTTCTGTAGCATGATAAAAATGTGTTTATATACTGTGCATATATATATATATATATATATATATATATATATATATATATATAAAAGTGTGCCCAAATAAAATTGGATGATACACTTCCCTAAAGGATTAGTGTGGGAATCGAAATTAACAAACTTTCTTCCCTCCAATGCTGCAGCTGTCCCCCACAGACTTATCACTCAGTTCCCAGTCTTTCCAGAGCAGAGATTGGTGGCTGTCAGTCACCAGCTCTCTACTGTGCCCCACCAGTGCTCACTGGAGCTGGGGGAGGGGCAGGAGTAGCTGGCTCAGACAATCAGCGACAAGCTGTGAGGCTGAGCCTTCTGCCAGTCAAGCATCTGGGTAGATCCCAACATTATTGTAGGTATCCTTCCAGAGCTTGGAGCAACTCCAGGCGTCAGCTGACAAAAGTAACACTTCTCCAGGTTTGTCCACTCTTAAACACATCCTTCCAATCGGGTGCCAACCCAACATGTGAACAATAGAAAAGCTCGGACTGCTGCACTCCCCCACTCTATCCAAGTGGACACAGCAGCATAAAATAACAAAAAAATTTCATGCTCCTTAGCACCTAATCATAGCCCAGGTTATAAATGTATGGAGATGAGTTGATGGAAAAAGAAAAGTTCAGTTGTTAGGTAGAGGCAGGATAGGCTTTCCTGAAGCTAAGAGTTTTCAGGGATTGCCTAAAACCAAAAGACATCACTATTTTCATTTTTTTTTTCATGTCTTGTGTTTTTAATTATCAAAGAGGTCCATCCACTTTAAATTAGACTGTGTTATATTAGGCTGGTAGGCTTACTTTTTGTAAAAATAATATAACTCAACTAGGTGGTGGTTTTCTGACAGAACAGGAAATGAGGAGGAATTTCCACAGTGGGGACACAACATTTAAAACCTGCCAGAGGTTGTACCCTTCCTTCCATACTCTACTGGAAACTAAAATGGCACAGTTTTGGCTGGAGCTAGGTTTTGTAATTTTACTCTTTAACATTACCTATACATTTTGAGTAAAAAAGTATGCCCTGCGTATTGATATCCCATACATTTTAATGTCTAAGAAATGACACAGCTGTCTGAAAATCCGCACCATCTGTTCGGGGAACTTTTTGTGTCTCAATTACTTCGCTTTATGAAAGTTATTCCTTTAAATCCACCTTCAGATTCACCCTTGTTAAATCCATCCTGTCTTGTGTCGGGATGCCGCTCATTTCTACTGTGTTACAGATGTGGATTTCAAACTGCAGTAAAAAACAATAATAAACCTGATTAAGTTAAGAGGACCTGTTATGTTTTACTATCTGCAGCTGACAATGATTTATCCTAACAGATGTCGGTTTGTATGGTGTCTGCAGTATAGCCCAGATTCATTCATGATGCTGAGAAAAGTGCAAGAGGAAAAAGTTATTTAGAACAGAGCTTAAAAAAGTAAAAATTAAAAAAGCAGAGAGCCATGAAGAATCTGAAACAAAATTAGTTTTCAGTTATGTGATATCAGTAAACTGAAATCTCGTCACAACACATTTATTAAACTGGCTGCTAAGTTTAGGATCTCTCTTCATTGTAACCTCTGATTAAGAAAGCCATAGCCCCATCACTATATACATGCAAAAAACGTTTAATATCTTACTGAATATGTAACTTATTTTGTAGGAGATGGCTGAAATTTAAATGCAGACTCTGTGGTGACCTCTGGGGAAAAAGCATTGAGCCAATCGCAAAAGCAGATAAAAATTTTGTATATAAGACCTCGATCATCATATTGCAAATAAGCAAATTTGGAATTTATTCACAGGAATATCAAAAATTATTCTGGCATCTGATTTGCTTACTAACTTTAGGAAAAACTGTAAAAAGTCACCACCACTTTCCCAAAAATGTTATTCTCTGGCTCAACCACCTGTTTTTACTGCTCCACTGCCACTCACATGCACAACGCCTAAGTCCTTATAGTTTGTAAGTGTGATTTGCTATTTTCAGAAACTGAAATAGAAATTTTAGGAGCTGGTATTGAAAGACCCAATCAGTTCTGCCTTTTTATAATAATGAAAGATTTTTGTTTAGAGACCAGTGATGGTGTTTAAAGTGGAGCTCCACCTAAAAGTGGAAGTTCCGCTTTAACAACTCGTCCCTCAGTCCCCATTAGGAATTGGCACATTTGGGGAGTGGGGGGGGGGGCAGTTCAGAAATGGAGGCTCTCCTCTGCCCACTGCCCCTCCCCCCCCGCAGTCTTCTGGGACTTGTGACAGGTAACAGGTCCCAGAAGACTGCGGGGCCATTCACAATGAGCATCACTACTTGCGCATGCATAGTGGGCACCTAGCTGTGAAGCCACAAGCTGTCACAGCTGGGTGCCCATACTTAAGATGCCGGTGGCAGAGGATGGGCAACGAACCCAGCTGGGGTGAGCACATCGCTGGAGTTAGCACATCGCTGGAGTTTTTGTAGCTGCTGACTTTTATTTTTTTCACAGGAAACTGGATTTAAATCGTAGAATTACATGCAAAAGATTTATAAGTCATCCAGTGACATGATGACTCACATAAATATGTTTATACCTCAACTTCTATTAATCTACTAATGTTATCCAGTTTTCTTCATGGTCAATGTAGTGGGGAATTTGGATGGAACAGTACAGTGGTATATAGTAAATGAGTGACTTCACATTACACCACAACTATGAGCAAAACAGCTAAAGTTAAATGGAGTATTACAGATAAATGACACACTGTTGCCAATTAATATGTGTTCACATTACATACACATGCAGAGATATAATATATAAATGTATCATTTATAATATACTTAACCACTTGACCTTCTGTAGGTTTTACCCCCTTCATGGCCAGGGCATTATTGCTATTCAGCACTGTGCTACTTTAATTAGCAATTGTGCAGTCATGCAACACTGTACCCAAATGATTATATAAATAAAAAAGACCAAACTTTAAAAAAAACTATATTTTCTAATTTCTGTTATAAAACATATCCAGCAAAAATCACAATTCTACATAAATTTAAGCCAAAATGTATTCTGCTATATGTCTTTGGTAAAAAACCAAACTGAATTTTTTTGGGACACTATACTATTGGGGGCACTAGTATAGTTCTGATCATGATCAAGATACTGATCCATACAGACACTATACTAGTAATGGCAGTGATCAGCAAATTATAGTATGACTGTGATAGTATACCGGGCAATCTGACACTAATTGGCACTGTCTGGGAGGGATACTAACTGACTCTGACCCAGCTAGTGACACAAATACAATTATCAAATATAATACTGTACACGGTACTAATGTCACTGGCTGGAAAGGGGTTAGCATCCAGGGGCAATGAAGGGGTAACTGTGTGCTTAACAAGTGTAATGTGTGCTGCTTTTACAGGAAGAAGAAACAGCCAGATCACTGTTCTGTGAACACAGAGTTCTGTGTGTTTGTTTGTGCTGTGATTGGCCACAGGCAATCAGCATGTTTCATCTAAATTATTGGCTGAAACCTGCTGACAAACTCTTACTGTGGCCAATAAGGAAAACCAGGATGTTTTCCCTACATTGTGGTCCCTGCCTGTGCCACCCACTCGCTGTAAATCCACTGTGGGCAGGCAGCTAGTGGCTAATAAATATATAACACATAATGTATATAATTTATAAATCTGATATAATTTACTGTATATAAAGTATAATATATATATATATATATATATATAAAATTCTGTAATAATAACAACAATAATATACATAAAATACAATATATATATATATATATATATATATATACACATTATATTGCCAAAAGTATTGGGACACCTCTCCAAATCATTGGATTCAGGTGTTCCAATCACCTTCATGGCCACAGGTAAAAATCAAATCAAGCACCTAGGCATGCATATGGCTTCTAAAAACATTTGTGAAAGAATTGGTCGCTCTCAAGAGCTTAGTGAATTCAAGCGTGGTACCATGATAGGTTGCCACCTCTGCAAAAAGTCCATTCATGGAATTTCATTGCTACTAAATATTCCACAGTCAACTGTTAGTGGTATTATAACAAAGTGGAAGCAGTTGGGAACAACAGCAACTCCACCACATAGTGGTGGGCCACGTAAAATGACAGGGCGTGGTCAGCGCATACTGAAGCACACAGTGCACAGAAGTCGCCAACTGTTTGCAGAGTCAATAGCTAAAGACCTCCAAACTTCATGTCATGTGGCCTTCAGATTAGCACAACAGTGCGTAGAGAGCTTCATGGAATGGGTTTACATAGCCGAGCAGCTGCATCCACGCCTTACATCACCAAGTGCAATGCAAACAGTTGGATGCAGTCGTGTAAAGCACGCCACCACTGGACTCTAGTGGAGACGTGTTCTCTGGAGTGACGATCATGCTTCTCTGGCAATCCGATGGATGTGTCTGGGTTTGCAGTTGCTAGGAGAACGGTACTTGCCTGACTGCATTGTGCCAAGTGTAAAGTCTGGTGGAGGGGGAATTATGGAGTTGGGTTGTTTTTCAAGGGTTGGGCTGTTCCCTTAGGTCCAGTGAAGGAAACCCTTAAGATGCCAGCATACCAAGACATTTTGGACAATTTCATGCTGCCAACTTTGTGGGATGGCCCCTTCCTGTTCCAACATGACTGCACACTTGTGAAAAAAGCAAGGTTCATATAGACATGAATGAGTGAGTCTTGATCTCAGTCCGATAGAACACCTTTGGGATGAATTAGAACAGAGACTGCGGGCCATGCCTTCTAGTCTGACATCAGTGCCTGACCTCACAAACGCGCTTCTGGAAGAATGGTCAAACATTCCCATAGACACACTCCTAAACCTTGTGGACAGCCTTCCCAGAAGAGTTGAAGCTGTTATCGCATGCAAAGGGTGGGCCAACTCAATATTGAACCCCATAGACTAAGACTGGGATGCCATTAAAGTTCATGTGCATGTAAAAGGCAGGCGTCCCATACAATATAGTGTGTGTATGATATATATATACAGTGCTCAGCATAAATGAGTACACCCCAACAGATTTGTTAGAAAACCTTTACTTTTCTTTTTAGAATCAACATTTTCTATGGGACTCTATACTACAAAATACTCCCACAAATGTGGGCCATTGATTGCAAACAGGATTTGTTCATTTGCACACACAAAAAAGTATTTTTCCTAACAAATTAATTCAAGACCATGTTGCAAAATGAATACATCCTAATAAAACTCTTAGGAGCAAAGCTAAATTTTAGACAACAAAATCCTAATTAACAAGAATTCAACTACAGGCGAGTCTAATTATTCATTAAACAGGTGTCCAGCAGACAGTTGATTATTTCATGCTGTCAGCAATGGCACCACATGGAAGAGAAATGTCACAAGGCCTGAGAAAGAAAATTATTTTTTTACACAAGAAAGGTGAAGGTTACAAAAAGATCAGCGAAGATTTATTTATCAGTCATAATACTGTAGCAAAAGTGATACAAAAATGTAACAAAGAGGGAACTGCAACCATCTCATAGAGATGTCCAGGCCATCCACAGAAGTGAACACCTCCACAGGAGCATATTCTGATGAGAAGGATTGAAGAAAATTGCCATGCAAATTCACTGCAGTTAACTAAAGAAGTAAAAAGCCAAACTGAGGTGATTGTTTCCTGTGACACAATACAGCGTGCACTGCAGAGGAATGGCTTGCATGGGTGTCGTCCATAAAGGAAGGCTCTCCTAAAGGCAATGCACAAAAAATCCTGCCTAGAATTTGCCAGGGCCCATGCTGAAAGAGGTCTACTGGGACTCTGTACTCTGGAGTGGTGAAACTAAGATGGCTTCAAAACTGTATGGCATCACAAAGGTGAAGAGTACAAAGAAAAATGCATGGTGCCTACAGTGAAACATGGTGGTGGCAGCGTCCTTCTGTGGGGCTGCATGAGCGCTGCTGGTGTCGGGGAGCTGCATTTCATTGATGGTATCATGAATTCACAGATGTACCTCTCTATGTTGAAAGAGAAGATGCTACCATCACTCCGTGCCCTTGGTCGTTGTGCACTTTTCCAACATGACAATGATCCAAAACACACATCTAAGGCCACTGTTGCATTTCTGAAGAAGAACAGGGTGAAAGTGATTCAGTGGCCAAGTATGTCTCCTGATCTGAACCCAATCGAACACCTATGGGGAATTCTGAAGAGACAGGTTGAGCATCACTCTCCATCCAGCATCCAAGCTCTTTCCATTATTGAAGAATGGAAAAAGATCGATGTTGCAATATGTTGCCAACTTGTTCATTCTATGCCTAGAAGACTTGGTGCTGTCCTTACAAATCAGCCAATGAGGAGGGAGAAATCCGGTACAACCAATGCTCCAGTGCACATCACAGGATTAAGATGGGGCTCAGATGAGCATTAGAGGGGGCTGTGGGGGGAGCTGCACATAGAAGGTTTTTTTACATTCATGCATAGAATGCATGAAAGTAAAAAAAACTTTCAGTTTTTACATCCACTTTAAAGTGTATCTGTAACCAAAGTGTTTTTCTTTTTGGATAGAGTAGGAAAGGGTAAAAATCACCCTCCCTAATTGTCCTGGTAACCGTTGTTATTGAAATGATAGAATTCCAACATTTTACAGTTGTCACTGCAACAAAAGGTGAAGTGAAATCTTTCAGTGGGGACACCTGTTCCAGAGACAGCTGTCTCCTAAGATCTCAATGTACAGATATGTCTAACGAACCAAAAAAGCTAACCAATCACTACTCCAACTCTAAAACATCAAAAAAGTTTCAGGCTCCATGCACACTAGCTTATTTTTAAGCTCCTAGCAGCATTTTCTTTCTGCTCTTAGAAGCTAAATAGTCTTGTTCTAGGTGTACATGCACACTATTGTAGGCTAGAAGCATTTTTTAATCTTCATCTTTTTTTGGGGGCTATTTGGTGCATAAAAAACGCTGAATGCTCCTAAACAGCTTTTCCAGTGGGTTTTTTTTTGCTGAGTGTAAACAAAAGAAGTTTGAGGAAAAAAACAGCGTGAGTCTCCCCCCCCAATCCATACCAGGAACTTAATGTCTAGTATGGATTTTAAAGGGAACCCAACACCAAAATAAAAACAAACATGGTGTGGAGTCCCCCCCAAATCCATACCTGGCTCTTAGGTCTGGTATGGATTTTGAGGGGAACCCCACGCCAAAATGAAAAGAAAAAAAGATATGAACCCCCCCAAAATCTATACCAGATCCTAATCTGAGCATGCAGCCCGGCAGGTCAGGAAAGGGGGAAGACAAGCGAGTGCCCCCCTCCCCTTCCTGAACCATACCAGGCCACATGCCCTCAACATGGGGGAGGAGCTTTGTGGTAGAGGTTGCTCCCCCCTAATCACTTTGTCTCCATGGTGATGGGGACAAAGGCCTCTTCCTTACAACCCTGGGCAGTGGTTTTGAGGGTCTGTGGGTGGGGGGCTTATCAGAATCTGGTAAATGAGTAGGGGTACAATGTGCCCTATACTCATTCATATAGGGTGGGCCAGGATCTGGGGGCCCCCTTGTTAAACCCTACTTCCCCAAAGCACCCCACCATGTTGAGGGCATGTGGCCTTTCCTGCTCTACTGGGCTGCATGCTCAGATTAGGGCTTGGTATGGATTTGGGAGGGGACCCCCACGCTGTTTTTTTTTTTCTATAATTATGCCAGTAATTCTTTTGTTTACAGCAGGGAACCCGCTGACAGCTAATGAGTTATTGGTTGTGAAGGAAACGGGCGTCCGCTTACCAACCCACTCCTTAACAACCAACTAAATGCAGGCAAAATACTGGCACAAAAAAGGCTAGAAAAATGCTGGAAAGAAAAGCTAATTTTTTTTTTATTCAGCGTTTTCCTAGGCAAGAATGATGTTTTACTACTACTGCAGCCTCCTGGGATAGCCACACCATATTATTATACAGGATTTATATAGCGCCAACAGTTTGCTCAGCGCTCTACATTATAAAGGGAGACAATACAGCAACAGTACAGTTCAATACAAGAGGGATAGGAGGGCCCTGCTCCTTGGAGCTTACAATCTAGGCTATTCCATGAGACTGCAGCAGCAGGACTCACGGTGTCCACTGACTAGACCTGGTGTGTGCCATTGCGGTTCATCAGTCTGAACCCGAAAGAGGCAGATGACTACCAAAGACTGAGGAGGGCGAAGATGGAAACACAGGATCGATGCTGTGGCAACTGAGCAGCCGATCAAAGCTGGAGAACTGGATTCGCTAGCCAGGTGAGTGTATGAATCAAGGGCAAACAGGCATAATAGACAAGGTAGATTAAAAAACTGGAGTAAAGTGAAGTCCCACTTCTTAACAAACAGTAAAAAAAACAAATCATCAGTGGCCTCTCTAGCCGCATGTACTGTAAAGTTGTTCATCCTCAAAAATTACAAAAGAGGTCCTAAGTCTGTTCCTATCAGCTTACAAGCACCTAGTGTTTGTTAACATTGGAAGGCTGGCAAGCTGCCAAGATCCACACTCCATAGAAAGTGAGTGGAAAGAGATGTGATCTCAGTGTATCTGCTATGTGTTATGAAGATTAATTTACCCTCATTGCCTTTAGCTTTAGAGGTGAGTTAGCGCACTGGTTCGCCTTGAAGAATGCTTAGTGCACTTATCCTTTTCTACCTCCCTACTCAGCACTCTACAGGCTGTATCTGAAACATTTCAAGCTCTGATCATGCAGCTGCACTACTACCTCCCTTGACTTGAATGGAAAGTCCTTCTGTGAGACTGCAGATACTAAAAAATGCATCCTTTGAAGTAAATAGAGGGTGCATATGCACAAGTGCAGTATGGAATATTTGCAGAGATTGCAGTAGTGCCGGGTAGGCCACAAAAGTAAAGATCTGAGGACAGTGATGTTGTTTAATGTGTTGAGGTAAGGGAATCTTGACAAAATCTTTAGGATGGTGCAATGGCATGTTCTTATGTCCCACTTTAGATGTGCTGCCCTCATATGACTATGTGGCTGTTCCATGTATCTAAATAAATATTTGTTCTCCGTGTCATTTAATAATTCTTCTTTAGTGTTTCATTCTTGAAGGCTTACTGGAAAAAAGCATGATAATATTGCTCATTAGCACTACACATTTTGCTGCCCAAACACAAGCATATGTGTCATTTTCACAGTTCCAGGCTTATCAGTACTTTTAGATCTAGCAAAAAAATGGGTACACCTGATTGTTAAGGACAAATTAAAATATTACTGTACCCAGCGAAAAAAAATCATATTAAGAAATATAAATAGAATAGCATTGAAGCTGAAAATTAGATATGACAATTTTAGAAGTTGGAAATCACTGTAGCAGACACAGATACTCCAGTGACCTCCACTAGTTTCCAGGCCCTGTCACAAATGTCTGCCCTGCTTCATTCTGAACACAGGAGGTTGCTCACTCAGCATGGGCACCATTCAGGGGATACTTAGCATATTCTCAGTGAATGCAAAGCATTAACTAATTGGACAAAGTGGGGAGATGGGGTGGTGACGTCAAGATCTGAGGAATCTGGTCACAAAAACTCCCCATTGGAGTATGCAAACCAGAATACTAGCATTTTGAGAATGAGAAGTCAGTAATGGCAGCCTTCATATTCTCTCCCCACAGGTTTCTTTTTTAGCTGTTATGGTCTATAATTCCTTTACAGGAAGGTAATACATCCAGACCTATTTGATAAGAAGCCATGGTCCTATAGAGAAGCATTATGAAAAGTTTTGTCTGTATCTAGTCACCAGGGTTTATATTAAATTCTGTTTAAAGATTTATGGAGAAGACTTAAGCATGACTGCAGTATTTACTAATTCACATGTTGATTTTATTTGCAGAATTTCTGTATAATAAGAGTAATGCACCATTTTTGTCTGATAATGCAGTTGCGTATATGCATGTGTGTATTATGATGATACACATATGATATCATGATCACACAACATAACTGGAGGTTTCTAAATTCTAAAGAGGATGGAGAAATTCCTATATAATTTCCTATAGAATGACAGCGAGAATTCTCCCACCCCTCTGTTTTCCTTTAAAGTGATACAAAGTGACCCTGTAACCGTAAAATTACATCTTTTATTACACATTTACTCCTATTACTCTGGGTGGAAAAGGGATTTGCAGTGGGTTCCATTCTCTGTCCATACAGACAGGATTAAAGCATCATTGGATAATAAGGTCATATCCCTGACCAAAATTTAAGGTAATTTGTTAGTCATTTACAATAAAAAGATTATACCTCTTGGGAGGCTCTCATGATCATATTCTGAGTCTGAGTAATCAAGCTTCAAACCCAAAGCTATTCAGCCCATTGTTGGGATAAGAGAGGAGACTGGAGAATTTACTCTGCAACGGTCTGGCTAGACGGAAAATTAACACCAACATTCTTGAAGTAATGGTCACAATGGCAAAAGGCTTAGTTCTCATAGTACTGCTTAGTGTTTGTAAAAAAGAGCTATATGGACAAAGAATTGTTCTGTGTATGTATTGTATGTTTAAGAGACACTAGAGCTACCAGCAGACACTAGATCGTAGTTGGAGAAGCAGGTACAATGTAGCAAATGAAAGATCATTTGTATAAAAGTATGTACATATATTCAGATCGGCTGAAGTGCATGTTTGTGTTTATAGGAAAGAGGGGGCGCACTCATATTGCATATTACTGGGGAAAGCAGTTGTGATGAGCTGGGAAAATTCAACCCTGCTGGTTGATTTTCTCCCCAAGAAGGCTCATTTGGGGGTGTCTGAAATAATTTGGGGAGAGCATATAGATAGATATATTATCATTCCCTAATTTAGCAGTGACCAGTCACAGGGGACAACATTGATCTTATGTATAAGTATGTGTACATAAGTGTCTTCTGCTTCAGTATTAGATCTGTTTTAATCTTTTTTTGGTCTTTCCTTTATAAATGAAGGAAGACTTTTTCTTCCCCTCTCTTTCCCATTTTAAAAAGACAACATACTGAACGTTTATTTTTAGTTTTAATTGTTTGGTTTATTTTTAATTAATCTTGTATTCCATTTTTAATTCATCTTGGTTTTTTTGACAAATGAAGAAAGAGACCAGGGAATGGAGATTGCTAACCCAGTCTTTCTGTTACTTGTAATGATTGATCCTTCACAAAACACACATGCTAAAATCAATATGATGCTTCTCCATGCAGTAAATATATGTGCATATTGTGTGCAATCATGGTTGTCTTAAGATGTAAAAATAGATGTATGTAAAAATATTGTTTGTCCAGTTGAAGAGAAATTCTAGCTTGATAGATTGATTTTGTTGGCAGCATTTGTCTAAAAAAAATCTCTTGCACAAAAAATCTTTTCCATGGTCTTTGCTTTTGGCATTCTTATCAAAATCAATAAAATGGGTGAAGGACTAGAGCTGTTGCCTTGCCTAGGACCCTATTCTACCCTAATCAGTATGTGTTGTCATCCTCAGTATACGGCCCCATGTACATGGGACACTTCTGAACGATGGAAACTGACTGCTGGAAAACGTAGGTTAAAAAACATCTGTTTAGCCGTGTCACGATCGTGGCGTCAGACCCCAGACCTTCTCACCAAATTCATGACCGAAGGACTGGCTGATCCAAACTGCGATGTGACGTGCGTAACAGTGCCACACCCAGCTACACCCTACACAGCGATTTTCCAGCTAATGGATTTCAATCTGTGCCTGCAGCCTGGATGCGCTTGTTACTGGGTCAGGTTAATTACGCAACTGACCCTTAAACACTGCCACCACCCCTTTTTTGTACACAGAAAGAGGAAACTCTCTTTATTAAATATACACTATAATGGTTGAAAAGTCATCTGTCCAATATGGTCACCGCAGGCTGATTGGGCAGAGGATTAAACAAACACAGTAGCATCTCTTTAGAGGCAGGAATTCGTAAATTGCAATTAAGCGCTTTAGAAGCAGTCTAACACTTTCAGAAAGAAAGATTTATTACTAAGAGTCAAACAGGTGCAATAAAATATTTACAGAAAAAAGATGTAACTAAGATATATATATATATATATATATATATATATACACACACAAAGAACCATAGTACAGCAAAGATAACAGGGAGAAGTTAAAGGGTTAAGTTATTTGCCATTTAAGCCTTTGATCTAAGCAGATCCAAGTTGCAGAGCGAAAGGGTCTCCCCATGTGGTATTGATGTTAAAAATGGGAGATATCTTCAACTTCCTTATTAGGCCTGCTAGCCTGTGTTTTTAAAGTCCCCCAGCAGGGGGGTGGCTCTGAGTAACTACCAATACTCTATTTAGGGAGGGTTCTTCGGGCGGAACTCTGAATTAGAACCAACATTTTTCATAATCCATATTTTGGCCTATAACTTTACAGCTGCACAAGCAACAATCTCTCCGCAGGTATTTTATTATGCAAATAAGTCTAAGGATCATGTAGATATGAATTATGAGATTGTAGGCCGCACGGTTCACGAGATCTATGTTTCTGCTTCCCTGAGCATGCAAAAAGAATGGAGAGGCCTATCAGAACGTCCGTCTGCGCGTTGGCCATCTGACGAGGTGCCCGGTTTTTATGTAAGTCTTCCATATTTCAAGACATGAAACATAGGGGAAAAACTGACTTGAGGAATGTTCATTTAATTCTGTCACCTACGCTGCTAGGTTTTATGAGGTTACAATCTCTTTCAATTCCTGGGAAAAGCTGCCTTATCTTGGTTACGAGGTGAGAAATTACACATGTTCTCTGGCAGAGCGGCACCACGTGGCTCCCTGCTGGGATCTGGCCTGTGACACTTTTAACACACACACATCTGTCACTGTGCCTCTCAGAAAGGGAGGGGGAAGGAGAATAAAGAATAAATGAATACCTTTAATAAGATGGGGAATCTGCGTCCATCTCTAATGCGCACGTTTGCTACAAGCCGCGTTTGCATAATGCGTCTATGTGCGTTTATGTGCGTTTGCTTTTAGAAGCGTTTTTTAAAGATAAGCACGGGAGAACCTCCCAAATTTTCAGAATGCACTGAAAAGTGGTAAATTATTAACCATTTCAGACTGTTTCAGAGAAATACAGAGAGTAGAAGCAGAGAGAGCAGTATGTGTTGAGATTAACTTAGGTGTGAGTTGCTCATTAACATTTCTTTTGCTCCCAAGGGTGGGAAAGGTGTCTGGTGGAGTGAGTCATTAAGGTCACCTGGCAGGGGGTCTGCATGAGGAATTTGAGGAGTGAATGGTCACTAACATACCTTTTGTTTCCAAGGGCGGGAGAGGTCTGAGGTGTGAATTGTTCATTACAAATTTTGACAAGCTTGGTAGGAACATCCTGTGTTCAGTGTTTTTTCCATCTGAGTACCTTGGAAATTCTTTCCATGCATTTTTCATGATGTAAACAGCATCGGGAACTGGAAGAGTTAACAAAAATTTAAAACGCTTCTAAATGCAATTTGCCGCATTTACAAACGTTTTGCGCTGATAAAATCGACTGCTGAATGCAAGTTTTCTGCATTCAAAAAAACGACTGTGAACTCATATGCCTGTAAACGACTGTAAACGAAGCTGTATACATGGACACATAGGAAAACATTAGGGTGAGTTCAGGGGCTGCTGAAAAAAAACGCTGAACAGCTCCTAAACGTGAGTTTATCAGCTGCAGTGTACATGGAGCCCTACAACTGAAAGCGGTTGTAAAGGCTCAGGTTTTTTACCTTCATGCATTCTATGCATGAAGGTAAAAAACCTTCTGTGTGCAGCAGTGCCCTCCAGCCCCCTCAATACTTACCTGGGCCCCATCGAGATCCAGCGATGTCTGGAGATCCCGTCTACTCTCCTCCACCGCTCCCCTATGCGTTGCCTGCTTGTCTCTTTCACCACTCATCTCTGCGTACCTCTTTTACCAGTCACTTCTGCTCCCTCTGGTCACTGCTAACTTCTGCCTGCACCCTGCCAACATCCCCCCCCCTTCACCACCACCATCCTCTGCACAACTCTTTCACAATTAAACTTTCTGCACACCTTCCAACATGCTCATTTCCTCTGCATACCACTGGCCTGGCACTGTTGTACAGTGTTTATTGTGCATATTTAAGCAAGAAAAATATTTCAAGGGTCCCTTTAAACAGAGGATTTATTTCTTGGTGACATCTGCTTTGAGGTTTTTTTTTAGTTTTATTAAAACCAGAACTGTAATGTCTGGCACAAAAGTCTTAAGAGGACAGTTCCAATGCCTGCACTTTCCAGTATTAAGTATCTTGGCGTTGTGACTATTCCTTATAAATTTAGATTTGATCAGCTATATAGTGACTATGCCTGGGCATTCATTGCTTTTTCTGTATGAAAAAAAATCTTGAAAGGCACATGAATTTATTAGCTTTCATTTGCAGATTAATAAATGGTACAATTTTTTCTTCTGTTAATGAGGTGTGTTTTGGGTCATGGTTACACGCTTAATACAACAACGTTGTTTTTGGGGTAATTATGTGGTGTACTTATAGTGTGGTTTCTTTATTAGAAGATCTCTCTCTCTTTCTCGGAGAGATCATCAATATGCTCATTAAGGGTCACAACAATAATAAATTATTTTTTGCTCTGTTTTGTTTTTTTGGCAAAATTAGTTTGCAAAAGACAGATTTTCTTTTCTTCCTAATCAATGTAACCACCAGATGAAATACCCAACATAAACAAGTAGCGGCGATTCTGGAGACTAGCACTGTTTCTCAGGTCTCCTGTTTCATGTGCCCATGACTCTGTAAGTAGCACCACACATGCTGACACACCTGTACTGAAGTGGAACAACCACTGCAAACAGTTTAAAGCACAGAAACAGCAGTGATTGTTAAGTAATTATGTGAAACAATGGCAACTAAGTTACACTGTACAGTTGGTGACAACAAGTGAAATAAAGAACAGTCCCAGAAACCTATACTGAGAAGCCATGCCTAAAGGAAGTGGTACCACAGTAGTAGTTTGGCGTTCTATTTTAAATCCATTTTTTCCACTGGCCTGCACATTGGGGCCCAAACTGATGTTGGGGTGCTTAGGAAAGTTCCTCCATACACTGGTAAAGGGTGCTCTCACTGTGACTCACACAGGCGATGCTGTTCCTTGAGTAATGGAACTCACCAGTGGCCTGTCACCAACTATTGTAATGACAGCAGATGATCCAATCCCCATCAGTGACTTAATCCAGTTTGGGACCACAATCCTCTGACGGCTGGGCAATAGACTTGGTTAGTGTCACTGACGATCTCTGGTATCTAGGGGTGTCCTCTCTAATGTCCCAGATGTGGCGATAAGTGTTTCATCAGTGACCAGCAACCCTCTGTTCCACCCAGCATTTCACATCCCCTTCCTCTGTGTGGTGGTTAGACCTAGCAGGCTATGTAAATTCTGTAATCCCAGACTTCAATTACAAATGTGCCTGTTCCTCTGCAAATATAAACAAGGACAGCATCAAACACAATGAAATTGAAGATGCACCTCTCTGCTAAAATTGTGAACCAGGGCTACACATGTATTTTAATATATTACAAATAAGTATCCTAATCTGTATCTATCCAAATTAGCTTTCTGGAACCCACTGTATAGAAACAGAGAGATTGAGGTATTTGAATCAATTGTTGCTCTAATAATTGCCCATCGTGCTGTCGTTGTGAACATGCTTACAGGAGAAAACAATAGTATGACCTGATCTGTGTGGTGGAACTCCTTCTTTGTCCAGTCAGGCTAAAAGTGGGTCAATGATTTAAAGCATATCTAAACCTAAAAACAAAAATGTAATATAGCTGCAGCTTACCAGTCCTTAGATGAGGTTCCTGCAGTAGTTTTCTGTTTCAGTTTTTTCCCTTTGTTTTCCTCCTATTCTTATTCCTACGAATAACACACTTCCTGTCCCTATGGAGGAAGCCATGGTTGCCACCCAGGCCGGACTTGTAATATAAATAATCCAGTAGTGCTGTGACCAGCTATTAAGTGAAACATGTTTTCCAGTGATAGAATAAAATGATATAAAATAAAGTGAAAATAAAACAAACGTGATATAAGTCAATCAATGAAAATGTAAATGTCACGTTCAGTGTTGTAATCTTCTAATATTCCCAAAACAAAATCACCACGTGCTCTTGAAACCGCCTTCCCTTTTGGCTATGCACTCACTAGACACACATGCCTTCCACTCTCATGGTCGGCATGCATCGCTTGGGAAATCTCCAATTGTAGTATCACCATGTAAACTTCATAATCTACATAAATCTCCTTACTCCTCTTCACCAGATATCATGGTCATGTAAAAGTAACGGATAAACTCCAATGGTACACTAACCAATATCCTCTATTTTATTAAATAAATAAAAAGCCACTCACAAAATAAACTAGCAAAAATGCTTGTTATAATCCAATATATTATGATGCGCATGTCATGCTGTCACCACCACTGGATCCCGCAAAATGTCGCTCCAGTTCTGGTTCACAACGTCACTTCCGGTCGCCACAAGCCTCACGCTGACGCGTTTCGTAGCTTCCAACTTAGTCATAGGGATGGCTGTATGGCACAGCGACTCTCTTTATGTACCCTTCTCATTGCTGCCATTGGTCAGTCACTAACAATGGGCAAAACCACTCACAGTCCACCCATTTAAACAGATATCTCGCCGCATTACTGGTAAATTGGTTTAATACAAAATTAACCCTCAAAGGGAGTTACCATAATGACCTAAATATTACTTAGCAGCAGTAGGAGGTTACATAAAGTGGTTAAGTTAACCACTCTTCATAACAATGACTCATCATCAATAGATTAATAAAGTATACATATGTACACATTATAAGAATACTGTACATATACGTTAATATGCGCATATAAATTCTAAAACGTAAATAAAATATTAATAAGTAAAATAGTAAAATAAAATTGAAATCATATAATAAAATCGCCCCCCCCCCCGAAAAAAAAAGATTCCCACATTTCCATCCCTATAGATTACTAATAAAGCAATTAATGTCCAGCTCAATATTAAGCCCACCTGGTGCCAAAGAGTGAAGTAGATAAATCCACTTGGTTTCCCTCTTGGAGAGGTCCCTCACCCTATTGGACCCCCTCCAAGAGGGAACAACTCGATCTACCCCCGAAAATAACAGTTTAGATGGGTCTGTCGCGTGATAACATGAGAAAATATCATATACACTATGATAACTGTATCCTTTTCTAATACTTTTCATGTGTTCTGCTATTCTTACTTTCAAGGGGCTGTTAGTACGTCCAATATAAATTAACCCACATGGACATTGAAGAGCATAAACCACATGAGTTGTATCACAATTGATAAACTCAGGAATGTTAAATTCATGTCCCAAAATTTTAGAGAAAAAGGAATTACATTTAGTTATGTCATTAGTTGCTGTGCAACAAGCTTTATATTTTTTACATGCTGCAAAGCCTTTCATCTGAGGGAACAATGATACCTTCCCTGGGGGACCCAATATGTTCTTTACTACCTTCTCCACAAAATTACGCATCCTCCTATATAGAAATCTAGGTGAACTAGGTAGTACTGGTCCAAGTATTTTATCCATCAGCAATACATGCCAATGCTGGTGAAAAATAGATTCTACCTCACTATATTGGCAATGGTAATCTGAAATAAAATTCCATTGTTGCCTATCATCTTCACATTTCACTTAATAGCTGGTCACAGCGCCACTGGCTTATTTATGTTTATTTATGTATAGTCTATCTATTTAAGAGTGGCAGCATTGGTCATTATTTGTTAATTATTTGTTAATCATATAAGCACTCATTCAATTCAAGGGTTTTTGGTTGTGTTTTATAGTTATCACTTCATCAGTTTGGACTTTAAATATGTCTGCCTTTGTTCATCTCCATTACATGGAGGCTGATGGGATCAGTAGTTTACAGACGAAAGATAAAATATTTTTTTCTGTTTGCCCAATTTATAGAAAGTAAAAAGGGCACTGCATTGTCCAGCAAAATAAACAGGTATTTTCTGTACTTGCTGAAAATTATGTATATTTCCCTGTATCCCTGGGGTCACTGCTGCAGCTGCATTGTTTACAACCTGCCAGTGAAATCTCTGCGCTAGCCATACCAGTGCAGTTGATCTCTACAGACTTCCCTGAAATCATCTTCTGAGTGTCTTCAACCAGAAATGGAGTTTAGTGTAGGTCAGAAAGCATAAAAGATTTTTTGGTCATACTTTGGTGCACTTACCTTTGCTCTCCTGTGACCAAGAGTCAGATAATTGTGAGCTACTGCCAGCTATCAGCTACTTCGGACTCTGGAAGGATCTCAACTAAGTTTCCTGATTGACAGCTGACTCTGGCTCTCAGCACGTGGCTGAGAGCTGAAGCCAGCTGCATCTGGTGCTCCAGGGGGCGCTGGAAGGGCAGAGTGGAAAAAGGTGACTGACAGTCACTGCTCTTCGCTCCATGAGAACTGTACAGTCAGCTCAGTTCAGACCAATGCTAGGAGGGCACGGTGTACCACATATGGTGGCAATGTCCAAAAATTCAGGTTTTCTGGAAGACAACAGTTAAATTAATAGAAATAATAACTGGAAATGACATAGGGTTAGACCCAACCATGTGTCTCCTACATAATGTTGAGACAACAGTAAATAAATATAAAGAATCAGGCGTATGGTACTACTTAAGTGCTGCAAAGGGGTTGATACCTAAGTTTTGGCGGAAGACAGAGGTGCCGATGGAGGAGGATTGGATTAATAGGGTAAACCAGATTAGTAGAATGGAAAGATCATACTATATGCAGGAAGACAGGTTGGAAATATACTATTTGCGATGGGAAAAATGGGAAAAATCAGGAATGAAAGAGAAATATAGAAAATTTTAAACTAGGAAATTATTTAAAGTTATTGGGTCTTGAGAGATTGGAGATCTTGCAGAGGGGAGGGAGGGGGTGGGGGGGTAGAGGTGGGTTGGGAGGGGAGGGAAAGAAAAGAGGTAATTAGAAGGGGGCAAAGTAGAAATGTATTGATTATTTATATGTTTTGTGTCTCTTCTTATGGAATTTTTGTAATAATATGAAAAACTAATAAATATTTAAATTAAAAAAAAAAAAAATAATAATAATAAGAGGGAGCTCACAGTAGCGTTTCACCAAGCTTGATGGAATGTTCAGTATGGAAACTCTGGCTTCAGTGCCGTCACCACCAGGCCTACATGACTGAGATAATGGAGGGAATGTGGACCTCAGCTTTCTAAATCACAATTGTAGTTTTCTGACCATTCAAACCTCTGTGAAGGGATCTCTTTAAAAAAAAAAACAAAACAAAAAAAAAAAAAACGTTCAGGCCAATGCTGCAGCATGGATGAAAGTATGTTTTTTTATTTTTTTCATTTATATAGCCTAAACCTCTCCCTCAAGACATATAAAATATATAAGCTTATTTGCCAGGCCAAAGTGAAACCAAAAAAGTAACCTTTCACTGATAATTTTTAACTGCAATTATTTTCCATTGGACATACAGGGGTTAGACCAAAAAATGGAAACACTACATGATTTGCAGGTGTAAAAGTGACGACATGTTTTGCGTTGAAAGCGGAAGTGATGTAACATTCTTTTGCTTCCGCAGTGTGTTGAGACACCTAGCTAACAGGTGGGAAGCCTCAATGAGTGCGAGAAAAAGAAACAGTTGCTGAACAATTACAGATTTCCTACAGGTTGAGCAGTCCAGTACTTTACCAGGAAAGGATTGCTACTACAAAGTAACTAATCTGTCCAATCATCACAACCTGTTGCATATTTATAACATTCGTCTGTTTATTGGTTGGTCTTCATTTTAGGTCTGTTTGGAGTCATTACTAGCACTTTTCCTTCCCTCGTCTACAAGCTGGTAAAGCCTCCATCTGTCTCCCAAGGTTCCAGCAATTTGCATTGTAATCCAAGAAAGGATCATTAATCTGCAGTATTAGTCTGATTACAGCAATCATGACACAGGACCCAGCTGTTGAAGAGTGCAGTCTCTCTGACTCTTGGGGACTGGGGACTTGCTAATTACCAGACATACTGCTTTCTCTAAACGCCAAACATTGTCAAAATGTTTTGATTTTTTTTCTTCTGTTGAGCTGAAAGCCCAAGGTGAACAAAAATTGATTTTCTTTCTTCCTAAAGAGGTGAAGAGTTGTTATGGAAGCTATTGGTTCACTTTTCCATTATAATAAATCCTGAGGGGACACTCTGCTAGACCTAGGCTGACCTCGCTATGGAAATGCTGTAGAATTAATTCAGCAGTTCTGCTGAGAAATTATTTTATTAGATAAGTGGAGCAGTCACATGACACTGACTTAATAAGACACTGCAGTTTGCAAGTGATTGAGGCCAGGACTTTGGGAACTTTAGAAGAACCTGCAAGCCACATGGGTTTACCACTCAGCTCAACATTTCAGCTCATCTATGTGATTAGCGATGAAAGCAAAGCTTTGCCTATAGCAGAGTGGCTCTATACATTTTCAGGGAATAATAAACACAGCTTGCTGAAACACATTTTGTGTCACACTCATTATAATGTAACCCTTTGGAACATGTATACAACAAGATGTGTATAATGCAATCCAGACCTGGGGAAGGCACCTAACAAGTGTACACACTATACTTTTACCGCCTGACCTTTGTAGATATTGCGAGAAGTTTGATAAAAATAATATGAGCTATAAAAATGTACAGCAGAAAAACAATTATAATGAATCACCTAAAAGCCTAGCTGAGAACTGTGATACTGATTTGCAAGGAAAAAAACAAAGTTTGCTTTTAATTTACTTAGAGCTGAACTCCAGGCAAACTGCTAAATAAAAAGTACAGCTGACCATACACTGAGCAAATTACATCTGGTTCCTGATGAACCAGACCAAATTCACTCTGTGGATGGCACTATCGGCCCAGATCTGTTCAACAAAAAATTGTTCGAAGGAGCCTGCTGGAAAATATTTGTCGAAACAGCAGCTGAATCCAATTAGATGCAGCCACAGTTTGTGTTTGGATATTCTAATAGCTGCCCAGCTGGGGATTCATTCATCTACACCAGGCTTTCTAAACCTTTTCATCCCAGAGGAACACTTGAAATAATCTTCTGGTTTCAGGGAACCCCTGCTACTACTACATTACTATATTTACAATTCATGATAAATTAGTGTGTTGGTCACTGGGGAGAATACTCCTTACACTTGTGGTCATTAGGAAGAATTACCCCCCCCCCAAAGATTGCTAAAAAGATCAGTGGTGTCAGTGGGAACTTATCTGAGAGGCAGAAATTGCTCATTGCTCAAGGAAGCCCTAGCAACCTCTGAAGGAACCCTGGTTAAGAAACCATGATCCACATTGTTTAGTAAGGTTGAAGGAATCTGCCTGCAGGCTGAACAAAGGAAATCTAATAGTGTATGGCCAGCTTAAAATACACACATATGAACTACCTTATCTGCTAGAGCATATTTAATCCTGTCCAGCCGTTTTCTCTATTAGGGTCTGATCACACCAAAGGACTTCATTAACAGGCACATAATGACTGTGCTTTGACATGCACTGATGTGAGCTACGTTAAATTTTCTCCAGTTCACAGAAAGGCAGGGAATTGATGTGACATGGCACTATTAAAAACCAGGTTGTTACCATGTCCTTGCAATGGGACTCTCAAAGCAAACCAATGAATGTGGTGTTAACAAGCTCCTAATCTAGCCACACACACACATAAAATCTAACAGGTTCCACCATCTGTGTTACACAGTGTGGCTGGACACATATCAAATAGCAACTCTTGTTTTCTGACAGCCAGAGCCACCGACCATCAAACTGGTTCCATCAATTTTCAGATGAAGGATGTTGGATGGGAGAGTGTTAACAAGGTCATACATCTAGAGAACGAGGGCCATTTTGTCAGGAACTGACTAACATTGTAGGTAAAGAATAAGCGTCACCTTTAGCATGAAACATGTTTACCTCCCAGTCCCCCACTGTATTTCCACTGTCTGTATTGGTTTTATCTTGGTTAGTAAAGTAGATTGTTTGGAGTGCAGCTGTTCTCATCTATGCAGCACATGAGCTGGGCTAGCGCCTACAGGAGGAGTTGTGCTTGGAGATTGGGAGTTACTACCTTGAGCAGTGGTAAACATATATGACTAAAATTCACAGCTTGTATAGCCAGCTTTAGAATAAAGGAGTATGGCATTGCCAATTCCCCACCCCCAGGCTGTTGATTGGTCAGTGAAAGAGCAGCAACACAGAAAAGTCATAAGCTCTGCTCACATGTAACAGATTCTGATATTGCTGCCCTGCCCTCTCCCAGTCTATGTGTAGCTCCTTCTGCAGGAGCAAATTGGATCATGCTTTGCTGGGTTTTTTTTTGCCTTCCTCTGGATCAACTGTAGGTGTAGGATTATAACTTTTTTTTTTATGGTTGAACTGGATGGACGTTTGTCTTTTTTCAGCCAGACTAACTATGTAACTATGTTAGGGATGGCAGAGGCTGCCATTAAAGGATGTTTACCTTTGGGAACATGTTACATGTTCCCACTGCTGCAGCTGCTGCCCAACCCCCATCCTCCCTATGACAACAGTAAGGGGAGAGGTTCCTCGTACTAGCTGTCAGTTTTTTAAATCGACGTGGCCATTTGGGGCTCCGCCTACACAGCGACATCACTCGTTGACAGAGTTCTGGGAATTAATGAACTACAAGTACCGACATCCTTTGCTTGTAGTTCTCAATAAACTAACACGGCGCTGTGGAGAGCTGTGTTAGTTCATTCAGTCTTCCTGTACGAGGTACGAGCAAACAGGTTAAACTGACAGCCCACTGGAGACGTGCATGGCACCAACGATCTACTGATGGTTGATGCAATGCTTTACAGGCTCCAATAAAAAGCTAATTTTTTTACCTGCAAAAGAATGTCCATTTATTTATTTATTTTTTTAAGTGAACTTATCCTTTACCCACGTACCGCCCAGCTACTGTAGAAATACGGCGGCAGGGTGGCACGGCTGGGCAAAAGCACATTTTAAAACGCGCTTTTGTAAAACAGGTAGGGGGCACGCACGAGGTGCGCCGCCCTACCTGCACCGCCGATCCTGGCCGCGGGTGTCAGTCACTGGGTCACGGCCGGTCATTATCGGCTGTGTCCCGCAATCACTGACAGAGAGCAGGGCTGCAGTAGCTCTGCTTTCTGTCAGTTCCCTGACAGCTCCTGACACGCTAATTGGGAGAGAAGAGTTTATCTCTCCCGATCAGCGTGTCCCCGTGTAGTAAACACCCCTGCCCCCTAGTAAAACACTCCCTTCACACAGTTAACCCTTTCAGTGAATAAAAAAGTTAACCCTTTCCTCCCCAGTGCCATTAGTACAGTGTCAGTGGTTTTTTTTGCACTGATCACTGTATTGGTGTCACTGGGGATGTCAGTGACCCTCGAATCGGTTCCCCCCAGTGTCAGAATGTCCGCCGCAGTCCCGTAGTCCTGCCATAAGTCACTGATCGCCGCCATAAGTCACTGATCGCCGCCATTATTAGTATAAAAAAAATTTAAAATTCGAGTATCTTTCCCGCCATTTGTAAACACTATAACTTTCACGTAAACCAATTAATTTACACGTTTTGGGTTTTCTTTTAGCAAAGACATGTCGCAGAATGCATTTTGGCAGAAATTTATGACAAAATTTGATTTTTTAATTTTTTTTACTGGACATGTTTTATAGCAAAAAGTACAAAATATTGTTTTTTTTTCTCAAAATTGTCAGCCTTTTTTTTATAGCGCAAAAAATAAAAAATGCACAGGCGATAAAATACCACTGAAAGAAAGCTCTATTTGTGTGAAAAAAAGGACATAAATTTCATTTATGTACCGTATTGCATGACCGCGCAATTGTCCGTTAAACTAGCGCAGCGCTGTATAGCAAAAAAATGGCGTAAATTGCAGTATCTATACCATAGTTTGTACACGCTATAACTTTCACACAAAGCAATCAATATACACTTATTGGGATTTTTTTTACCAAAAACATGTAGCAGAATACATTTTGGCCTAAATTTATAACCAACTTTGAGTTTACTATATATTTTTTATAGCTGCAAGTAAAAAATATTGTTTTTCTTAAAAATTGTTGGTCTTTTTTTGTTTATAGTGTGAAAAATATAAAGCGCACAGGTGATCAAATACCACCAAAAGAAAGCTCTATTTGTGTGAAAAAAAGGACTTAAATTTCGTTTGGGTGCAGCATTGCATGACCACGCAATTATCAGTTGAATTAGTGAAGCGCCGAGTAGCAAAAAGAGTCCTGGTCATTAAGGGGGGTAAATCCTCAGGAGGGCAAGTGGTTAATACAGAATCAGGTACTTATACTACTTGTATAGAAAAATGTATTATTTATTTTGTAAATTAATAAAAAACGTAATTAACTGGCGTTTTGTTATATTTGCCTGGCGTTCAGCTTGAGTAGTAAAATATTAATACCAGTTTCAGACCTACATCCTAATGGCCATCTGCTTGCTGTGTTAGGGTATGGATATGCTGCTTGATGTAAAAATGAAGGCTTGCACTCTCACATCGATTACCTGCTTGCAGTTTAGCATGGCTGCACTAGCTGACATAGTCTTGCTCAGTTAGAAGTGACAGGCACAATGTTCTCCTAGGAAGCAAAAAAGCAAGCTCGGCAGAGAAAATAAAGGAGACTTAATGAGCCTTTGAAATCTTGTCAATGGTTTATTCCTCCTGTTTTTGTATTTCTGTCCATCGATGTACACAGCTGTGTCACACTGCACAGCCTTCCCTACAGGGCAGGAGACCTGATTTTGATCTGCTGCAATTAGGTGACACTGACAGGTCTTGTTCCTCCCCCAGCATGTGACTGGACAGTGAAAAGAGAAGCAGCAGACCAATGAGTTTACCCTTACTCCTCCTATTAACATGGTTCTTGTTATCACAATAGCATTGCAATACACCTGACTGGTTCCTTGTGCTACTTCTCCCTCTCCCAGTCTGAGTTCAGTTGCACAGGTGATTGCAGGAAGCTGATACTAATTCAAGTTCAGGCACATACACTGCTTGCACCATATTTTGCAAGCACAGCCACATTTGTTGCCGATCTCAATGCCATTGATTTTTGGATTTTGTAATTTTTTTTGTTTAGTTTTAGTAGCCGCAGCAAGGTATATCATTTCCTTTCTAACATTGGCTCCTGGGATACCAGTGTCATCAATCCCAGGAGTTGACTGATTGACAGATTGCCATAACAACAGGGCGGGAACTTCCTCTGACGCGCCATTGCTATAGCAACCTGCAATACATATTTATTGTGCGCCACTATTAGTTCCCACTGCACATGCATGAGATCAGAAGGTGCATACTGGGTAGCCAGCTGCACCTAGTCCTGGAAGAAACCCCTAGCGGGCTTCAGATGCCCCCACTCTAAATGGCCACAACTTTACATAGGTAAAGTTGATCCAGGGAATATCCAGTTGCCTCTCGGGGGATCATTAAGGAATTATATTCCCTGCAGGAGCAAATTGGATCATGTTTTGCTGGGTTGTTTGCCTTCCTCTGGATCAACTGTGAGTATAGGATCATAACTTTTTTTTTTCATGGTTGAACTGGATGGACTTTTGTCTTTTTTCGGCCAGACTAACTATGTAGCTATGATCCAGGGGGTGCTGTAAGTAATGTTGGAGTGTATTAAAAAAAAAAAAAAGGATTACAAATATGCAGTATACCCAGTTATAGTGTAGTTGCAGCGACAATTGCGGGAGCTATTTTTTTTTTCTTTTAAATTACAAGATGACTGGAGTTTTAATAAGGTATTGTTGAATATAATACTGCATTCATGTTTGTCTTTTATATCTGCCTATAGTTCATCTGTAATACAAAACAATACAACAAGCATAGGTTCTAGTTGTGGATAGAGTACGAAATGGGTAAAATGTCTGTTAGTGTTTTTTTTTTCTTTTACTTTCTTTTTTTTTCCACTGGGGAGAGTTACCTGCACTATTGCCCCAGTGACCATTGTCTCCTCAACAGAAAATGATAGGAAAGCCAAAATTCTTGAATTGGAGCAGGAGGTCAGAGGAAGTCCTCAAATGGGTAAACCTGATTTGGTGACAGTTGTCCAAGAGAAGATATCCTCTTAGTTGTGAAACATTTCCTGCTGTGTCTCTGGGAGAGGAAGTGAAGCAAAATCTCGCTCTTGGGACAAAAAAAAAGCCTGACAAGGGTATTTACCACCCCATACTCATGTAAAAAAATAAATAAATAAACATTTAATGTTAAACGAGTCTACAGCTTTCATATTAAAAAAATGGTGTTGCCTGCCTTTCCTATTCTCGTCTGTTTGTTGCAGCATTTTGTTTGCTACAAATCCACAGGTGTGCTGAAACAGAAAAGAGGAAATAAACGCATAATACCAGACCCAGACATGGGCTCACAACACACATGTACAATAAGTTTCTAGAATGCTTGTATTATGGTGCAGATTTCAGTAAGCAGACTGGCCTGATAGTTTAGTCAAGGCTCTAGTGGAAGAACATACATCTGGTGAACATTACTTGTGCTCTTCCTGATTCGCGCATAAAGGCGTGTACAACTTGTGCATGCCACAGAGCCCAAAACAGCCCAGGTAAAATATTCACCATAGCAGGCTGATTTGAGCAGAACGACTTTGAAACAACAATGATAATTACATTCTAGCAACATCGTACAGCTGTGTCCAGCTGGTGGTCCACATTCCAACATCTACCCTCCCCCTTTTCCCTGATATATGGAAACATTTAGTGAAGTATCAAAATATAATATTGTACCTCTGTCTTGTGTTTCAGCTTTGGTTCGCATTTGTTAATGGATTTTCTGGACAAATCTTGTTTGAACGATGGTGCATTGGCTTGTACAATGTGGTAAGTGACTCATTTTTGGTTTTTGATTACACATAAAAGTGGGAGCAAAGTTCCCAAACTAGTTCTGTCTGTGATGTTAATCGCAGTCCATTATCTTATTCCCAGTTTTTCATGTTATGTTAAACTATATTTTGAGAGAAAACATCTTGTTCTGTTGTAGCATATGCCCCATATTTAAAACAGTTGTTGTGGAAGCAAATTCGGTATAAAACCACATTTTCCATAAATCAAGCACCAGTCCTCCAGCAGAGGTCTGAGATGATGTTTTCACAATTGTCTTGTAGTATTTGTCTAATGTTAAATAACATGTCTTCTGGATTTCTTGTTCGCAATCTACCTACCGCCTATTTTGTGTATAAACAATGTTTATAAAATCCATTTTGTTTGGCCATGGCAATAAAGCAAAAAATCTGAAAATTATAAAGATTCAGAAGAGGAAATTAAGGGGTGGATATGTGCAACATGTATAAATGCAGTACATCACTGGTTCATATAGTGAACTCGGTGTAGAGCTGTTCACCCTGAGGTCATCACAGAGGACAAGGGGGCACTCTTTACATCTGGAGGAAAAGAAATGTAATGGAAAGGTTTCTTCACAGTGAGAGCTGTGAAAATGTGGAATAGACTCCCTCAAGAGTTGGTTCTGGCCAGCTCAGCAGATTGCTTCAAATGAAAGAACACATTACATTACAATACAATACATTACATCACTTCTGAAGTTGTATTCTGTCGTATGAGACTTTTTGTAACTTTAGTAACCTCTTCATTTTTGATGAGACTAGCATGCAAAAAAAACAAAACGGACGACCCCTGATATTCTGATTATGTGTAGGAGGCTTAGGACAATTCACACTTTCCCTGTGTGTGGAGCTGATCTTCTTATTTAGTCCATCACTCAGTTTACATACCATACTTAGGGTAATCCCGTGGTTCATAACCGGTGCATTCCATTACTTTTACTAAAGGTACTATCAGATGAACTAACTTGACAACAATTCATAGCAAATACTTTTTTTTTTTTTGCTTAGAGTATGGAAAGGTTAAAACCCCTTATCTTGGGAGCATTTTGTAGCTTGTAAGAGCTGGTCTTCTCCCCCTACTGCTTTTCATTGGCTAAAACAAAAATGCCTGATGCTTAAATACACATTTAAACACTTGAGATAAGCTTCTAATACACTTGTTTATGCACGCAAAATTGTTCAAAGACTCCTGAAATTACTTGAAAATTGCTCAGCTGAGGTTAATTCAGCCTAGTTTGGATTTC
This sequence comes from Staurois parvus, assembly GCF_062004578.1. NCBI lineage: Eukaryota > Metazoa > Chordata > Amphibia > Anura > Ranidae > Staurois > Staurois parvus. The sequence continues at coordinate 5,410,488 of NW_028318183.1, read as the reverse complement.
CTTCATTTGTCAAAAAGACAAATAAAATAAATATTCTCAGTAGTGACACAGATAACAACAGAAACTTGAATTAGGGTCTACATTTTCCCTGCTGTATTCAAAACAAAAACAATAAAGTTTTGCCTTGATGTACACTGTAAAGGGTCAATTTATAAACGTTTTAAGAAACTTTTCACACACTTTTCTGATCCAATTAGGAATATGTGTTAGTCCTGGTTCACACTGAATCCGACTTTGAATTTGTGCGACTTCGCTTGAAGTCGATTTGAACGGTTCCATTGCAGACAATAGGGTGCGACTATGTCATGCAATTTGAAACTGTTTTGTGAACAAAAACTATAAAAGGTATACCCTTAAAAATTCTACATTAACTACGCACTTAAAATATATAATACCTTAATTATATCACCGAATTCAGTATTACCACTTGCCTACTGGGCACTTTCCTGGCCAGGCCAATTTTCAGCTTTCACGTTTGTCACACTATGAATGACAATTGCACGGTCATGCAACACTTTACCCAAACAAAATTTTTATAAATGTTTTGAGACATATAGATCTTTCCTTTGGTGGTGTTCAATCACCACTGAGGTTTTCTATTTTTTGCTAAACAAATGAAAAAAAGACCAAAAATTTAGAAAATTTTTTTTCTTAGTTTCTGTTAGAAAATTTTGTAAAGAAGTAATTTTCTCCTTCACTGAAGTGCACTGATGAGGCTGCACTGATAGGCACTAATAGACAGCACTGGTAGGCGGCACTGATGAGGAGGTACTGATGGCATCACTGATGGGCACTGACAGGTATCACTGATGGGCACTGAGATGTGGCTCTCAAGGGCACTGATAGGCAGCACAGATGAGCACTGATAGGCAGCACTGATTGGCACTGATAGGTGGCACTGGTGGGCAGCACTGGTAGGCAGCATTGATGGACACTGAGAGGTATCACTGATGGGGCACTGCAGCCCCATCAGTGATACCTCTCAGTGTCCATCAATTTAATACTCAGGGCACTGATGATGTGTAGATGTCTCCTATGAGGATTACGGCTTATCAGTTCTCCTCTCCTCATGCACTGTCAGTGTCAAAAGAGGACTGCTGATAAACGGCATTTCTTGTTTATGTGTGATCAGCCTACGTCATCAGCTCTTTACTACGATCAGTAATCTACTGTATCCAAGGGACACAGCGCACCACCAATCACCATGCGCCCCCCACATGCACAGCTACAGTGGGAAGACGTCATATGAGAGCTCCCAACTGTCTGTCATTTCCCAATACTGAGATGGTTAAAGTGGAACTAAATTGCATCTGACCACCACAAACTGAAAAACATTGTTTAATTATTTTTTTATTTTCAACGCAAAATCCCCCATCATGCTGTGTTTTGCAGAGAAATCACATTGAAAACCCCCCCCTAGCATTTCTAACCATGGCCAGGGAATTTACCTCCAGGAATCCACTTGGCCCTAGGCCAAGCATGGATGCAGGTGGGTGTGTTTCATTGAGAAAACCCCTCCTCCCTTCCTGAAGACTTTTGGGATGTACAGGGATTAGACAGAAAATGGAAACACTGCATGATTTGCAGGTGTGAAAGTGACCACATGTTTCATGTTGAAAGTGGAAGTGATGTAACACTCACAGGTGGGAAACCTCACTTTCATCATTCACTACGTGTGCGGGTAGTAATATGGAGTCATGTCAGAGCTTACTGAGCTTCAAAGAGGACACATTGTTGGTGCCCACTTAGCTGGTGCCTCTATGACTGAAGTTGCCAATTTATGTGCTGTGTCATGAGGTATAGTATCAAAGGTTATGACGGCATATACAGTTTCAGGGAAAATATCGTCTGATAAGCATAAGCGCGGTCCATGCGGTCAACTGACCAAAAGAGACAAAAGGACATTGCACAGGATTGATAAGAAAACTGCTGCAGAAGTGACTGCAGAGCTCAGTCTTAATGAAATTGAGATTGAGCTCTTCAGTCACTTTTGCAGCAGTTGTTCTTTTATTCAGGGTCACAATCCAGCGCCTTACGTCTCTTTCTGTCATTTGACCATGTTGACTGCACTTATGCTTATCAACAATGTTTTCCTGGAAACTGTATATACCATCATAACCTTGTACCTTGCGATACAGCAAGTAAATTGGCAACTTCAGTCACAGAGTCACCTGTTAGCTAGCTCATCACACAGAATGTTACATCACTTCCGCTTTCAACGTGAAACATGTCATCACTTTCACACCCGTAAATCATGTAATGTTTTACATTTTTTGTCTAAACCATGTATGACATCATGTGCCTAGGCTTGGAAACCAGACAGTAACTGAAGAAATGTTAAAAAAAATAAAAACTTTTTTTAACCAGTTCAGCCCTATTGTAGAACGCTGGTGAGCGGGACTCAATCCTAGTGGGCATTGTATGACGTCCTTCTGGATCGCCAGGAGGCCGTGCTGCAGCGAGGTCTGTCACCAGCTGTGTCCATAGGACACAGCTGATGACCGATCTGTGACTGCTGTAACCAATCACAGCAGGTCATATGACATTTGTAAACAATGGATGTCTTCCGTTCATGCCATCCATTGTATACAATTGTGTTGTTATCTGTGATTGGTCACAGTGATCACATGTACAGACTCGGCCAATCACAGTCCATCTGTGTCATGTGATTAGCTGGGGCCACAGCTAATCACAACAAAAAAACACAGCATGAATCAATTTCATTCAGTTAAATGCTTGCAGTGAAATTCACTGTTATACGCAATCAAAATGTGTAAAAAAAATAAATAAATACTGATCACTTCCCCAGAGTAGTACAATATTACTATGGTAACATTATGTTACTCTGGTCACAGTGCTTTATAGAAAAACAATCATGAAAGAAAGAAAAATGTAATAAAAAAAATGTAAAAAAAAAAGTTTTTTTTTAATAAAAATTTGTATACATTGTACAGATGTGCAACTTTGCAGGTAGTTTAAGGGGACCCCCAGGCATGATATTTAAAGGAATCTTTCAGGTTTTTTTTTTTTTGTACTTTAAGCAATGAAAAATGACTGCCCCTTTAACAACGGTACTTTTTGAAAACATTTTTCCACTGATTCATGTCTCTCAGGGTAGTACCCGAGTTCCCATACACCTTTTATGGCCAATAACTTGCATAGAAGCTTTCAAAATGGGCCCTTTTGAATTTAAAAGTTCGTGTCCCATAGACTTGCATTGAGTTTGAAGTTCGCGGTCAAACTTTCGAAAGTTTGACCGCGAACCAAACAGGGAGGTGTTCAGCCCATCACTACTTATAAAACAAGTAAGTATACTAATATACCTTTCAATCTATTTACTAATGATAGCAGCATAAAGATTAAAAATAGTCATTGCTGATTGAGAGAGTTTAGTTCCACTCAAAGAAAACCCAGATCTCTAAAAAGAGAAATAAAAATTATATTTGTTTTACATTTCATAGTTTCCTTTCGCTTTGTATGGATGGTAATTACATGGATATGATAAGGCTTCTACAGTCATGAGCTCAAATGATAGAACTTTAAGGACACAGCTTCTCACTTTCCTTCTTTTTAATGGCTGTTATTGCTCAATTTTATTAAAATAAAGTTCAACAAAATTCCAAAAATCACAATTAAGGAGTTTCCCTCGCAGTGGTTCTCAGTATTTCTTTTCAATCCAAAAAAAAACAAAAACAAATGACATTAAGCCTCCTGGCCTTTATGCTAGTCCCACAGACCAGGACACAACACCACTTAGTACCTCTCTCAAAAGCTTGGTCCATACACTCAGCAGCCCCTTGATGTTCTGGCTCCCATCTGTACTCCTGGACAGAGACCTCTTCTGTCTGCCGGTGTGGAGCTCAGAACCCTAGTCCTGACCCCAAAAAAAGCCCGGCTCATACCTGCACAATTAGTGTGCTGGTGGATATCAAAACACGCACCCACGATTGGAGATTTCATCCCTCCTAGATCTCTACGAAATCTTTACGCTCCAGGGTTTTACCAGCCGATAAGGAAACTGAAAAGTTTGTTTCCTCTGAATGACACAAGTTACCTGGTGCCCCTCAACCTGCCTGAATGGGAAGGGCACAGCACTGCCACAATGGGTAAATTTTGGGTTGTTTGCATTTGAATGTGAACTTGTGATAAGATGATAATCTATTTGGAAGGGAAGTTTACTGACTAGTTTTCATGTTATATGCATACATTTTAAATGAGGATAATAAGAAAACACCAAGAAGAAATCATGGATGTTTGCAAGCTTCTAAAAATGGCACAGGATCTCTGAATGGGGACAGGTGGATGATTAATAGCTCTGCCCCCTCCATTTAAAGGTTTTATGTCATTCATAGAAGCTGTATTGCGGCGTCTATGAATGCCAGATCAGGCAGGAAAGAGCAGACATAGTCTGATGAGAGCTCCTGACAGCCCCTTAGCTGTATTAATCCCTGCCACTCTGGAAGATTGCAGCGGCAGGGTCGGGGGGATGGGTAGCACGAATGAAAGTTTCTATTGAAAGCAGAAGAATCAGGACAAGGGCACATCATACTAACTGTAGGTTATGTCCCTTGTGCTGATTTTTCTGTTTTTTAGTTTTAGCTAAACTTAGGATTCAAATAAGCTTTAAAACAAGCCCTCGCTGACCCATGTAGTTAGAGCAACTGTGGAGTAATTTATCCTTAAAGTTCACAATAAAAGCTGTGTAGTTGTTCACTGTGTGTCCATTTACATCCGATCACCTTTGTGTCTACCCTGGTCTAGAAAGAAATGGCAAAAAAAAAAGATTGGGCAAGAATGTAACAAAAGTGGTATACTGACCATTCTGCTCCAGTTCAGCAGAGGACCTCTTCACAGATTCCCTGCTAATTGGACCAGATATCACCTGTGTGAAAAGGACCTAAATGAAAGTAAAACTGAGAAGGAACTTCTTCAAACCTAGAAGATTAATGACTCCATATTTGCTGCAGCTACAGAGGTCAGCGAGGGCAATTTAAAGTTTATTTAGTGCTTATTTAAAAAATATAAATATTCGACTGTCCATAGCCTGACCAGAGTTTTCCTTTAAGACACTGACCAGCTGTGTTAATTTCAGTGGTAAGCTCCTCACACTTTATGAAACACTAGCATATAAAGTTAGATAGAACCCTCTCTCCCCAAATATAAAACAAAAAATAACCAGGTCTTTTAAAACTATTCAAATCTTGATGACACCCAGGGCTTTTTTTCAGCAGGAACGTGGGGGAATGCAGTTCCGGCACCTCCAGTACCTCCATCACTGAATGTATATAATGGCCAGTGGTGCTGGGGTGTGCTGGAGGGTCTATTAATGCTGGATGCGGGCGGCTCTATTGTCACTGGAGGGGATCGTTTTTTGCATGGTGGTCTATTTTTGCTGGAGATGTATCTATTGATGCTGGCAGATCAATTGCTTCTGAAAGGGATCTACTGTTGAGTGTAGATCTGTTGTTGCTGCTGGGGGTGTGTTGTTGCTTGTGTGGTACTTTGTTGTGGGTTCCATTGTTGCTGGGGGAATCTACTGTTGCTGCAGTGGGGCTATTGTTGCTGTCAGCAGGGGATCTACTTTACTGTTTTTCTTATAATCATTAACACATTCCATACAAAATGATACTTGGCTCTGTATTCTCTAAAAGGAGCAGTATGGCGAGTGTTGGTAAGGGTAGGAACCAAGGGACAGTGCTCAGAGGTGGCTAGAGGGGCGGAAACAAGGGGTGACTCAGAAGGGGGTAGTTCCTGCACCTATTCTCTGAGAAAAAAATCCCTGATGACACCTCTCTAAAAGCATCCCAGTGGCAATCCTGAATAACATTACCTACCTGTATTTGTCTGTTTACACTTTTAGAGGTGTACTTAATTAACAGTCAATGGCCTGTAGTAATTAGCCATTCTGGGAGCTCTTCACCACATACCGCTTAATTCCATTTTTTTTTTTTTTGCGGACATCATACAGCTACAAGTACCCAGCTCTGCATTTTCCCAGTCAATAGACACAACAGTAAAATGTATTTTACTTCACTAGATAATACAGCAAAGCGAGTTCATGAGCCAAGAATGGCCACATCTTATGTGTCATCTGGTCTGGTTTCTGGTGACAATTTGTACCTCTTCTGAAAGCTGCATGAAAGTGAAGCCACGAAAAAAAACAGCTTTAGAAATCACTAGCATGTGAATGGGATTAGACGTACACTCAATGCCTGACAGATACTGCAGTGTCCTCTAATGACTGAAATTGCAGATAACTGGAGGAAAGATCACTTTCAGTGAACAGTGAATCCAGGAGAGACACCTCAGTCCCAGCATAACAAAAGATCTATTATTCCACAATTTGTTCTCAGAGTTTGAGATTAGAAGGAAGAGAGGACATATCCCAGGTCATTCAGAAAAAATGGCTTCCTAAAATACCCTAAAATTTAACACCAAATTAACATGTAAAGTTAAAAAAAATTCAATAAATAATATCTGAAAAAAACCATTTGCTGATACTGAATGCAATATGAGGGTGACTTCACAGTTATAAGCATGTTTTCATTCATGTTTTTTTCACTTTTCAATGCTTGTTTCACCATATTGCACATTTATTATCAGTGGGCCCTCTGTGCACATCCAAGGGCCAAAAAAGAAAAATCTTCCTTATTTTTCCCCAGCACACAAAGTATGTATTCTATATGACATGCTTTGCAGGGCGGTAGTAGCCAGGTGCGTTTGTTTTAGCTATGTATGTACCAGGGGCGGACTGACAACTCATGGGGCCCCTGGGCAATAGGGGTTCATGGGGCCCCTGTGTCCTTGCTCAAACTCAAAAAAGCCTATAAAAAAGGTACCAGGGGCATCTCATGGGGCCCCCTACTGACCCCGGGCCCTCGGACAGTGCCCGAGTTTTCAAATGGTCAGTCCGCCCCTGGTATGTACTTTAGAATGGCATTATGTATAACTAAAGGCAAAACATTGTTTTGGATAAGTTGAGAGGGATTAGAGCACATGTCAGGTTTTTATTGCTGTGTGTGCCCTCATTAGGGGGATTTACCTTCTCTATGTGTCCTGTGTACCATTATCACTGAACGTGAAAGTAAAATAAAATCACAAATTTTAGGTTGTTCCCATACACAGGTAATGATTTTGAATAGAGGTGCATAATGGGTGGTATTCTAAAATGAACACCGTAGACTCCTAGTAGGTTTGCAGTCTATCGGTCATCAAAGAATTTGGCCATGGTAGGTCTCAAAACAGTTTGAAAAGTTTGTTAGTTTCATAACTTGCCAGGCAAGTTAATAAACTATTTGAAGAGTGACAGTTCCTCTTTTCATTTTTAAAAACGTGACATTACACCTGCATAATAAGAGCCTATTAAGATGCAAATATAGGACCATATGATTCATACTACTTCGCTGCTCAGTATAATGCATTGGCCTTGGTAGTTGTTGGATCGTTGTGACTGTGAGACATTAACAATCTTTTTAGGTCTTTCCTATCCTCTTTCCACATTGTTATCACCTTTGTAGTGCTCACTATTACTCTCTCGACAGATTTTCACCGCCTTACCGCCTTTCACACTGGGAATCTGCGAGCGATCCTGCAGCCAAGACAGCATGCTAAGATTTCCACAGCTCTACAAAATCACTCAGAATGCAGATGGATTTAACACAAGAGTAAGTCTGATAGAAGTAGCAAGTACTCAGCCATGCTTATGATACCATAGTGCTGTTTCTGTATATGGCACCAACATTTTTATAGGCAACACGAATACTGTATAACATTAAATTTTAAGTACCCCTAAAAGGAATTTTTTTTATGACATCTCACTCTTCTTGCTGTAGCAGATGAGGTCTCATCCTTCTTGCTACATTCTTTATAAAGTAAGAAAAAAACAGTAACTTGTGCCCTTGATATATGTAGAAAACTGATGGGTAGTTCAACAAATTTGGTCGAAAACTAAAATGAAAACCTTCAGTGAGCTCTGTTGCTGTTTTTATCTGGCTTCCAGGGCAAACACTATTTCCAGGGCAGTGACATCACCAGCAGTAAGTCATGCAGGCTCAGCTACACTATTCCAGGAGTAGATGGTACAGACCAGGTGTGAACCAACTTCAAACCTTTTGAGATCTGGTTACTCCGTGGTCTCATGTACAGATCTGTAAAGATGGAAGCAATCCAATGTGTACATTGATAAACAGTTTATAATAAGCTTTGAAAAGTTTTCTATGGTAAATCTCTAGAATTGATAATGGATTCTTCTACTCCTGCACAGAAAAAGGAAAGGTCCTTAAGATACAAGAATACTAAACTACAAAATGTGCCAGTTCAAATAAGTGGTGGATGAACCAGCAGTTAAAGTTAACTGGGGCACTATTAGTACTGAATACTAAATGAAAACTAGAGACTTACCCATTTGAATTCACATAAAAGGTTTATTTACATCAGCCTGTCTCGACCAAAGTTCTGTAGAACCCTGGGGATCCTTCAGAGATTTCTAGGGGTTCCTCCAACAATGATGAGCAGAGTAGGATTGACCTCCCATGTGACTTGCATCGTCCTGGGGCAGACGTCACTCAGCAAAGCTTATGGGAATGGGACCAGTGGAGTCTCTCTTCTCATCTCTCAGATTAGTAATATTTGACACCAATCTTTTTAGCTGTTTGTAAAGATGGCATTCTTCTTAAAGTGGAGCCTCTCCTCTTATGTCCCAGATTAGTAATAACCAAAATCAGTTGCAAAGGTTATGGGAATGGGACCAGTGGAGTCTCTCTTCTCATCTCTCAGATTAGTAATATCTGACACCAATCTTTTTAGCTGTTTGTAAAGATGGCATTTTTCTTAAAGTGGAGCCTCTCCTTTTATGTCCCAGATTAGTAATAACCAACACCAGTTATCTCTTTAGCTGTCTGTAAAGATTGTATTTTTTCAACCACTTGTGTAAGAGGAAGTAACGATTATGTACAATAGAGATATGGAAGCTGTACGCGACAGCCATCTTGTTAAGGTCTCAACCATTTTGTTTTTCATGAAAAATCATCTTTCTCCCCTCCTCCCTCCTCTTGAAATGGAATTTGTGGCTATAAGTTGTACCGAACTTCAAAAGAGCCTCTTATCTTAAATAAAACACAAATAGAGGCCAGCTCCAGAGCTGTAAACCGCTAATTAGTCTTGGCAGGATGTCTATTTTACAAAGACACTTTCCTCTGTCCTATCGTAAAACAATAACTCAGTCCAGGTGTCACGGATCCCCCCATACGCCACACCCACAGCGACTAGCTAACCGAGGCGCGCACGTGCGGCCGTGACAGGGGGTAAAGAGGGAATAAAGGGGACTTAACTTTGAATATATAAAACAGTATATCACCCATCCACTGTCCACACCCCCCCCCGCACCAGACACACCACAAAAGGTAGCTTGCCACCACCCAACAGTTTATCCGCAGAACGGTCTGCTGGGACACCCCACACACACAGATGTCCGTCTGGCCGATCTGTTACCTTTTACAATCTGCACGCAATCTGCCCACACACAGTGCAATTTCATGCAGATTGGCAATGAGTTTGACCGAGCGTTTAAAGGGACTAAAATACAATACAATCTAATCTAATACAATCTTATCTCTCCAATCTATCTCTCCGAAGATATGAGCACGTGCTTAGATACACAGAAGTAACTAATTACTTTTAAGATTTAATTTCCTGAAGTGGGCACTGCATAAAATATGTACAAAATATAAAAAGTTACAGAAATACAAAAAATACAAGAAGACACACAAATGACTATTCACTACAAAATAAAAAGGGAATAAAAGACAGAAGTAAAACTTTACCAGTATTTACCCTGCGATTGGAGCAAATCAGAGAATCAGCAATTCGTTGGTCGATCGAACCAGCTCCGTATGAATAGCAAATGTCCCAGTGTCCGGGTACCCCATTTATGGGGATATGGACGTAGGCGGGATATTAGTCCTCGGCCAATTGACCATGGGGGGGGGGGGTGTTCCTGTACCTGCCCACAGGATGTTCTGGGTGCTGACCTGCCCAAGTTCAATTGGGCCAAGATCGGCTTAAAAACACCAAGTCGGGGATTGGATTTCCGACACCAGCGCATCAGTCCGATTGCGACAGTACCAAACACCATTCGACTGTTGCCATCCAGCTCCACCTAACCATTTCCTGCATTTTCCTGGCCTTCTGCCTAAACCACAAATATGATTTTTAGTGCCGATGTAGCCTACAGAATGCCCTACAAGAAGGGATCATGTTCATCTCTCTGCAACTAATGTTTTAGCTTTTGTGAGAGATTACACATACCCCTTTTGATGTATGGATATACCTTTAGCTCCCTGCTGTCATGAAGCTGGAATGTCTGGAGCCACTTCCTTTAAACTGGCTTCACCAGAAGGTAACAACCTTATTAACACAAAAGGTGTCACATCCTGGAAGCCTGGCTTTTCAGCCTAATTGATGCTAATTGTACCTCATTTCCCCAATGACAAGGACTGAATATACATCCTTAATGACAATGGAATGTCCCTACAGAATATACATCCTTAATGGCAATGGAAGGTCCTTACAGTTACAATTACATATTGCTACTGATCACATCTTATCTACTCAAATCTGTACATTTATGTCATCATTCACATGTACGTTACATCTCCCCTCTTCCAGACAACGCATAGCTGAACGTAAACGGGTCGGCTAACACGTCTGCCAGGAAGGTTCCCTAGGTTGGGGGGGGAGTTCTCCCAACTAAAGCTTGACACCACTGACAGCTCAGCCCATCCCCCTGCCGATGGGAGAGGGCTTCTGTACAGCTCTCTGACTGATTCTAAAGGGTTTGGGTCACCACTGGCCAGCAGATCACCCCGTTGATCCATTTCATCCACTGGCCAACGACGAGCTACTGGAAGGGTACAGGCAAACCTGTCATTGTGTGCTGTCATCATTTCCAGCCACTGGCCAGGGTCATCTGGTGGTTCTCTATTAGCTGCAACACCCAGATGTCTGAGTCTGGCATAAGGTCGTTCCCGGGTGATCTGGACCTGGTTCCATGGCTTGGATACCAGAACCTCCACCCTCTGACCTGTCTCCCACACTTCTGCTCCGGCCAGGGACCGGTCAGCACAACCGGTCAGCCTGCGAGAATACAGTGTTGTCAGATACAGTCTCTGAGAAAGCAGATTCAGAGGGGGTCAGTGTTCCCCCATCATCCTGTGATCCTCCCCTTGCTGTACACAGCAATGAATCCTCAATCATGATACTCATAGCTGTGGGGACAAAGGATAAATCCACAGAAGACTTTATTCCACCAGGGTCATCCTCTGACCCGTGCCACACCCTTCTACTCTGTCCTCCTCAGCAGAACATCTGTCAGCACAACACCTGAGCTCCTCTGGGCCAACATCAAACCTATCAGCCTGGAAGTACTCAGTGATTGCAGCTGCTGAGGTGGAAGACACTGATTGGGCCAAATTTGCCCAAACATCCTGCAGACTTCCCTCTGCAACACACAGAAATGAGTCTGCACTGGCAGTACCAGCGACTGTGGTGACAGAGGGGAAAGTTACAGGAGAAAGGTTTTCACTAGGGGTTGTCCTCCGACTTACGTCACACACTTCTACTCCGTCCTCAGCAGAGCGTCTGAAGAGACACACCTGAGTTCCTCTGGGCTGGCATCAAATGTAACAGCCCCTGGAAACTCAGTGCCTTCAGCCACAGCTACTGAAGGAGTAGAGTCAGAGTGAATCAGACTTAAACCCTCATCCTGGGGTCCCTCCTCTGTGTTCCATTGCCCAGGATCCAAAATGGCATGACTGGTATCTGTGGGGACAAGGGAGCGGACAAAAGAAAACTTCATCCCACAAGGGGATAGAGGCACACAACACTGGTCTTTACCAAGACTTACTGAAACACAATGTGCCTTTCCCCCGGGAACTTCAGAAGAACATTATGTTTCTTTTCATATGGGTACAAAACCAAATTCCTCTTGTCCATGCAACCCCATCTGGGGGGCACCCCGAGTCACCACTGCAGCAGAGGGAAGGTCTGCCTTGCACATGTCATTACATTTGGCATCACATAAAACATTATCAGTTGCAGAGTCATCTGTGATTTTAAACTCTTCTCCAGGCCTTGACTCCAGACATCCACTAGAGCCAGGCCCTGGTACACAGTCCTTCACCCCCTGACCCTCCCCAGAATTCCCAGTGTTCATGGAGTCTTCAATCAGTCTTTTACATGAGTCCAGGGCCTCAGGTGGTGAGGTAGGTTCTGGGGGGCTTGATATGGCTCATAATGGGCTACCAACCGTCCCAGCTCAGTACCCAATAATACTCTTGTGGGAATGGCATCTGTTACACCCTTTTCTCTCATTCCTCTCCCAGCTTCCCAGTCTAAATAAACACAGGCCGTGGGGACAGCTGGGTTGATTCCCCCAACCCCCTTTACAGTCATGGTCTTACCAGGATGAAGATCCTCAGGGCTCACCAGTTCTGGATGCACTAAAGTCACCTCCACTCCACTGTCCCTGAGGCTGAAAGTAACTTTGCCACTCACAGTGACAGGCTGCAGGTTATCGGAGAGCCCTCTTGCATTCCTGAAAACACACAAAACAGTAGACTCTGGGTTGGTTGTCTTGGTAGGTTGTGGGACAGCCTTCTTTTTCTCAGGGCAGGATACACTAAGATGACTTATCTGGAGGCACAAGAAACATCCCCGGGTATCCACAGTTGTTGGGGTGGCTCCTAAATGTCTGGATGCCTTGGTCTTCTGGATGTCATGAGAAGAGGGGCCAGTTGCCTAGCCTCCTTTCCAGCTGGGTTCAGTAGTCCTCCGGGTGACAGGCATTCTGTTAGCCGCATAGGAGTCAGCTATTTCTGCTGCTTGATCTACTGTCTTGGGATCTCGGTCGAGTACAAACTGCCGGACCTCAAAAGGACATGTCTGTAGGAACTGGTCCTTAATCATTAGCTCCTGTAGGGCTTTAAAGGTGCTTATGGACAGTCCCTTTAGCCATTGCTGGAAAGCAGTGTGCTGACTGCAGACGAGGTCCGAGTAGCTGTCATTAGGACCTCGCTGCAATGTCCTGAAACGCTTGCAGTACACCTCTGGCGTGAGCTGGTACCGTTTAACAATGGCCTGTTTAAGAGTCTCATAGTCCCTTTCTTGGCCCTCTGGAAGACTCACAAGCACATCCAGTGCCTTGCCTTTCAGCCCTGGTATGAGGTACTGTGCCCATTGCTCCTTGGGCAGGAGGTATTGACGACAAGTCCTCTCAAATCCTTGTAAAAAAGTGTCCATATCACCATCAAGGTCCATGGTGGGGAATTTGTCCAGGGAAATTCTGTGTATCCGTTCTTCCCTGGACTCAGTGTTACCAGCAGACCTGTTCTGCTGCAGCCAGAGTTTTTCTAGCTCCAGTTCATGTTGCCGTTCTGCTTCCCAGTCTTCTCGCTTTGCAGCTGCTTGCCAGTCCTCTCACTCTGCACTCTTGTCCTCCTGCTCTGCTTCCCAGCACTGCTTAATGAACTGGAAGCGTAATGTTTCACTGACTGGGCCCAGCAGCTGTATCTTAGCCTGCAGGGACAACAAATGGGCTTCCAATTGGCTCTTCCGGATGTCACCACGATCCACATCTGGTGGCGGGGAAGGTGGCTGTTCCTCTGGGGCATCAAGGTCCACATCCTGTGGCTCCATATCCAAGGGTAGCTCCTCCTTGTCTTTCTCGACCAGGGCGCGTATCATCTGCTCCTTCGTCTGGTCCCTTGTGGTCGGAATACCTCTGAACTCGCACAGATTCATCAGGTCATCTCGACTTTGCTTCTTGTAGCTGATTACTGTCTCAGCCATTTTGCCAAAATAAAAGATGGAAAAAGAAAAACAAAGAAGGGGGGGAGCAAATAGCAAAAAGTATGTCTTCTACAAAACAATAATTATGCACTGAGTGAGCTTCTGTAGGTCAGTCACTTCTACCAAGCTTCCAACCTTTAGTACACAGGTTAAATGAAAAAACCATGCACTAATGTACTAAGCAGATCCCGCACGCTGCCGCCAATCTGTCACAGATCACCCACACTCCACACCCAAAGCGACTAGCTAACCGAGGCGCGCACATGCGGTCGTTACTTGGGGGCATGAGGGAATAAAGGGGACTTAACTTTGAATATATAAAACAGTATATAAGATCAGCCGTGATACCCTTTCACAGCCTGCACTACCTTTGGCCACCACCAGATGGAGACTTCACTCCAATCCAGCTGGTCGACCATACACTAGCAGATACAAATCTTATATACAATCTGATGCACTGATTAGAGTTGAGGACCAGCTTAGTAATTACACACCCTTCTAAGGTCCCGCTAGCTACCTACAGCTTGAACCCCGGTGTTAATCACCCATCCACTGTCCACACACCCCCCGCACCAGACACTCCACAAATGGTAGCCTGACACCACCCGACAGTTTATCCGCAGAACAGTCTACTGGGGCACCCCACACACAAAGATCTCCGTCTGGCCGATCTGTTACCTTTTACAATGTGCACGCAATCTGCCCACACACAGTGCAATTGCATACAGATTGGCAATGAGCTTGACCGAGCGTTTAAAGGCACTAAAATACAATACAATCTAATTTAATACAATCTAATCTCTCCAATCTAATCTCTCCGAAGATATGAGCACATGCTTAGATACACAGAAGTCACTAATTAATTTTAAGATTTAATTTCCCGAAAGTGGGCAGTACATAAAATATAAAAAGTTACAGGAATACAAAAAATACAAGACACACAAATGACTATTCACTATAAAAATGAAAAGGGAATAAAAGATAGAAGTAAAACGTTACCATTATTTACCCTGCGATTGGAGCAAGTCAGAGAATCAACAATCTGTTGGCCGATCGAACCAGCTCCATACGAATAGCAAATGTCCCAGTGTCTGGGTACCCCATTTATGGGGATATGGACGTAGGCGGGACATTAGTCCTCGGCCAATTGACCATGGGGGGGGGGGGTTCCTGTACCTGCCCACAGGATGTTCTGGGTGTTGACCTGCCCAAGTTCAATCGGGCCAAGACCGGCTTGAAACACCAAGTCGGGGATTGGATTTCCGACACCAGTGCATCAGTCCGATCGTGGCAGTACCAAACACCATTCGACTGTCGCTATTCAGCTCCACCTAACCATTTCCTGCATTTTCCTGGCCTTCTGCCTGAACCACAAATATGATTTTTAGTGCCGATGTAGCCTACAGAATGCCCTACAAGAAGGGAGCATGTTCATCTCTCTGCAACTAATATTTTAGCTTTTATGAGAGATTAAACATACCCCTTTTGATGTATGGATATACCTTTAGCTCCCTGCTGTCATGAAGCCGGAATGTCTGGAGCTACTTCCTTTAAACTGGTTTCACCAGAAGGTGACAACCTTATTATCACAAAAGGTGTCACATCCTGGAAGCCTGGCTTTTCAGCCTAATTGATGCTAATTGTACCTCATTTCCCCAATGACAAGGACTGAATATACATCCTTAATGACAATGGAATGTCCCTACAGAATATACATCCTTAATGACAATGGAATGTCCCTACAGTTAGGATTACATATTGCTACTGATCACATCTTATCTACTAAAATCTGTACATTTATGTCACATGCACGTTACATCATTCACATGTACGTTACACCAGGTATCACACATGACCTGTTAGGCGATTAGAGCTAGGAATGAAGAGCGTGCCATAAAACATCTATTCCACATGTAACAATTCCGCATACAATTCATAGAGTTCAACAGGAACTGGGCACATTAGTATTAGGTATATATTTGAATAGAGCATATCATGCTAAACTAATCAAGGTCCTACATGACTATATTAGCACATAGGAAAGGGAAGAAAGCAGTCTCTTTCCTCCTGGGTGACAAAGGTACACTGTGTTTGGTATCCCTGGGTTTGAAATATAATTCTGAATATTAATCTGCCAGTTGCTAGAATACCACCTGCACATATTGGAGGTTATTAATATTAGTATGAAATTGTAGTTGGGACTTGATCATAAACTTAGTGACCACCTAGCACCCATCCCCTAAACCAGATGATTGGTCAGTTCTCAGGCAACACCCCTTTAATATCATAGAAAAGGACTGACAGGCCTGGTGAGGGGATCTCTCATTTAACATCAATCAAGAAATATCTTAACAGACTTGAGAGCCAAGGCAACATTTTTGCTCAGATAATTGAACTCTGCTAAACCAGGACTTTGCAAGTATTTTGCCTTCTTAACTCCTTTTTTTTATTTCTCTGTTGCTTTATTGTTCTCTTTATGTCTTTGTAACATTTTTTTCTGTAAATATTTTATTTACACCATTTTGAACTTTTTAGCAATAAACCCTATTTTGAAAAGTGTTGAAACTGTCTCTAAAGCTTTTAATGCAAACTAAAGCATCCTTGTCTTTGAAGAGTGCTACTGTATACAATAATCCTCTGAATATACCTGTCTGTGGTGACAGTGTGTGTTGCAGACGCTTATGCTAAAATCATAGTGCTAAATGCTGGGATTTGTGAGTTTCCTCCTTCTCTGTAAAAAGGCGGCGGTGGCAGTGTGAAGGGTTAATTGCATAATTAACCTAACCCAGTAACAATCACTCTCAGGCTGCTAACACACAGATTGTGGTCCCGTGAGCTGGAAAATCTTTGTGCAGGGTGCAGCTGAGAGTGGCATTGTTACGCAACTGACAGCGCCCTGTGAGATAGGCTGATCCTTTGTCACGAGTTGGTGAGAAGGGCAGAGGTCGGGTGCCAGGTTCCGTCACAGAGGATTCTTCCCACATAACCTCACTGTAACAGGAGATTTTTCCTACTTAATCCCTATGTAACAAGGCACTGACCACCAATGTAAGGAGTCACTTTTTCAATGACTACCTTTAAGGTTCCATTTGCACAGGTTCCTGCACCACATAGGTGTGAACGGAGTCTAAGTGAACCCCTACACTGACCACCAATGTAAGAGGGTACTTCTAGACAGCCACCAACATAAAGGATCAGTTATCCAATGACCACAAAAGAAAAGGGTCACTTCAATTTTCATTGTCTGTGTTCTTGAAAAAAAATTTTGTCATATAGAAGATTGGATGTTAAAAAATATTCAGCCACAGGTATCAAATACCCTAGCTATTTCATATTTCTTATTTCATGTTTTATCATCATATTTACAGGTCATGCGTAATATATCATAAACTGTAGATATCATTTTTAGCAGGGGTTCCCAAGGGTGTGAACATTTTTCAAGGGTTCTTCTGGGGAAAAAGGATTAAGAAATGTTTGTCCCAACATGTGCCTGCTCTATGTCAACTCCAATGTAACCTAAGCCAGATATGCTTGTGTTATTTGGTGGTTTTATTGAATTGCTCAGTTCAAACTGATCACTAGATTGAGATATAGAAAGAGCTGAAGTTATATTCTCATGAAGAAGAAGAAAAGGAGAAAAAGAGCAGTTTATACATGACCCCCATAATGAGTAGGAAAGTACTCAGAGACCAACAATTTTATTTATTACGAAAAATGTTACAGTAAATAACATGCTCAGTAAACCATTCTGTATTTATTGCAAGATTAATGCATACCTTATATGCGTAACATTTAATGAACCTCTGACCTTTTATATTATTTTCATTTAAAGGAAGATTACACTTGGAGAACAATGAAGTTCTTGTTCTTTGTATTATGTAGAATACTTCATTTAGAATTGGTTGACAGCCCTAGTAGATTAGCAGGAATGAAAATAGATCCTAGAGAAGTGAAACGATTGTCTTATCACCATCTTCCGGAACCCAGGAACACCACTGATTGCTCATTGTAACATTGATCACTTGTTGAGACTCAGTCAGGTGTTAAAGTTAAAAGATATCCCTGTTCTGTGTTGTTTTAGGTATTTTGGGGTCATTGTATCAATGCGTTGGTCCACTCGTTAATCCTCTTCTGGTTCCCACTGAAAATGATGGAACACGGTAACTATTTTATATTTCAGTTTTCTGAGAAATGCTGCTGAATATCTTTCTGGTACAGTTGTAGATTTTATTAGCAGACATAGCAGAAACTGGGGTGACGGAAGGTTGAAGACAATGCTTGTGATTGACAGGCCATTAAGTCACATTTTTACCCAGTTCTTTGAATCATCAGTTGCTCTTCAGCGTTGTTTTACATTTAACTTTTTGCACTTTGTTGACTTCTGCTACTTTATAACTTTTAAGTGCTGGAAAAGTCTGCCTTCTGTTCTTGCAAAGTATACTCCTTCCCTGGGAAGATGAAGAATGGAAGTAAAGTTATAATGACAATGTGAGACATTGTATAATATATTGAGACCTTCCTAGCAAATTCACAAACTATGTCAAATCCAGTGGAAAAGTACCTGGGCAGAAGAATGATAAGTCAATTGGTGAAGTTACATTTTTATAGGCAGTCCACTGGACATTGTTCTTGTTATTGATAACAACCAACTAAACATTTGTTCTTACATTTCAGATGTATGGGCCTATTTATGAAGGGTATAAATTAAAAATTAGAAGTGGCCCAGTAAATCCAAAAATAAAATATAATTTATTTTAATTCCAATTTAATTCATTTTAATCTAATTTCATTCCAGTTGAATTTAAATACAGTCTCCTTTAATTCCAGGATATAATGCAACAAAACAGGAAAATACCAAGGGCTGAATTCCTTCCCAAGGCACTGTACATATACCATTGAAAATGTTGTTACATCCGTTCAAAAAATACCCGTTGATCCTGTCAGAAATTCAGGGCTGTCCCGTGCACTCTGAGGCTCCATGCACACTAGCTTAAAAAATGCCAGTGCTTTTTGCAGAAACCTGGTTGTGAGGTTTTTTTTGTACTAGTGTTTAGGAGCATTTTTTTCCGACAGAAATATGCTCTCAAAAACGCAAAACATAGAAAAAGAATTCTGCCACTAAATGCTAAGCTTAACAAAACACCTCTAGACTACTTAATGTACATGGACACATAACTTTAGCTTCATAATAATTTCTGCCTAGCTCACTTTCTTGAACTACAACACTCCCCTCCCTACCCCTAGTGTTGTGGAGAGGGATTCTGTAGTTCAGAAGAAGACAATTTCAGTTCAGGGAAAGCACTGTATTATTAGGAAACAGGAAATTAGGCGTCAAATGCAATTCTATCAGGATCAAGAGGTATTTCTCTGAACTTGCAAGGGCCTAAAACCACTTCAGCTCCAGCGACATACCTGTACATCCCTGGCATTTGAGCCTTTGTACTGGGATGAGGCCTGCAGCTGAAGGCATCATCCCAGTACTGTTATGTAGAGCCAAGAGTTGGTGTGGTTATCGGAGCTGATAAATAGCAATGCGAAGGGACGTTTCCCCCACCCTCTGCCTTTTGCAGCTTTAAAAAGAGCTCCTGTCCCACAAGGTGTCCCTAATTGACCAACCGGCTGATCATGGAGCTGAACATGAACTGGATCAATAGTAAATGGGGTTCAGCGAGCGCTTGCAAGAAAACAGCAGGTAGTGCACTAAAAAGGGAACCATAAAACCTTCCAAGATAAACATAAAATATGTAGTGTAGCAGTGTAAACAATCATAAAATTGACATAAAATTGACAAACACCTCTATTAAAATGCATATAATCGGTCAAAGATATCTGAATAACCAATATTACGTAAAATAAGGTATATAAATGGTGACAAATAGTGTCCTTAACGGCTGTGAAGTGGTTAATTATACAAAAACACATCCACTAAATCCGTGGTAAGCAGTACTATTGAAAGTCCAAAGAGTGATAAAGGTGATGGAAGCACAAATAGACTGAGAGAAGGTGACTTGATTTAATCCCAGTGACACATACCATCTGGTGTCGTGCAGGAATAACGGATAAATTGCACACTCACCAGAGGCGCAATATAAATGCGCGTTTATATCATATGTAACAGAGGTCCCCTCAATCCTGGGTAGGATGTAGCCTGGAATAGATAACTACTCAGTGGATAATGGAACTTCTAGAGGTCCCCTTTAAGGCCTGGCTATAGACGGGGTCTGCTGGATACAGCTCTCCTCTGGGCCCTGGGATGGTCACCTGGGGGTCCTGGGGGGTTAAATGCTCGCTCCTCTGCAGCCACTTCCACCAACGTCTCCTCTCTACTTTCTCCCCCCCTAGGGAATGGATAACTCCCCAGTAGATAATGGAACTTCTAGGAACTGGATCAGCTTTGTTTGACTCCGTTAAATAGTAAGCCGGAAGCATGATCTAATATCACTTCCGGTTTACTCGGAAATACACGGCACCATTTACAAAAAAACAACAAAAAATCTTCAATCACACCGATCCTGGTATGATTGAATGCTTTTAAGGGCAGAGGAGGGATTTGGAATCTCTTTGACCCCAGATCCCTCCGTAAAGAGTGCCTGTCACATGCCTGTTGCTGTCACAAGGGATGTTTACATTCTTTGTGACAGTAATAAAAGTGATCCTAAAAAAAATTTAAAGCAATAGTGTAAAAATAAAATTATTTAATTAATTTGTAAAAAAATTAAAGTGCCCCCGTCCCCCTGTGTTTGCACGCTAAGTTGAATGCAAGCATTATTAATATTATTATTATTATTATACAGTATTTATAAAGCGCCAATAGTTCGCTCAGCGCTGTACATTATAAATCAGTTCTGCATGCACACAAACAGTTTTCGTCTCACACATGGAAGGTATCGCCGCAAAGATCAGATCATGAGCAGTAACTCTAGCACCACACCTCCTCTGTAAATCTAAAGTGGTGACCTGTAAAGGCCTCTAAAGCATTGCCTATGATAGTAAAATGTATGTCGTTTGCTGCAATTGCAAAGGCGGATGTAATTTTAAAGCATGACATGTTTGATATCTTTTTACTTGGCATAACAATATCTTTTATCTTTTACAAAACATTGGGTCATGTATTTGGTTTTTTTGCATCAAAATTCAGAAAAGTGTCTTTTTTCCAAAAAATTGTCTTTGAAAAATCGCTGCGCAAATACCCTGTGACATAAAAAACTGAAAACAGACCAATTTATTCTCTAGGGCCTTTGCTTTAAAAAATAAATAATGTTTGGGGGTTTTAAGTAATTTTCTAGCAAAAAGTTCTGATTGTTACTGTATATGTAAACAAAAGGTGCCAGAAAAACCCTGGTCTGGAAGTGAAACATGGGAAATGTGCATGTATTACAGAGATTTACTGCATAGTTTTTTTATTTTTGCAGTTAAATAATTTAATCTATTAGGCTACTCTTTACAATTAGCTCTTTCCTAGATATTGAATTCAGTTGTCTGCAATCAACGGTAAAGTAGAACTATAGGCAAAACTTTTTTTTTCATTTTGGATAGAGCAAGGAAGGGTTATAACCCCTGTCTGATTTTTTTTCTTTTCGCCATTTGTGTCCCATTTCAACGATTTACCTTCACTTCAATAGCCAAACAGATAATGAGAGGAATTACCTGCAATTATGGGAATCCCTTGGGGATCCCCAGGTCATCAGAACTAGTGTTCCCATTGGAAGATTTCCCCTCTGTTACTTTTCTGGGACCAACCCACAAATTGGGATTTTCTTTACTTTCACTTTCAATGATAATGGTAAAGAGGACAAATAGAGAGGATTAATCTACTTAACAGGGGCACAGACAGCAATAAAAACTGACAGAGGTTCCAATCCCTCTCCACTCTATCCAAAACATTTTAAAAAGTGTTGCCTTTTGTTATACTTTAAAACTGGGTATACTCTATTTATTACAGGTACTTATATAGTGTCTTCAATTTATGCAGCGCTTTACATATTTATTATACATTCACATCAGTTCCTTTCCTCAAGGGGCATGCAATCTAAAGTCCCTAACTTACATTCATACATACACACTAGGGCCAATTTAGTCAGGAGCCAATTAACCTACCAGCATGTCTTTAGAGTATGGGAGGAAACCGGAGTACCCAAGGGAAACCCACACAGGCACAGGGAGAACATGCAAACTTCAGGCAAATTATGTTGGGGTTGGGATTTGAACTGACGTCCTTATTGCTGCCAGGCAGAAGTGCTAACCACTGCACACTCTAGCAGAATTTCATTTGACGTTCTCCATTGTAAGAACATTTGTTCAGTTTTGTAATCATTAGTGGGGTCAAATCAATGTTCGTTTTCGACCACAGTGATGAGAAAATTCAAAGGAACTGGATGGAAAACTTTTCTTAAATTTCACAAGTGTGAATTTCTAACAGTGAATGTGGTTTTCATATAGTTAAGTCCAAACTCAAATGCTAAAAGCAAACAAAATCTTGAACTACTTTCAAATGACATTTAAACGTACTGAGAATTTTTTTGTAAAAATCCTGTTAATGCATACCCAACCTAAGCGGGTCACAGTCAGTTTGTTGTTCATATTCCTTCATGTAAACAGTGTATGATTATTCTATGGAGTAGCAGGAGTGAGAGCAACTGGCAGACAGTCAGGTGGGAGACAATGGCAGACATTCCAGTAGGAACAATTGCAGTTTCCCTGAGGATTTGTTAACAAGGGGTACCCACTGAGATAAAATAGCCATCAAATATGGGCAGAAACAGTTGAATTAAACAGCTGTCAACTCATTATTAAAGCCATCTTTAAATGGTATGATTTGACATGTCTTTTAAATACCTAAATAAGTATAAATTGTTATTGCAATTAAAGTGGTTCTAAAGGCAGAAGGGTTTTTTTTTACCTTAATGCATTCTATGCATTAAGAAAAAAAAACATCTGGGTGCAGCTGTCCCCTCAGCCTCCCTTATACTTACCTGAGCCCCATCATCATCCAGCAGTGTGCATGAGAGACTCTCCTGGGTCTCTCTCTCCTCATTGACTCACACTGCAGCGGGAGCCATTGGCTCCCGCTGCTGTCAATCACAGCCAGTGAGCCAATGAGGAGAGAGTGGGAGGCGAGCCGAGCCACACTCTGTGTGTGAATGGACAATGTCCATTCACAGGAGCATGGCTCAGGAACAAGCCTACTTGAGTGTCCCCATAGCAAGAGGCTTGTTATTGGGGACACTTGGCAGAGAGCAGTAGCCAGGACTGTCAGAGGGACCAAAAAAGAAGAGTATAGGGGCTGCTCTATGCTTTGTTTTTGTTTTTTTCATTTTTTTTTTCGTTTTTTTTATTACAACCTTTACAATCACTTTAAAGGATAAGTTCAGCTTCGGAAACATGTTAAATATTCTACCTGTTTTTAGGATGAAACATGTAATGTTCCCACTCCTGCAGCCTCTCCCCAATCCCCGCAATCACTGTGAGAGCAGGTCGGGGATCTTCTCCCGGTACCTACTGTTATGGCCATGTCATTCATTCACTGAGTTCTGTGAATGAATGAACTACGAGTACCGACAGCCTTTGCAGCTTTCGGCTTGTAGTTCTTCTTCTTATTATTATTATTATACAGGATTTATATAGCGCCAACAGTGCTTTACAATAGATCTTAATGAACTAGCAGGGTGCTGTTGAGCGCTTTAGGTAGTTCATTTATGCTTCCTGTCATTGTGTAACTGTCTGCTTTTATGAGGTACAGACAGCTTACACTGACAGTCTGCAAGAGCCCTGCATTGCTTTACAGGCTGCTAATAAAAAATAAATAAATGGCTATTTTTTTACCTGCAAACAGATGTGCATTTTTTTTAAGGTGAACTTATGCTTTAAGTGGATATTTTGCAATAGAGTTAGCTATAATATTATAGATAACAAACTTAGTGGGTGATAAATGAAATTAATGACATGCTTTGCTTATCAGAGCAGGAACTGTCTAAGCATTCAGCATTATCATCACCTCAATGTGAACTTGGATATGTCCCTGCAAATCCACTGATACATTCTTTGTCCTCTGCTTATCCACTCCTTTACAACTCGTGATTGAGATTTATGTGTTTTGGAAGGCGTCCTTCACTGAGAATAGGGAAGAACTTTGTCTCCTAGACAAGCAATACAAGCAGAGCAGAGAGTAAAGATTCGCATGCTGGAACCCAGTCAATGCAATACATCAAACTTGTGTAATCATTGTATTCCTATGTACACTACATGGATGCCTAAATTTAAGCACAATAAATCATAGTGTGATTTGCAATGTATGACAAGCCAGTGATGGCGGGGGAACTGTAACACAGAAATCACTGATCTTCTTGCCACATCCCTGTCAATGATCACATTTTCAATGAGTAATTACTTAGAACAAACAAAGACTGCTGTTCTAGCCAGAGGGAGAAAAATTTGACAGTGTAATGCATTTATATACAAAAAATCCAAAACAGTATATTTGTATAAATTCTTTCCACTTTCCAACAAATGTTACAGATAAATGTTTTAAAGAATTAGGCTGGCCATACTCATAGCAAGTCTCTAGCAGTTTAAAGTTACAAAAATTTAAATATCCCTGTCAGGTATATTTATAATCTGGTGGTGGTAAGTTGCCTTGGTCTGTAATTGTGTGTGTAACATAAAGCTTGCGATTGAAAATTGCTAGTAGACTGTCCTATATTTGGCCATTATTGGGGGACTCCAGCCTGACCCCAGCCCCACTCCCAGTCTGAAATGAAAAATGAGCAAAAGCATATCCCTATATAGTGTGTACTTGCATCAATCCAAAGCACTGTGATTTCTGTCTGCTGTCTGCATGAGTCACTTCTGAGAGGTGATTCCAACTCAAAGGGGTTCAAAGGGATGGAGGAGGGGAGCTCTAGCTCATAACTTGTGATTGTCAGCCTTAGCATTTCATGTTCCTCTATGACAGGGGTATTGAATTAAATTTCAAGCATGTCCGGTCACTAAAATTTTCTTCTGGTTGAGGTCTGAATCTCATGTTTGTGCTGTGACTCAGAGCATAGTCACTGTATGTCTATAAAAAAATGAGAAATGTACAGTTTCCATAGCAAGGAGGGGTGGGTGGAAGGAAAGAAGTGAGGGGTAGGTGGAAGGAAGGAAGGGTGGGTGGAAGGAAGGAAGGGAGGGGTGGAAGGAAGGAAGGGGTGGATGGAAGGAAGGGGTAGGTGGGTGGAAGGAAGGAAGGGAGGGCGGGAGGGAGGGGTGGGTGGAAGGAAGGGAGGGAGGGGTGGAAGGAAGGGAGGAGTGGGTGGGTGGAAGGGAGGGGTGGGTGGAAGGAAGGAATGAAGGAAGAGAGGGAGGGTTGGGTAGAATGAAGGGAAGGGTGGGTGGAAGGAAGGGAGGGGTGAGTGGGTGGGTGTACAGAAAGAAGGGAGGGGTGGGTAGATGGAAAGAAGGAAGGAAGGGAGAAAGGGGTAGAAGGAAAGAAGGGAGGAAGGGAGGGGTGGGTGGGTGGAATAAAGAGAGGGGTGGAAGGAAGGAAGGGAGGGGTGGGTGGAAGGAAGGTTATGTCAGACTCATGTGACTCATTCAAATGCATCAGAGCTGTCGTCTGCTGTGTTCAGTTTCCCGATCACACCTCCTCTGAAGCTGCACAGACTGGAGTGTGGGCGGGCACAGAGGGAGGCAGAACAGATCCAGCCTCTCTCCCTTCTTCTCCTATTGGTGAGGAGGATGGGGGGAGGGGCTGGGCATTGAGAAGAACACAATGGCGGTGGGAGGGAGAGGGGGCGGGTGGTAGAAAGAAAACTGAGCCATCAGGTATGTTCTTTACAGCGGTGGGGGCAGTGACAAGCAGCGATCTCCTGTATGGCTTTCAATAAAGCAGCTGGAAGCCGCTTTGCCTCCTTTCCCTCCCGCGGCTTCCAGCTGCTTTATTGAAAGCCATACAGGAGATTGCTGCTTGTCACCGCCCCCACCGCTGCACCTCCCACACACCCCTAGTCCCGGCACTGCTCGGCAGGGATGGTTGGCAACTCTCCTCTGGGGGGGAGTTCACACCCCCCTGACTTACCCCTTATCTATGCCCCTGCTGCAAGGGGTGGGGTGCACACTGTGATGTCATATTGCCGTGACGACCACCCTGCTCAGCAGCAGATCTGTCATTGCGGGCTGCCGGTCCAGAAGGGAGCATTGCTGGGGCCATTCTCGGACCGCTGTCCTCCATTTAGTGACCCTTGCCCTATGATTGTAGAAAGGGGTGTGTTCATTTCCTCCACGCATGTCTCAGATTACAGTCAGCTCTCCTCTCTATGCCCCATGCTCCATGCCCCTGCCTTCTGACAATCAGAAATGCTGTCTAAACTATGTGCTTTAGAAGGCTGTACAGGAGAGAGGGAGGCAAATAACCAACTAAAACTTATGTAGGAGGATTTGTTTCATCTCTGTGTATCGCTTGAAGCTACTCACTTCAGTGAGTATATGTAAGGGTTTACAACCTCTTTAAGTAAATCAACCCCAATAAAGCTATCTGTGCTGTCACCTCCTGTAAGCATGTTTACAGTGTTACACTGACAGCACTGTACAATGCAATAGAGCCTGACTGGCTACACTAGGGATTATAGGAAGCAGATACAAAAACATATTTGATGTGTTTATCATAATTGAACCTATTTAGCTGTTGCTGGCAGCTCTTCTTAGCTTATGATTAACACATACTCATTTGACCATTCAGTTTATGCATTTTGCAATAATAAATATTGGTACTGCCTAATATTACCTGCAGAAAGTACAGTAGTTCTCTGCAGCTCTGTACAGAAAAGGGAATTCTTCCTTCATCAGACATCTACTGCAATACAATGTCAGCTGAGTCAAGGAGTAGCAGAGCAAGAACTTTGACCTTTTCTCACCTTGTGTATTTATCAGTGACTGATCTGCCAGTGTGTAGGCCACCTTTTGACTTTAGAGCAAGAAAATGTTCAAAAGTGTTTTCTAGAATTCCTTCCCCTAGTGTGTTATTAATATTCTCTGGCTTCCCAAGTAGAATCACAAAGCCTCCATAACAACATACAATTCACTTAATTGCATTGCAACCTTATAGGTTTCTAATTACCTAAGTTTCAAGAATAAAGATAAGAAAACTGTCTCTTGAAATTACAGGCCAGTTCATTAAATCATGATGCGTTCCACAAAAGCTTGCAAAATAGTTCTTTCTCAGCAATGTAATTATGTACACAAAGAGTCAAGCCTCATCAATGCATGCTTCTAGCTATGTCAGTAGTATTACATTTCACTCCTTTCTTGAGGGCTCCACTGAAATAAGACATCAAAATATTGGAAGACAGTCTCACAATATGATTTTACCTGGATATGTGATATCTCTAAAAGATGAAGGATGGTAACCTGTAAACACCAAATATAACCATAGACATAAAATGGTTAACATGATGAAGTTGGTTGATGATGACCATTAGTGAGGAGGTCTTTAGATAGTGGGAGATGAGTGGTCTCTCCAAGATCTCTGTGTCTCTGACCTGATGCTTTTTTAAAATTATTATTATTATACAGAATTTATATAGCGCCAACAATTTGTGCAGTGCTTAACAATGTAAGGGCAGACAGTACAATTACAATACAATTCAATACAGTAGGAAACAGAGGGCCTTGCTTCTTACAGCTTACAATCTAAAAGGGAGGGTCAATTGATACAAATGGTGATAACTGTGGGTGTGAGCTGATGGAGAAAATAAGGTACAGATATTAGGTAAGGACAGGAAAGTCTTGCCTGAGAGATATGTTTTCAAGGATTGTCTAAATGTAGACAGACTAGGAGACAGTCAGACAGATTGGGGAATTCCATAGGATGGGAGAGACTCAGTAGAAGTCCTGGAGGTGCGCAGGAAAGGAGGTGACAAGGGAGCTAGAAAGCAGGCTATCTTGGGAGGAAAAAAGAGAACGATTTGGTTAGTATTTTGAGACTAGGGTAGTGATGTAGCTGGGGGCTTTGTAAGTTGTAGATGGCTTTGTAAGTTTTTGTTAGTATTTTGAATTTAATTAGTTGGGAGAGCGGAAGCCGGTGGAGAGATTGGCAGAGAGGAGTAGCAGATGCTGAACGGTTGGTAAGGTGAATGCTTTTCTACCCAAATTACATTCACTTTCATTGGCTAGTCTTGATAGGGCTTCCAGCACTTGTTAACCGCTTCATTAACTTGTTGTTTTAAAGTTAATTCTCACAGACATCTACAGGATCTGCCATTCCTCAAAATGATCACACACCTATGGTACTCACTGTTGCAATTAAAACTAGTCCAAGAGGAGATAGTGGTAGAGGGGCGCTGGATGTGGATTTTCACACGTTATCAAAATGTCAACATAGTCATTACTTGAGCCCATTCAGTAGCTCACCAAAAAAGACAGAGATCCCCCAACAGAGGACATTCACCCAAGTTGATAAATCCAAGGGTCAAAGAGAGCATCAGATGAAAAATCCTTAGGAGTCCAAAATCTTTATGATTCAATTGGTTACAACAAGCTGGGCAAAGGACAGGCCCTGTTTGTTGTAACTAGTTGAACACTAAGGACTCCTAAGAATTTTTCATTTGGCTCTCTCTTTGAAATAACACTATCGACACTGCACTATGGAAGGATTGGTCCTCTCTCTACTGAGAAATAGAATTTTGGAGTATTTGTCTGTCATGCTGGAAATTCTATTTGACCCCATGTTCAGCCAGACCCCACATCTCATACACAGACAAGGATCGAGTCTTGTGGTTGGGCATACTTGGCCCATGGCCCATAAACAATTATATACATATGTTGGAGCTCTCTTATCTACTAAAGAATTCATATTTTTATCTGTACAGTCTTGAGATTTTTCAGTGCCCTGCCTGATAGCACGTCCAGCTATTTTCTCTGCTACATTTACGCAACAAAGCTAGGTCATGTCGCTATCCCAGTTTGTATTTGGACAGTGCAGGAGCAGCATAAAACTGATGAGGTCATCTCTTTTCTTCCTCGTTCTGAAAGAATGATCCTTTGTCTCATTGGATCCTGGTTCTGCCCTCTCCCAGTTTGAGTTCCATACAAAGGATTAATGTGGATGAAACCAAGTCAAAGTCTAGTATTTATATTATTTTTTTAAATACATCCAATGACTTTTAATATATACCTAACCGCATTAATGCAGTGCTTTTTTAAAGTATAACCAAAGGCAAAACTTTTTTTTATTTAGTTTTGGATAGAGGGGAGAGTCCCTGTTGGGGAGATTCACCCTCTCTATTTGTCCTTTTTAACTTTAACTTTCAGTGATAATGGTAAAGAAAATTCCAAATTTTGGATTGTCCCCAGAAAAGTAATAAAGGGGAAGTCTTCCATGGAGGACAATAGTTCTAGTAACCTTGGGGTCCCCAAGAGATTCCCTTAAATAGCAGACATTTCCTCTCACTTCTTGTTTTGGCTATGGGACAGGAAGTGAAGGTAAATCACCCAATGGGACTAAGATACCATCCGTTACTCTATTCAAAATGAAAAAAAAGTTCCACTTTAATATCTACCTGGAGCTCAGCTTTAAAAAGGCAATTCCTGACAACAAGTGAAAGCAAACAGTGTGCTTCTGATGCTATCCTTCAAAGAGCTGGAAATTTCACCCAATTTATTTTAGAGAGCCTTACTATTTGCCCTACTTTCTGGAGTGTGAGCTATGACGTACAAAGCTGTCCACCATACTGCCCCAAATTACATCACCGGCCTGAAAACCAAGTACCACCCAACACGCACACTCTGCTCCTCACAAGACCTCATTCTCTCTAGTTCCCTGGTCTCCTCCTCCCATGCCCACCTCCAGGATTTCTCCAGGGTGTCACCCATCCTCTGGAACTCTCTGCCCCAACCCATCAGACTTTCACCTACTCTCCTCTCCTTTAGGCGTACCCTGAAAACCCACCTCTTCAGGGAAGCCTTCCCCACCCCCTGCTAATTTGCTGACCTCCTCCACTCTCCCTACCACTCCATCCCCAACAGCTATCTCCTCCTGTGCCACTATCCCCTCCCTCCTAGATTGTAAGCTCGAAAGAGCAGGGCCCTCGAACCCCTCGTGTATTGCATTGTATTGTTACTGTGCTGTCGCATGTTCTGTCCCCCTTTGTAATGTACAGCGCTGAGTGAACTGTTGGCGCTTTATAAATACTGTATAATAATAATAAAAAATAATAATATGTAACTTCCTTTGTCTCTGTTTCCTGCATCACAAGTCACATTCATACTTCCAAAATGGGTTGAGTATAGAAGATTTGGAGCCTTTGTCGTTTTTTTTTTTGCTCTCTGTGACTCCCAAAATATTAGAGCAGTGTTTCTCAAACTTTTTTAAGTCAAGGAACCCTCTAAACATTATGGACAGTCCTGAAGCACCCCATTTTAAAATGTAAAAACCTATTGTAATAGTTTTATATAACGTAACAACATCCACACATGTAGGACACCCAATGTTAGAGGTGATTTATTCTTCCAAAGCAAATACACTTTTGCACACTGGTACTAATTAGTTTTCCAATGTTTCTCTTCCCCTTCAGTTTTTCTCCATTACTGAGCTAATGAGAGGGACAGGGGAGAGTCAAACAAGGTTACTGTGCAGGCAACGACATTCTCCTTATCAACTGATGATGTCATTGGTTGTCAGGATGCTGACAGCTAGAAGGTTGTAATAGTGCACAATGAAAATCTGTAGTTTTGTGTAACTAAAAGGCAGACTTGTTCCACCCGCTGCCATGTATACAAGTTATCGGCAATATTTAGACAATTTGGCAAGGAACCTCTGAAGAAAACCTCAAAGCACCCCATTTAAAAAAGGCTGTATTAGGGTGTAAATGGGTGTCACCGGCACAGAAAGTTTGATGCTCTTTACCAAACAGGGGCACAGACTGCAATAGAAACTTGGCAGAGGGTTTTTTTTACCCTTCCCCTCTCTGTTATAATCTAGAATAAAGCTCAATGGGAGTTGGGCTTTCATTTTTTTTTTCAGGAATGTATCTCAAGTATTCCTTGGCATGAACTAAAGGGATGCTAATAACATCCTGTGGGTTGACAAGACTTTACATTCAGTTAGCATTACTAATATAGACAAGTCCAAATGATTATATAGCTCTTCCTATGTAAACATTAGTCAGTTCCAGATACATGTTTTTGCTGGAGATGGAGAGCATCATAGAGGATTTTAATTACAGAAAGCAGAATTAACTCACATTGTGCTCATTATTCATCACATGAAGTAAATGCAACTTCACAAAATGCATCCAGTCTCATGTATGAGAAAATATCCTGGGGGGAAACATAGAAGACAAGAAGCGCAGACAAAGAGATAAGATCAGGAAGAAATAGAGTCCATGTTCCAGAACAGGAAGAGAAATCCGCAAAGAGACCTGAGATTTGCATATGTCCATGACCTGCCACCTGCATCAACCTGAGAATGTCTGGCCCCTGACTCCGACTATTACTGCCTACAGCCTGTGATCCCCCCCACTAGCTTATAAAGTGATATTATAGAACTCTCATGGGAATAAGAACTATTCTCCATGTAATGTTTACTTTTAAATAGTTGGTAAAAAGAATACGGCTAGGGCTGTGCATAGGTGCTTTTACTAGCTAAATTGTGCTTCTGAAATTGTCGAAATTATCGATTGATGGCTAAAAAAACAAATGGTGGTATAAGTTACATAACAGTAGCAAACAAGGAGCTATCAGGTTTACACAATATGAGAAATATTTGATTATGTAAGATAAATTGCTATTCCATTCTACTTGTGTAGATACATGTCTACTTCAAGTATATCTGTTAAAATAAATGATTGTATTGGTCTATAGCAATCAATCAGATTTAAAGGGTAAGTTCACCTTTTCAGAAAAAATTAAAAGGTAAACTAACACCCTACACCCTGTCCATCCACCCTCCGATCTCCATTCCTCCATGGTTGATAAGCTGTCAGTGCCAACGGACTGTAGCAGTCCAGGGATTTGATATGAAATCCCTGCTTCTCTTTCCCCCTTTTTTCTATATTGCTTCCAGGACAGATCAGAGAGATTCTGATTGGTCAGTGCTGACTTGTGGCCACTTTGACCAATCGAAATAGCTCTGATGCGTCCTGGGAGCCTATAGAAAGAAGGGGAATAAATGTAGAAATTTCAAATCCCCGAACCACTACAACATCTGCGTTGGCACTCGTCACCCATGGAGGTTAGTGCAGTGGGGACTGGAGGGGTTGGGAAGGTGTAGGGTTTTAGTTCACTTTCATATTTCTCCTTAAAAGGTAAACTTACATTTGAAAGCAGTGTTAAACTTAAAAACAAAAATGTATTATTCTGCAGCTTACCAATTCTTGTAGGTGGTGGCTGCATTGGCTTTATTTTTTTTGGGGGGGTGGACTTTACTTTTGTTTTCACCTGATGTACATCTATAATTTCAACTTCCTTTAACTTCTTGGCGCCGGCCACACGCAAATGTGTGGCCTTCCGGCGTCTGGGCCTTGACGCCAAGCGGCCGCACATTTGCGTGCAATTAAGTCAAACATATGTGCTGAGAGCGTTCCCAGCACACATGTCCGGTGCTCACGGAAAGGTCCCGATCTCCTCTTGCGATCGGGACCTTTCCCGATTATGTGACCGCCGATCACATGACCCTAAAACCCTGCCCCGCCACCCGGCTTCTGAAACCCTTAAAGGGCCTGGAGGCGCTGGCGCCAAGGGGTTAAAGGGTAACTTCACTTTTCTTGAGAGAAAAACAATTGCTTTGGGTGATCATTGTACATTTACATTACAGGGATTTTAACAAATTTTGGTTCTACCTGTTTCTACACCCAAAAAAACTTTTGTTGTGTGCAGAGTGGATCTGAATGGAAGTCACTTTTTCATTTCCAATCAGCTGATGCATGTGCAGTGTTTTAATGAGGAAAACTGCAGGTTTTTTTTTCTTTAGAAGTCTTTAACCTTTTGGGAGTATCTCGCCGAAAATGACATTTTTGTTGCAGAGCCTGCCTAAAATCTGACTTACGTTAGTGCAGACTTCTGGGAAAATCAGTGAGCCAATCACACAAGCAGGAAATTATATTTCTGGGAAAGTTTTGTACACCAACCGTGTACAGAATGCCTCCAGGTTGCCATGTTGCATTGAAGTTTACAGAAAATTATAGCACTGCAGATTAAAAAAAAAAGGTAATTTTAATAACATTCAATTACAATATGGCTTATGTAGCAATTCTATGTGCTATAGTATTTTTATTTGCTATACTTTTTCCCAGAAAGTAGAGTTACCTTTTAACAAACCAAACTGTCAGAGTAGCAGTTATAGGGTTGAGACAAGCCATTTAACGCTGAAAGGGGTGCTTACAAGGGTCAACTCTTATTCATTTATGTAAAACCTTTATTTATGTAAAACCTTACTATAAATGCTCAAGGCTGCAGCATGCACACTGGAATGTTTTTCTACTGGCAGCAAAAAAACACTAAACACGGCAAAAATGCATGTAAACGTTTATGCGTGTTTAGTGCTTGGGCGTTTATTCATTTTGTTCAAGTGAAAATAATTTTCATTCAAGTGAAAATAAAATAAAAATAACCTAAAAGAAGAAAACTAAAATAGCCACTAAATCTAAGGATTATGTAATATATTAAATGTTTGCTTTTTTGGTTTAATACTCTCTAACTGCAGTCTGTTTTTTTCCCCCTGGTTTAGACCTGTGATGTGCTTCACATGAGGTGTGATCACACACAGCACCACACATTCAAATATGATTTCATTTACCTGGTAGTTAGGGTTATGGGGTCACCAAAAACATTTTTATACAGAAAGCACTGATATTTTCTGACATTACACAGGAGTTAGGTTATGTTATGTTATGTTCCATTTTAGATGTAAATAGTACTTAGCTGAGCTCACCTTTAAATTGAATGAAAATACCTTTCTGAAAGCTGTGATGAATGGATACAATCACCGAAACATACTATATGGCGGGAAGTGTTGTGATTTAGGCAGTTGAATTTGAAGTGCCCCTATTACAGTCTTCCCTTTGTCTGAAGCTGGGCCAAGTACAACAGGAAAGAAAATGTGATGTTTTGCATATACAGGAGGACCAGTGTCTTTAATTCAATTTGCCTGGAGACACCTGGTCGGTCTCTTTTTACACGGTGTGTCCCCAGAGAAGAATGTGCAGAAAAGGTTATTGAAACAGTAAGCTCTATTAACCAGACCAATAGCACAGAAGTTGCAAAATGTTCGTCCTGGTGACAACTAAGAAGCACCATGTCCAGCCCTCTCTACATAACTTACATTGTAGCAAGCAAGGGACCTGTGAATAGTGTAACACCTCTGTTTGTTCTATAACAATGACATGTTAAATAACACATATCAGATTCTGCACAATAGAATAGTATGCCTTTCTCTTTGAGCTGGATATGCTGTGCTGGTCAGTGAATGAACTTATCATAACATTCAGTGGAATTAATGAGCTCGTATCATCTTTTTTTTCTTGTAAGCATGTTAAAATTCAATGTTTCTGTCAATTTGTTTCCTATTAAACTAAATTAATAAACAATTTTAAACATATTGCATGGGTTGGAGGTGGTGTACCCCCCAAGGACTCTTGGAATTCTGCGAGGCTTTCTAAAAAGTAATGGCAAGTCCCTACGACCTTAGACCGACTATTTCGGCAGAGTTCCCCATTGTGTTGGTGGAGGAAGAAGGCTCCATGCTTCACATTTTCTGGTCTTGTACAGGACTCACTGATTTTTGGGTACAAGTTAGGCACTGGATTTTCAAACTGATGGCCATTCACATCCACATCAGGTACTGGTCCTGAAAGGAGCATATCTCACTCCACACAGACACCAAAACACAAGAAACAGGCCTCACTTCAATGACACCAACTGTTATGTTTTATTCAAAGACACTGGCTTCTGCACCATTGGCCACACCCCTCTGACGCATTTCTCCCAGCTTGGGTTTAATAGTGGAAGTCGGTTTCAGGCTTTCAGATTTAAACTGTAAATTTCTAGTGCAGGTTCAGTAGCTGTGGGGAAACACAGAAATTTCTGCTTTCACACAGATGTAAGCTAGCAGTTTACTATTTCTTTCTGTTTTCAGCATAATTGGTTGCATTCTTACATCTGCACTTGATGTTAAACTTTCTTTTGTTACACCCTGTTTTGTTTAGCTGGCTTTAATAGAATGGTAAGACTGAGCTTCACTCAGTACAGACTGCCTCCATTATATTATGATTTTCTAAAATAAAACAGTAATCCTTAATCTGTTATTTCGGAATACATTTTAATATATTTTTTAAGCTAACAAGCATTAGACTAGGGGAAATTATTTTCAGTGTATGAAGGTCTGTCACACCAAATTTGATCAGTTTGGTAAATTGTGAAGTCCAGATCCAGACGAGGTATTTAAAGTTATTATTATTATTTAGTATTATTATACAGGATTTATATAGGTCCAACAGTTTGCGCAATTTGGTACGATAGGAAACAGAGGGCCCTGGTCGTTAGAGCTTACAATCTAGGAGGAAGAGTTGAGTGATACAAAAGGTAATAGCTGTGGGAGGATGAGCTGATGGAGGAACTAAATGGCAGTTTACTAGGTAGAAGCAGGATAAGCTTCTTTAAAGAGAGAGGTTTTCAGGGATCGTCTAAAGGTGGATAGATTAGGAGATAGCCAGACAGATTGGGGTAGGGAGTTCCATAGGGTGGGAGAAGCTTGGGAGAAGTCCAGGAGGCAAGCAGGGGAGGAGGTGACACAGGAACTAGAGAGCAGAAGGTCTTGGGAGGATCGAAGAGAGCGGTTTGGTTGATATTTTGATACCAGGTTGTAGCTGGGGGCAGAGTTGTGGATAGCTTTGTAAGTTGTTGTTGGTATTTTGAATGTTATTCATTGGGTGAATGGAAGCCAGTGGAAGGATTGGCAGAGAGGGATAGCAGACACTGAACGGTTGATAAGGTGGATGAGCCTGGCAGCAGTATTCATGATGGACTGGAGGGGGGATAGCCTATGTAAAGGTAAGCCAATGAGGAGGGAGTTTCAGTAGTCGAGGTGAGAGATTAGGAGCTTTGTGGTATCATTGGTTAAAAAGGGACGTATTCTGGAGATGGTGCAAAGGTTGAAGTGGCATGACTTGGACAGGGATTGGATGTGGGCCTGAAAGGATAGTTCAGAATCCATGGTTACCCCTAGCACTCTGGCATGCGGGGATGGGTTGATAGTGGTACTATTGATCCTGACCGAGAAATCAGAGGAAGAGGCACGTGGGGAAGGAAATATTATGAGGTCAGTTTTGGATAGACTGAGTTTTAGGAAGTGGTGTGACATCCAGTCTGATATGTCTGTTAGTAAATCGGTGATGCGTGAGGAAACTGATGGGGTGAGTTGAGGAGTAGAGAGATAGATTTGTGTGTCATCAGCATAGAAATGGTATTGGAAACCATGGGAAGCTATCAGCTGACCCAAGGAAGAGATGTAGATTGAGAATAGGAGAGGTCCAAGGACAGAACCTTGGGGGACCCCAACAGTAAGAGGAGTAGGAGAGGAGGAGGTAGAGTTGTGACACTGAAGGTGCGGTGCTATAGGTAAGAGTCGAACCAACGGAGAGTGCAATCACAGAGAACAAGTAAAAAGAGTTTTTGAGGAGGGGCTGGTCAACTGTGCAAAAGGCAGTGGAGAGGTGCAAGAGTAAGAGTACGGAATAGTGACCATTAGTTTTAGCGGTTAGCAAGTCATTTGTGAGTTTTCGGAGAGCAGTTTCTGTGGAGCATTGTGGACTTAATCCAGACTGAAGGGGATTGAGAAGGTTTTTCTCAATAAGGTGGCAGCTCAGCCGGTTGTAGACTAGACGTTCAAGGAGTTTGGAGGCGAAAGGGAGTAAGGAGGTGGGTCTTAGGTTGCTAAGATTGGTGGGGTACACTGAGGCCTTTTTAAGTGAGGAGTGACTAACGCATGTTTTAGAGAGTTGGGAAAGATGCCAGTAGAAAGGAAGAGATATGAGTTAAAGAGTGAAGGATAGAGCCAGAGGGTGACCGTAGTATTTGCGAGGGAAGAGGGTCCAGGGGACAGGTGGTTAGGCAGGCTTTAGAAAAAAGTTTACCAACCTCCTCTATAGTAACTAGGTTAAACAAGGTAGATATAGATTGTGCAGGTGGACAAGGAGTGTAGGGTGAGGGAGATATCTGTACAGTGGAGATCTTGTCACAAATTGTATCAATCTTATTTTTTAAGTGATTAGCGATCAAAAGTTAAAAAATGTAACTGTTTATTTTGAATTTCGTGATGGTACGTTATCTTTTTTTTTTTTTTTTACAATAAAAGAGATGATCTTTGATTCATAACTTTGCTATTGCACATGCTAGATCAGGGTTCTCCAAACTTTCCAAATAAAGGGTCAGCTTGCTGTCCTTCAAACTTTAGGAGGACTAGACTGTGACCAACAGAAGTAAACAATACCTTGGGCTTGGTGATCAATGGATAGCAAAAGAAAATACATACAGTTGCAAGAAAAAGTATGTGAACCCCTTGGGATTACGTGGAGTTTTGCATGAATTGGGCATAACATGTGCTCTGAACGTCATCTAAGTCACAATAATAGAAGAACACAGTCTGCTGAACATAATACTACACAAATATTAGATGTTGCCATGGTTTAATTGCACATAACATGTAAACATTCACAGTGCAGGGAGGAAAAAGTATGTGAACCT
Organism: Staurois parvus; assembly: GCF_062004578.1. Classification (NCBI taxonomy): domain Eukaryota; kingdom Metazoa; phylum Chordata; class Amphibia; order Anura; family Ranidae; genus Staurois; species Staurois parvus. The sequence continues at coordinate 5,372,931 of NW_028318183.1, read as the reverse complement.
TTGGACTTAGTAACTGGTTGACCCTCCTTTGGCAGCAATAACCTCAACCAAACGTTTCCTGTAGTTGCAGATCAGACCTGCACAACGATCTGGAGTGATTTTGGACCATTCCTCTTCTCAAAACTGTTTCAGTGTAGCAATATTCTTGGGATGTCTGGTGTGAATCGCTCTCTTAAGGTCATGCCACAGCATTTCAATCGGGTTGAGGTCAGGATTCTGACTGGGCCACTCCAGAAGGCGTATTCTGTGCTGTTGCAGCCATTGTTTTGTTGAATTACTTGTATGCTTTGGGTCATTGTCCTGTTGCATCACCCATCCTCTGCGGAGCTTCAGTTGGCGGACAGATGGTCGTACGTTTTCCTGCAAAATGTCTTGATAAACTCTGGTATTCATTTTCCCATCAATGACAACAATCCGTCCAGGCCCTGAGGCAACAAAGCAGCCCCAAACCATGATGCTCCCTCCGCCATGTTTTACAGTGGGGATGAGGTTTTGATGTTGGTGTGCTGTGCCTTTTTTTCTCCACACATAGTGTTTTGTGTTTTTCCCAAACAACTCAATCTTGGTTTCATCTGTCCACAGTATATTTTGCCAGTAGTGCTGTGGAACATCCAGGTGCTCTTTTGCAAACTTCAAACGTGCTGCAATATTCTTTTTGGACAGCAATGGCTTCCTCCGTGGTGTCCTCCCATGTACTCCATTCTTGTTTAATGTTTTCCTTATTGTAGATGTGTCAACAAAAATGTTAGCTGTGCCAGAGATTTCTGTAGGTCTTTAGCTGACACTCTGGGATTCTTCTTTACCTCATGCAGCATTTTGCGGTGTGCTCTTGCAGTCATTTTTACAGGACGACCACGCCTAGGGAGAGTAGCAACAGTGCTAAACTTTCTCCATTTGTAGACAGTCTGTCTTACCGTGGACACATGACCATCAAGGCTTTTGGAGATACTTTTGTAACCCTTTCCAGCTTCATGCAAGTTAACAATTCTTGATCGTAGGTCTTCTGAGAGCTCTTTTCTGCGAGGCATGGTTTACATCAGACAGTGCTTCTTGAAACCAGTAAACCCAAAACAGGTGTGTGTTTTTTAAGGGCAGGACAGCTGTCAGCAACACATCCAATATCATCACACTGATTGGAGTCAAGGTTGGCTCACTCCTGGCTCCAATTAGCTCTGGGAGAAGTCATTAAGCTAGGGCCTCACATACTTTTTCCTCCCTGCACTGTAAATGTTTACATGTTATGTGCAATTAAACCATGGCAACATCTAATGTTTGTGTAGTATCATGTTCAGCAGACTGTGTTCTTCTATTGTTGTGACTTAGATGACGTTCAGAGCACATTATATGCCCAATTCATGCAAAACTCCACGTAATCCCAAGGGGTTCACATACTTTTTCTTGCAACTGTAGTGCATGTAGTCAATAAGAGGAGGAATAGTGCTCCATCATTGGTATTAGTTGGAGGACTAGTGACCCATCATTGTAATTAGTGGGAGGAAAATTGCCCCGTCATTGGTATTAGTAGAAGGAATAGTGCCCCATCATTGATGTCAGTAAAAGGAATAGTGCCCCATTGTTGATACTATTGGAAGGAATAGTGCCCCATCATTGTTATCATTAGTGGGAGGGATAATGTCCCATCATTGTTATTATTATTACTATCATTGTTATTAGTAGAAATAATAGTGTCCCATCATTGATGTCAGTAGAAGGAATAATGTCCCATTGTTGATACTACTGGGAGGAATAGTGTCCCATTGTTGGTTACAGTGGAAGGAATAGTGCCCCATTGTTGATACTACTGAGAGGAATAGTGCCCCATTGTTGGTGTCAGTGGAAGGAATAGTGCCCCATTATTAGTGTCAGTGGGAGGAATAGTGCCCCATTGTTGCTACTACTTGGATAGGGTTGTTGATACTGGACAGGGTAAAAGCAAGAAGGGGGCCTCAGTTTGGGGACCAGTGCTCTAGATAATAGTTAATACAACCAGTTTTTCACATGTATTTTAGGGAAACTTTTTAAAAAAAACTGGAAAGGCCCCATCTGTTTAGAATAGTCTGTGATAAGAGTTTTTTTCCTGCAACACCACGTTTTTATGAAATTGTATATTGTGACATGGCTTTAAATTATTCTTTTCTGTCCATCTGTGCCTAGATCATACACACTAAAGTATTTACAAATTCTGAACAAGCATTTGAAAACAAGCCATTTTTCATCTCTGTTTCTGAACATAATTATAGATATTTTGGGAAGTAAAATACTTAAAATATTTTAACTGCATATTTTGCTGTTGTACTAGAGTTCAATTTTGCATATACCAAGCACTTAAATAACAGCAAGATGGGAACACCTTTGTCCTTCAGGTCACTAACGTGAACAAATATGTGGGTCAGGAGTGTCAACCACACTTGGTGCTTTCCTATTCCAAGTCAATGATTCAATAAGTGGTGAAGACAGAGAAAGAACAGGACAGCCAGAGAAGACATTTCAAAAGACTGTAGATCTGTAATGACTGGTTCACTTTAAGTTACAAAAAAGACTTTGACCATTTTGTTTTATTTGACATTTTCACTACTTATTTTTTTAAACCTAAAGCTGATGCCAGAAGCATGGTTTGCTGGTCTAGTAAATTACATTGTGATCTGAAAATTGTAAAACATATATTAGACTCCAAGGTGAAGGCAAAGCATTGGCAGAAGCTTTTATTGCACGTTTGGTGGGATAAAATAGAAAAAAAGGAATTAATAGGTCTTCTGCACATTTGTGGGATGAGTCATCATTACTAATTGGGAGCAGGAACCCAGTGATTCCAAGAAGTGCACTGAAGTGTTTGCTGCCATTACTATTATTTATTCTAATTTTAGCATCATGATCTTTGGGGTTCTGTCAACAATTGCCAATGAACAAGTGACATGGAAACATTCTCAAGTTAATGTGTGACAAACTGGAGTAATGGTTTGCTTACTTGGGTGTTGTTTATATGTTTGTTGTGTGTTTGAAACGCTCATCAAACGCAGGTCTGTAGATTGCCATTTACCATACTGGTACACTTTGGATGATAATTCTGAGTCTGCGTTTTGCCTGATTTGTGTTGCATTTCTCTAGATGCACAATTAACTATTGATAATTTGTTTGCATTTTTGACAAAGCAAGCCAAATGCAGCATTTTGTATTAGAATGAAAGAGAGTGCCCTGAAAGCGTTCCCTTAGAAGTCATGTGGCCTGAATTTCTACCTGGTGGTGTAGACTGCACTGCTCAGAAAACTGACAGGACTCTTTTTCAATTTGTACTGAATCCGCACTCCAGCTACTCTGTACATATGTGAACAGGCACAATAGAAAGCAATGTTCTTTCATGTGTCATGCGAATTGGATGCGGTTTAGAACGCATCCAATTCGTATATGTGTGAACCGGCTCTAACAACAACGCTGAGTCCTTAACATGGTTCTGTTGCTCATAACAACATTTGGAATATTTTGTTTGTTTCTCCCAAGAAAGAAAAATGTAACTTGATATGGCATATGTGGCAGATCCAGACACTTTTTGTAAGGGTTGGCCAACTGCACCTCTAACAAACCATCTATGTGAATGATTAACCATTTAGGCACTGGATTGTTGCTAAGCGCCAATATTAGTCATTTTTATTCACAAAAAGGAAATGATATACAGTAATCCTTTATTAGAAGTAAAGCTGAATGGTTTGCATAGGACTGATCAATGTTCTCTGTCTCACTCCAGATGCTGTGTTCACCAATGGACAGGTCACCGATTATTTATTTGTTGGAAACATTGTTTACACTGTAAGTATATCTGTACAAATAATTGTGAAGCTGAGAAGTCTTTACTATCTGATGCAGGACTATTTAATTCCCAATAGCTTTAATAAATCTAAAAGCACATCATTTCCACTAGTTATGGGCCTAATATATTTTATATTTTTGAAGGACAGTTATCTAGCATCCAGGGTGGATACCTCCCTTTCCCCAAGATATATGAGCAGTATGTATCACTAACCCTCCCCCCCCCCCCCCTCCACAAAAAAAAAATATCCTGCCACTTCCTAACACAAATCTTTGACTCCACTCCATCTCAAATCCTCCCTTTCCCCATCACCCATCCTAGCTCAAATCTGCTACCCCTCAAAATTTCCTACCAAGCACAAATCCTCTCCCAGCACCCCCACCCACAAATATCCCCATGAGCACAAATCCTTCTCTTCAGCACACATCCACCCGGCATCCCCCTAACCATCCATACTAGCACAAACCCTCTCCCCCCAAATCTCCCTAACACAAATTCCACCTCCCGAAAAAAGGCCCTTCCTAGCACAAAGCCCCTCCCCCCAAATCCCCCTTCCCTGCACTAATCCCCCCAAATCCCTCCTCCTCGTACAAATCCTCCTCCCCATATTTCCCCATGACCATAAATCCTCCCCGCAGCACAAATCCCCCCTGCTAGCACCCCCCAAAAAAAATTTCCCTCACAGTACATTTGCTCCTGCCTAAATTGTCCCTCCTAGCACAACTTCCCCCCTCCCTAAATCCCCCTTCCTAACACAAATACCCCCCTCAAATATGTTTTTCCTTACTAGCACAAACCCCCCTCCCAAATCTCTCATCCAAGCACCACCCCCCTTTACAAATCCTCCTCCCCTCAATCCCCCTCCTAATACATATTCATGCCTCACCAAAACCTCCCACCCAGCACTAATCATCTTATCCTTCTGCCATCCTAGCACACTCTCCCCAGTTTCTTACTTTGCACCTCCACCATGCCCCAGTACAATTCCCCCCCAAAAAATATAGACCTCAGATGCAGAGCGGCAGTGCTGTGTGATGTCCTTCCCCCCAGGCTCCTCCTCATCTTTGCATACCAGAGTTCAGGGAGAAGTCTAGGGCTTGCAAACTTCTAACACTTTCTCCCGGTGGGGAGAGATGCATGGCAGCTGCAGGGGTATGGTGGAGCTACTTAGGGACACCTGCAGTCAGTTTGGGACTTTACAGAGTTGGCTTACCTTGAACGGTCCCAATCTGACAGTTCCAATTCAGGAGCAGGAGTAGGAGCTTGAGTAGAGAGAGCATTGCCTCCTGACTCTCTTCTGTACTCTAAATTCAGCTTGTAACTTGCCACACTGAGCAGACTGGAGTAGTAATTCTGTCAGTACTCCTGTTAGCATGTAGCATTAGAAACTCTCCCTGCAGTGCCCCCTCTACCTCACATGATACCAAGACCCTGGGCAGTCCCCCTCCTGTTCCCCCCTTGTCCCAGCCCTGCCCTTACTTAAAGTCCTGATCTCCTCCAAAAGCTGGTACAATGATATCTTTCATTTTTCAAGCATACAATTACAGATTTAGAGGATGTTACTTGGCCTGTTGCTAAAAAAGAATACAGCAATAATTCTCAAGCTAAACAATGCTTCTGGACACAGCTTTTATGTTATAGCTGATTCTTGCTCTCCTTCTCATCCATTTTTCCTTCCTTCTGTCATTTTTTCCTCTTCTTTTCTTACCTGCCTACCTCTTTCATTATCCATTTGTTCCTTGTCCTTTCTTACCTTTCCCTGCTTAGGCCCTTGTATAGATGGACATTGGCACCCATACTGCATTGAGGAGGCATTTGTTTTGCTGTCTGCATCCGCCCCCGGCTTCACGCTGTCAAACTTTGTCATCTGGCAGCTGCTGCATCTACATCCACTTCCAGAGACTGCCTGAGAAAGAAGCTAGGGCAGATGTAGATTCCAAAACAAATGCCTCCTCTATGCAGTAGGTTGCCAGTGCTCCTCTGAATGAGGTCTTACCTTCTTTTTATTCTTGTTCCCTTTTTATATGGCATCTTCTTGTCTCTCCTCTTCTTCTCCCCCTTTTTCCATTCTTTTCTTCCTTCTTTTTCTCTTCTCTCTTTTCTCTGTATCTTCCCTTCCTACCTTCCCAACACTTCTATTTTTTATCTCATTTGATAACAATAGTTACAGTATTTACATGCAGCTGGGCATATTCAGTAACATTGAAAATGTTCTGCAGCTCATCTGTCACTTTTTCAGTTTTATTGAGTGTAGAAAGATACTTGAGCATCATATCCACAAGTAGCACAAGTACCTTAATCCATTTAACATGTACTGTAATGTATTGAGGTAGATGTTGATTATCCAAAAACAACATGGGAGGTGTGAAAAAACCTCCTTTTTAAGTTATTTATTCCCATCCTTGGTGTCTGGGAGTCTGCATATGTGTTAATCCTTTGATTCCTATTTCAAGTTAAAAGATAATTTATACAGACATAAACATGGCTGTGCCATGGTATTGCCTGTATCTTCCATTTTAGCTTTTTTGTACATGGAGAAGACATAGAAGAGAGCCTGCAACTCTTTCTAGGGAATAACACCAAGTCATTGGTTAGGTTATGTGGAAGACACATTGATCAAGACTAGAACATCAAAATTACAAGCTGTTAATGAGCAAACTCAATTGAAAAACCCATCAAGTTTGTATGGGATGAGGCACAGAAGGAAAGAGTACAATGGGAGAAACAGGTGATACCATACCACAGCAATGTTTCTGTCAGTAAAATGTATCCTTGAATTTGAAATAGAGCCCGGAGGAGCACCACCTACGCATCTCAAGGATCAGATTATGTAACTAACACAAGGTGGTTTCACAACTTTTACACCTCCCATTCTGTTCTTGGACTATTACCATCTACACATTTTATGGTGATTGGATTAAGGTGTCTCTGCTCCTGTGTAGATATAAATACTGAAGTATGTTCCAATACTCATGCTGGGATATGCTCCTACAGTTATTAGAACTAAAGAAGTAAGAAGTTGATAGGCTTAGATAAACTATGAAACATCTTCAGCGTTTCTGAAAACGTCCTCTTGAATGTGACTATTACTAGATACACCATGACCTGGATAAATGAGAACCTTCATAAACATATTTGATCTTATTCCTTTTTTCCTTTAATCCACTTTATTTCACTTCTCATCCCTTCTCCACGATCTTCCTTTATCTTCTTTCCTTCAATTCTCATTGTTCCTTCTTCTCTTTTCTTCTTATTATTTAACAGGATTTATATAGCACAGAGAGTTTGCACAGTGCTTTACAAAAGGCAGACAGTACAGTTACTATACAATTCAATACAAATTCAATACAAGAGGAATCAAATGGACTTGCTCGTTAGAGCTTACAATCTAAGAGAGAGGGTCAAGTGATACAAAAGGTAAAACTGTGGGATGAGCTGATGGAGAAAGTAAAAAGACAGTTTATTGTGTAGAAGCAGGATAGGCTTCTCCAAAGAGATGGGATTTTTAGAAATTGCCTAAAGGTGGATAGCATTCACATACCTTTCCTTTTTACCTTCCCTCCTCTTCTCTATTTACCTTCCATCCTGCTTTTTTACCTTACCTCCTCAGTCTTCCTTTTCCCTACTTACCTTTCCCTAGTTACCTTCTCCTCCCCTCCCCATCTTCTGTCCTCTTCTCTACTTACCTTTGCTTCTTTTTCCTTTTTTCCTTTATTAAAGTCTTTTGAGAATTTAATGGGAACAAAATCAGCAAAGTCAGCTTGAGAAAGTGCAATTATTTTTTTGTAAAAGTTGTGTAAGACAATAAACAAAGGAAGTAAAACCTGTCAAGTGTCTCTTACTGAGTGTGCTGGAAATTCATGTTGTTTTATGTGTTCTGTCCACAGTATGTTGTGGTGACAGTCTGTTTAAAAGCTGGCCTGGAAACTACAGCATGGACAAAAGTAAGTAATTTTACAGGTAAACATGTCGAGTGAAAGTGCAAAATTGCACAAAAATTGCACTCATTTGGAATCATTAATTTGAACCCAAATTCCCATGTTCCTTTTACTTCCTGAACTGTTCCTTTTTTAGACCTGAATTATAGATCTGTGTAATTTTAATAGTAAATTCAAGCCTATGTAAGAAAAAAGTTTTACCACATATTTAAAAAAAAGAAAAACTTAAATGGGAAAGTAGTTGTCTTGTATCTAGCAAAAATCATATGTCTTTATTCACAAAAATGTATTTTTGTTACCACAAGTGGCTTCAAATCTGTGTTTCTCCATTTTCTATGCTTTTTAATTTTAATTTAATTTAATTTTTGCTTTGGGCAGTTACATACAGTTGCAAGAAAAAGTATGTGAACCCCTTGGGATTACGTGGAGTTTTGCATGAATTGGGCATAACATGTGCTCTGAACGTCATCTAAGTCACAACAATAGAAGAACACAGTCTGCTGAACATAATACTACACAAACATTAGATGTTGCCATGGTTTAATTGCACATAACATGTAAACATTCACAGTGCAGGGAGGAAAAAGTATGTGAACCTTTGATTTAATAACTGATTGACCCTCCTTTGGCAGGAATAACCTCAACCAAATGTTTCCTGTAGTTGCAGATCAGACCTGCACAACGATCTGGAGTAATTTTGGACCACACCTCTTCACAAAATTGTTTCAGTGTAGAAATATTCTTGGGATGTCTGGTGTGAATCGCTCTCTTAAGGTCATGCCACAGCATTTCAATCGGGTTGAGGTCAGGACTCTGACTGGGCCACTCCAGAAGGCGTATTCTGTGCTGTGGCAGCCATTGTTTTGAAGAATTACTTGTATGCTTTGGGTCATTGTCCTGTTGCATCACCCATCCTCTGCGGAGCTTCAGTTGGCGGACAGATGGTCGTACGTTTTCCTGCAAAATGTCTTGATAAACTCTGGAATTCATTTTCCCATCAATGACAACAATCCGTCCAGGCCCTGAGGCAGCAAAGCAGCCCCAAACCATGATGCTCCCTCCGCCATGTTTCACAGTGGGGATGAGGTTTTGATGTTGGTGTGCTGTGCCTTTTTTTCTCCTCACATAGTGTTGTGTGTTCTTCCCAAACAACTCAATCTTGGTTTCATCTGTCCACAGTATATTTTGCCAGTAGTGCTGTGGAACATCCAGGTGCTCTTTTGCAAACTTCAAACGTGCTACAATATTCTTTTTGGACAGCAATGGCTTCCTCCGTGGTGTCCTCCCATGTACTCCATTCTTGTTTAATGTTTTCCTTATTGTAGATGTGTCAACAGAAATGTTAGCATGTGCCAGAGATTTCTGTAGGTCTTTAGCTGACACTCTGGTATTCTTCTTTACCTCATGCAGCATTCTGCGCTGTGCTCTTGCAGTCATTTTTACAGGACGACCACACCTAGGGAGAGTAGCAACAGTGCTAAACTTTCTCCATTTGTAGACAGTCTGTCTTACCGTGGACACATGAACATCAAGGCTTTTGGAGATACTTTTGTAACCCTTTCCAGCTTCATGCAAGTCAACAATTCTTGATCATAGGTCTTCTGAGAGCTCTTTTCTGCGAGGCATGGTTCACATCAGAGAGTGCTTCTTGAAACCAGTAAACCCAAAACAGGTGTGTGTTTTTTAAGGGCAGGACAGCTGTCAGCAACACATCCAATATCATCACACTGATTGGAGTCAAGGTTGGCTCACTCCTGGCTCCAATTAGCTCTGGGAGAAGTCATTAAGCTAGGGACTCACATACTTTTTCCTCCCTGCACTGTGAATGTTTACATGTTATGTGCAATTAAACCATGGGAACATCTAATGTTTGTGTAGTATTATGTTCAGCAGACTGTGTTCTTCTATTGTTGTGACTTAGATGACGTTCAGAGCACATTTTATGCCCAATTCATGCAAAACTCCACGTAATCCCAAGGGGTTCACATACTTTTTCTTGCAACTGTAAGTGTAAATACACTCTAGGAAAACATTGTTTTTGCCTTTTTATCCTATCTATTATATATTTTTGAATCTCAGTTCTGTTGCTCTCTTCCAGCCAGCTTGCAGCTACTTTCTGTCTACATGATCCAGCAGCAACTATATGTCGTTGCTCTGGTCCTTCTGACAGTAACCGTGGTGGAAATTGCTGTGCAGTGTGTCGGCATAGCCACTCGTGGTCTCTGTCAGGGAAAATGTGACAGGGTAAAGGTACAAAAACACAGTTGGGAGGTGGGGACAGAGTGTTGTCACCCATAATAAGGTATTTCAAAGAATCTTCATAGCAGGCTCACTAGGTATTATTGTTTCAAAAAGTACTGGGAGGCAGAAAACACACTTTACACCCGTAGCTGTGCATAACTGATGCATACTCTACTGTTGTGTAAAATACCTAAGGAATAATATTATATAGAGGGCCAAAAGTGTAAAAGAGCACAATATTACTGTATTCTTTCCTATAGTAATACATTAATATTGTAACAGGAAATAAAAGTTTTTGTATTGGAATTTCATTGTTTGATATATAATTTTTGACGGGTTTCCTATGAGGATTAACACTGATGTGTACATTAATAAGCCATTACACTATTGATCACTCTAACACAATCTGTAGATTTAAAATGTTACTTTTGAAATTACATTAAATGTTAAAGATAATATAAGATTTTAGTGATTAAGTTTACATATATTTTCAGTATGTATTGTTTAAACATGATGTCCAATTACTTTGGAAGCAATATTAGAATTCAAATACTTGTATCTATCATCTCCTGAAAAACAGTATTCCAAAAAAAGGTATATAAATTAAAATTCTATATGGAAGAGTAGATCTGCATATGAAACTTAAAGAAGTAGGGCCAAAGCTTTTTTTGGCCATACTTCCCATGTAGTGCACTTATTTCTGCATTCCTGTGACCCAGATTCAGCTAACAGCGGGCATCACAGAGCTGTTCCAGGTTCTGCAGGGATCCCGGCAATAATGTTGGGATCCACCCAGATACCTAACCAGCAGCTGGTTCAGCCTCTCACCACACTGCTGAAAGCCTGAGTCAACCTCTCCCCCCCCCCCACAGTCCAGTGAGCCAGTTAGCGCTGGAAGGGCAGAGCAGAGAATGGAGACTGACTCGGTGAAGACTGAGAACTGAGTGATCAGCGGTCATTTGATCGCTCAGGGCTCGATGAGGGATGAACTGCAGCCTTGGACTGTTGCTGTAGCCACACAGGTAAGTATGTATGTTTGTTTTTTTTAAGTCCTGCACTTCTCCTTTAATTTGAGGACAAACAAGCCTCTAACCAAAATTTTCTACATAATATTGTTTGCCTTATGTTTCCCCTGTTATTTCATGTCTGAATCTCTGGATAGCATTCTAGTAGAACAAATGCATTTATTGCATGTAAAAAAACACTGGGAAACAGGTACATTGTAATATTAAACTTTTTTTTGTAGTTTAGTCATCTGGCAGTCTGGGGAAGCATGCTGATGTGGCTAGTGTTCTTTGCTGCATACTCTTCCATTTGGCCCACCATCCCAATTGCACCGGATATGCTCGGACAGGTCTGTTCCAACTCTAATCTTTTATTGTATCAACAGTATTTATATTAGCAAGGTTTTGTGCATTAGTGTTTTAAATCAAACACAATGTTCTGTTGCTTAATGAGTAATGAGACCGAAATATGCAAATAGTGAGAGATAATTGCACAATTGTATGATATAAACACAATAGTTTAAACAGGGGTTACAATTTCAAGTCCAGACCTACTAGCCAGTCACAAAACTTACTCTCCACCAGTTGCCCCACCCAACCTTGCCCAGGTCCGCCCCCAACCCCACCCCCGGCCCTACCCCAACCACGCCCCCTTAAAGCTCATGAAATTACATTTTTCTTTAGAATAAAGAGTCCAAAATATAAAACTGTACACAGTAATGTATATCCCAGCTCCCCTGTACTCCATTACAGTGATATGACATGTATACAGTATGTATATCCTAGCTCCCCTGTACTCCATTATAGTGATATGACATGTATACAGTATGTATATCCCAGCTCCCTTGTACTCCATTATAGTGATATGACATGTATACAGTAATGTATATCCCCCCTCCCCTGTACTCCATTATAGTGATATGACATGTATACAGTAATGTATATCCCAGCTCCCCTGTACTCCATTATAGTGATATGACATGTATACAGTAATGTATATCCCAGCTCCCCTGTACTCCATTATAGTGATATGACATGTATACAGTATGTATATCCCAGCTCCCCTGTACTCCATTATAGTGATATGACATGTATACAGTATGTATATCCCAGCTCCCCTGTACTCCATTATAGTGATATGACATGTATACAGTAATGTATATCCCAGCTCCCCTGTACTCCATTATAGTGATATGACATGTATACAGTAATGTATATCCCAGCTCCCCTGTACTCCATTATAGTGATATGACATGTATACAGTATGTATATCCCAGCTCCCCTGTACTCCATTATAGTGATATGACATGTATACAGTATGTATATCCCAGCTCCCCTGTACTCCATTATAGTGATATGACATGTATACAGTATGTATATCCCAGCTCCCCTGTACTCCATTATAGTGATATGACATGTATACAGTAATGTATATCCCAGCTCCCCTGTACTCCATTATAGTGATATGACATGTATACAGTAATGTATATCCCAGCTCCCCTGTACTCCATTATAGTGATATGACATGTATACAGTAATGTATATCTCAGCTCCCCTGTACTCCATTATAGTGATATGACATGTATACAGTATGTATATCCTAGCTCCCCTGTACTCCATTATAGTGATATGACATGTATACAGTATGTATATCCCAGCTCCCCTGTACTCCATTATAGTGATATGACATGTATACAGTATGTATATCCCAGCTCCCTTGTACTCCATTATAGTGATATGACATGTATACAGTAATGTATATCCCAGCTCCCCTGTACTCCATTATAGTGATATGACATGTATACAGTATGTATATCCCAGCTCCCCTGTACTCCATTATAGTGATATGACATGTACACAGTATGTATATCCCAGCTCCCCTGTACTCCATTATAGTGATATGACATGTATACAGTATGTATATCCTAGCTCCCCTGTACTCCATTATAGTGATATGACATGTATACAGTATGTATATCCCAGCTCCCTTGTACTCCATTATAGTGATATGACATGTATACAGTAATGTATATCCCAGCTCCCCTGTACTCCATTATAGTGATATGACATGTATACAGTAATCATTACTGTATAGATGTCATCACTATAATGGAGTACAGGGGAGCTGGGATATACATTACTGTATACATGTCATATCACTATAATGGAGTACAGGGGAGCTGGGATATACATTACTGAGTAATGTATATCCCAGCTCCCTTGTATTCCATTATAGTGATATGACATGTTGTATACAGTACTTACTCCTAGTCCCTCTGAGTCCCCCACGGCGGTTTAGAGGGTGTCTCCTCTCAGCGGAGGAGAGCGGACCTCTCCTGCACCTGTCCCCTCAGCGGCGGTGCCGCAGAAGCCGGAAACCGGAAGTTGTAAACCGGAAACCGGCTTCACAATGAGGCTTGGAGCACAGGTGCAGTCGCTCCATGCTTCATCTGTGCTCGCTGCTCGCCACAGAGGAATTTCTCCTCGCATTTGGCGAGCGGGCAAGCGGCTTTTTCAAGCCCTGGTTTAAACTATTACAGAAGAACTGATTTCTAAGTAATGCAACACCACATTAAGACAATTTTTTGTCTTAGATGTGTGTCTTGAAATTATGGGATGGTATGTCTTTACACAGATATAAGATAAATGAAAATCATAGATAAACCTGCATATTGTAACAGTTAATTTATTGTTGCCAGTATATTGCATACAGTTTTCTGATTGGGGACCAAGTATTGTCAGGATTGCCATTTTTGCCAACATGTTGTAAATTCACTGCTGTTTAGAGGATCATATTGCTATATTTTAGTCCCCTGTAGGCCTGTCACTATCTAAGCATGCCGCTATTATCCTTATGGTTTTGGCACTATTAAACTCTTGAATTTTTTTTAAATCTGATCAAGAGTTGAAGGTGGAATTCCATTATTATACCTTAGAGATCAAAGTCGGTTGTCCCCCACTCAGACTATACAAATGGATAGAAGGGGATAGCTATTGCATATCCAGGTAGGATTTTTTTGTATCAATCTTTAAATCCTCATAACTGGTTCCAGTTATGATTTATGAATCCAAACGTAAGAGTAATAGTTCCAGCTGTTTTTATGCTACACGTAGAGTCCAAACACAGATTTTCTACTCTTGCTACAACCAGTAGCACCATAAAAGAACCCAAATATTATTAACTCCTCCGTATTTTATCATACATCTAGCATCTTTTGATGTCAAACAACTTCTTTTTGCACCACCAGGCTTTTATAAAGTATTTTAAGATTGTACACTGTACGTGATGAAAGTTATAGGTTACCGTTCTTCAGATTTTTTGAACATTGAACAGTAGGGTGTCCTGTGTGATATTGGGCTTATTGAAATGCAGCTGCTTAGACTGATGCCTAAACGACCGTGAGAAAATACAGATTAAACATTTGGCAGTGTACTGTTAAAATGTTAATGCATATTCTTAATCAACACTGGATACTCATCCAGTATACTTGAATTAACGTGGCTGGATCATGAAAAAATGTTATTGGCAATATGTGCAAATATGATGCAAGTTGGCTGTATCATGACTGCTGGTGCTTATATTTTATTGTTATTTGTGCGCAAACTGATATACAGCTACAGCTCATGCCAAAGTATATGAGCAAGTCCATTATTTCTTATTTTCCATCATCAATTTATTGGACAGCTGTGTAGGACCTTATATCAGTGGTTACCACTAACTTTTCCTCCTTCACTTTTCTACATTGATAGCACTCCAAAGGATCATACCACCAATTTGTTTGTTAACTGTGCAGTTAAACATGTGTGCAGTGAATTCGTATAAACCCAGCCTTAAAGCATAGTTCACCTTTCTTAATCTCTTGGCGCTGGCTGAACGCAAATGTGCGGCCTCCCGGTGTCTGGGCCTAGACACATTTGCGTTCTATTAAAAAAAATGTACTGAGAGCACACACCCTCCCAGCACACATGTCCGGTGCTCACGGAAAGGTCCCGATATCCTCTTTCGATCAGGACCTTTCCCGATCATTTGACCACCATGACGGCGTGTCACGGTGGTCACATGACCCTAAACCCTGCCCCGCCTCCCAGCTTCTGAAACCCTTAAAGGGCCGGGAGGCGCCGGTGCCAAGGGGTTAAATAACTGCCTATAAGGGTAAGGGGAACCTGTAGTTAAAAACAAACTGTGTAGCTTTGACCAATGTTGAATAATACCATAGGTGTAGACCATTTACGTACAGTGCCTTCTGAAGAACTCCAAGAGATTGTATCACCCCTATCCTGCCTTGTTGCCAGGAAGTTGCTAAAAGACTTCAAGCTGCTACTGTTCCCTTCCACCATCAGGATTCAGGAGGCAGTTTCTTTTTATTTACAGGTGACCCTTACATGCATAGACAGTTTTTTGGTAAAGGTTAACTATGCCTTTAAAGGGAAACTGTACTTTTTCCATGCAGTCAGCTATGTAGTACAAGGGTCTGTCTATACAATCTACTCAATTTGTAACCATTGAGGAACACCAAAGAAGTGCATGTTTGTTGGTAAATCTAAAAGAAATTTGGACTGTAGATGTGTGGCCAGCTTTCGACCCACCTTGCTTCACACACTGATCTACAAGCTATTAGAATATCTTAAGGCCAGATAAATGTAGTGGATGCCTTACAGACTTTATAGGAGCTGGCCATTGGTAACCAGCCAGGGTTGAAATGCCTGCCACTCCTAATTGACATTATATGACAAGTCATGACAGTACTTCAGAAATGGCACTATTGGCACACAACCCTCACATTCCGATTTTCCTGTATGCCAGGCACTTCTTCCAATTCCTCTTAGCTCAGATGAGGTGTCCTGTATTGATTGTCTTGTGTGTAGTGAAAGGATCAAAGTATTTTTTTCCCTGACAGGTGTTTCTGGATGAAACCTGACACTATATGAGAACACAAAGTTAATGGAATTATTTTCTATTTGACTAAAGGCATTGCAAATGTCAACCTTGAGAACAGTAGTGTCCTTTTTGTTCCTGTCTTCAGGGGATAGGAATACACATTAGTAACTGATTTGTTATGTGTAATGTATCTTGAGTAACTGTGAAAATCAGTCAATATACACTGATAACAGCTTAAAGTAAACCTGTTGTAGACACTTTGTGGAGGTGGATATTTTGTGGCCAAAGTCAATAGTCATAAATGTCTGTGTTCCTGGGAAGATCAGGCACCCTATGACAGACTTATTATTCTTCTGAAAACTGGAGGTCTTGGTGACTGATTTCCAGCCATTTTACCCAGTGGAAGCATGTGCCTTTACATTCCCCTTTGTTTTATTACAGTGGATTTGCTGTGCTCAACAACCAATTATTGCATCTGTCAGTCAGATAGTGTTGTCATATTTTACTTTCTTATACACACAGGAAGTTTTCATTGGAGGTTGAGTAGATGAACTCACAGAAACTGGCGACTTTGGGCTCATGTGTACAGCAGCCTCTCTGGCGAAAGCCGATCTAATGACCAGATTTTAGGGAACGGGCATGCCGGAGAACCAGCATCCAATCAGTGCTTGCAGCCAATAACTATGAGTGCTGATAAGTGTGTCCTGGTGGGGGGGTTGTCCCCCTGTCAGAAAACAGTAGCTTAGCGGGGAAGATCACATCACTAACATCACTTAGTACGGCAAGCAAGTGTTGTTTTTTTTTGTTCAGCCTACTGGGTTCCCCAAAAAAAAAATCCCTGTGTGTACCTAGAATTAGTATACTGTGGTTTTTACTATTTTCAACCCAGCACCATATTAGCTTCATCTGACTGTTATGTTGGACTGTGGATAGTGATGGTACTTGGAACTTGACTCTTCAGGTACCCAGTGCTGGTACAAGAAGGCAGTACGGGAGTCAGTCCTGTACAGGTCCCAAGTCATCACAACTTACACAGAGCTTTTTTTCGATGCTCCTGTGGGCAGAGTGGTGGGTGAGTGAAGGGAAGGGAAGTATAAACAACTGGATGGACAAAGGACAGATACATTTTAACATAAGTATAAATATGTTAATGTTATATGTTATCAGCCATAACATTATGACCACTCACCATCACCCCTCCAGGTATGGACTCCGCTAGACCTCTGAAGGCATGCTGTAATATTTGGCACCAAGCTGTCAGTAGTACATGCTTTATGTCCTGTAAGTTTTGAGGTTGGGACTTTCCGGCACATCCCACAGTTGCTTGATTGGCGTGAGATCTGGAGAATTTGGAGGCGAAGTCAACACTTCAAACTCAATCTATTTCTCAAACCATTCTTCAACTCATCAGATCAGGCCACCTTCTTCCATTGCTCCGTGGTCCAGTTCTGATGCTAACTTGCCTATTATAGGCACTTTTGGCTGTGGACACGGGTCAGCATGGGCACCCTGGCAGGTCTATGGCTACAAAGAACCATATGCAAATGCACTGTGTGTTCTGACACCTTTTTATTGGAGCCAGCATTACATTTTTCAGCAATGCGAGCTATATTAGCTATTCTATTGGATCAGAATACATGGGCCAGCCTTCACTCCTCAAGTGCATCAATGAACCTTGGCTTCCTTTGTTCATCTTGTTCACTGGTTTTCCTTCCTTGGACCACTTTTGGTAGGTCCTCACCATTGCAGACCAGAAAAATCTCACAAGAGCTGCGGTTTTGAAGTTTCTCTGACCTAGTCCTCTAGTCATTACAATCTGGCCCTTGTCCAGTACTTACACTTGTCCACCCCACCAGTGCTTATTGGTAATGTTGAAGCGTGACAACTGCCTCATCTTAGTGATAAAACAATAGGGCTGAGTGGAAAGCATGTGGGAGAAGACAGACTTCGAACTTTGCCCATCTGATGAGGTCAGAATTCAAGCATAAGCACAGCTACAGAGTTGTTTTATCCTACAACATAAGCTAAAACTTAACCCCCTCAACCTTAATCTTAACCTTAAAGCAACCATGTCCTTTCTGACTTGACAAAATTGAATGGATTATAGAAGTCATCCTCACAGTACATCCTTTTGGTAAATTCAGAGCTACTGTAATTATACATATCTTGTTTTTTCTCATTCAGCCAGCTGGTTGAACAAGATCAATTGAATCAATCCTTTATCCATGCAAAACAGTGTGGATGGAGGAAACTCTACTGTCGGCTATTGTATTTGGTCAATGTTCAGCCAGTAATTTTTCACCTGGCTCAGTCTATTTTCAAATCAACTTTTGTCGAGGAGTCTGGTGATGCTGACAATGCCACCCACAGCTCGAATTTTGGACAATTTAGCAGGAATCACAGAACATTTGAGCAGTTTATGACCAACTTAACAGCTAAGTCCATCCTTCTGATCATGTTTCATTTTACATCCATATTTAGGGTGCACCATGAAATATGGTCAGAGTCTGCAACACTTCACCCCCAAACCACATCCCCTTACAGATTTGCAGGGTTCTTTTCTCCACTCCCCTATTTAATTCTAATTCAGTGCAGCTGTGCTTGGCTCCGCCTTCACAGCTGTGTCATTTATTCTTTGAGACCTGTATGAAAAAAGCTACAAGTCCTATATGCCACCACAGCAACGAGACTGTAGGTCTTATTGGAGCAAAAGTGCACTGATGTCACCATATTTCTAGTCCACGTTCAAAAAATAAATGCCCATTTTTGGCAATATTTTAATTATAGAAAACTTTATATCTCAAAAATACATACTGTATCAATCAATTCACAGTCAGTTATAATTAACAATCACAAAAAGGTGTCCACATTTATATCCACAAAGCATGTACGAGTAGCTTCACTGAAAGAACTATCCTCAATCCCATAGTCAGTAAGTTAACATTAAAAAGATAATATGCGAGCGCTATCCAGGGATCTCAAAGGACAGCGGCTAGAACACCAAAAAGGTAACCAAGAGAGAACCTTCCAATAAAGTACATATAAATATATATATATATATATATATATATATATATATATAAAAAAACATATATAAGGTGCAGCGCTATAATAGTAAAAATGGCATATATAACATATTATAAATAAAGTGCAAATGTCAAGTCACACTGCGGTGAGGTTAAGTGAGATGAAAAGTCCCAAAATAAGGTCAAACGTGGGGATCCAATAGATCCTAGTAGGTGCGTGGGAAGAGGTTCTGTGTATCACACGGTGAATCTGGGATAAAAATTGCGCACTCACCAGAAGTGCGTCAAAAAAACGCATGTAAGATTTATCCTGTAGTATCGGATAGCGGTCATCAATTGCCAAGATAGGGACAGGGTCATACACCTTCCAATCTCAACTTGAGTAAATACTTCAAATTTCATATACGTGTCTCAGGCGTGTCACCATCCGGGGTCCCCTTTTAGAGCATATTCTGCCAGTGGGGACTCTGCCGTAAAAGATGATGAATACACACAAAACTTTGTTCTCTTCACCAACAGTTGACAACTTGTGATAACAACCTTGTGAATGTTCAGTGCTGAATCAAAGTTCTTTGATGTGTAAAAGCTCAACAGAACCTGCTCCTCCGGAGCCTCCCCCGGGCACAGGCAGCGATAGGTAACCTAAGACGTGGGAAAAGCAAATCCGCGGAAGCCAGGAAGTTGATAGTGAGATCCCCTCCCCCAGCCGGTAGTGTCTCCTCGGCTTCTCCGCCCCAGTGACCCTCTTCTTCCCGCCCCAAGTCTATCAGTGTCTGGGGACCGGTTCAGCTCGTCTCCCAGCCTCCGCCAGTGGATCCCCACGTTTGACCTTATTTTGGGACTTTTCATCTCGCTTAACCTCACCGCAGTGTGACTTGACATTTGCACTTTATTTATAATATGTTATATATGCCATTTTTACTATTATAGCGCTGCACCTTATATATGTTTTTTTTATATATATATTTATAAGTAAGTTAACATTCACTCCGAAGGGTAATACTTTCACAAAGTGTCACAGAATCCTACCTATCACTAAGTCCAAAAGACTTAAACCAGGCTTGTCTAACCAATATACCCTTAGCTTCACATTTATTAGGACAATCCCTATGCTGGTAGATATATCACTCAAGTCAGTGTGTCTCCCATGTGTCTCATCCACTCTGTAAATGTAGGGGATCCTCTGACTTCCAATGTTAAAATATCAATTTATGAGCTTGGAACAACGCCTCTCTAGTAAACTTCTGTGCCTCAGGGGAATCAAAGAAGCCCAGTATACATGACTTTGCATTAACTACAATACTGGACTGAAATAACTTGATCAATAACTCTGGACTAGTATGTATGAAGTTTGGGACAGCACCATAGCAGATGGATCAAGTCCCCATGGTCTCTGCGGCACTTGTCACCTAGTGGATCCTCCAAGATACCCATCTTAAATAGCTTAAGGGAGTATAATGCATACAGAGGATATACATTTTTGAAGCCTTTGTGATACATTAAGGGAGCTCATTGGAACAGCTTGCAAAGCTATTTCCTATTGATGCTCTATGAAAAGGCCAACATCATTTTCCATTTGTTTGCCACTTTGAAGGGATAGTTCCTAAGGAACTCAATTTGTCACATGGCATAAGATCTTGATATAAATCCTCAGTATTCTGCATTAAATTAACGAGTGGAGTGGGAGGCAGACAATACATATTATGAGGTAGATTACACTTGGACCGAAGCTCAGAAAAATAAATTGTACAACTGGATTGTAAAATGTCTGTTATCTTAACATGAAACCTTAAAGAATCATTTTTCCCATGGATATTTTATACATAGTTACATTGTTCCAGTTTGGACCAATATAACTATGTATATACCATACTTGGCCAATGACCCCGGAGACTGAAATTCTCTATAGTAGACACTGCTACCTCAGTGATCTCCACTTGCTTCCAGGTCCTGTGCCAAGTAGCTCCACTTCTGCTTGATAACCTAAGGGGGTTGGACATTCATCACAGAAACCATTTAGGGGCTGTGACATTATGATCTCCATCGTGTCTAATCAGAGAATGCTTTGCATTCATTGAGAAATGTGAAGCATTCTCTGAATAATGCCCGTGCCAAGCAGCCAGCTTCCTGGGTTGATTAAGTAGAAGTGTAGCCTATGGGACCAAAAACAAGTGGAAATCACTGAAGCAGCAATGTCTACTTCAGAGATTTCCAGCTTCCAGGGGCATTGGCGAAGTATTGTATATGTATAGCCCAAGCTAGACCAATGCAACTATTTATAAAATACCCATGCCTGGAATTATTCTTTAACTGATTGTATTTTTTATTTATCTATCCACAGTAATCTTACTAATGATTGTGTGGATTGGTGTACACACTGGATGAATGGATGGATAGCCAGACAGATGGTTTGTTCTATGATTCTCAAGCAAATTATAAATATTAAATGAACAAATGAATTGTGTTTCTTACTGAAAGGAAGAAAAAAAGAAAACATAAATTACATGTTTTCTGTAAAGGGCATATAAGGTTAAGCTCTAGTGGTAAACAATCAGTAGAAGAAAATATGGACCTAAGCATATTTTTAAGGGCGGAATTGTTGTTCTCTTGCAGCATAGTTGTGGTTTCTTTGCTTCAAAGCAGCTGCTATCGCCATACTGTAGAGTGGGATTCCAGACAGCTTCCGAGACGAGTTCAGCTGACTTTATCACTGGTCATTAGTAGTATATTTTTGCTCCAATTCCCAAGGAAACTCTATACATTTGGCAGCAGAAAGTGAGCTATATGACAAGGCCAAAAGAAACTCACAGCATTAAAATGCATTAAAATGTTACTTTGGCTTTCCAGCAATGAGATCTAATCTGGAATTGTGCTTAAGGTATCCAATATAAGCTATATAATAGATTTCTAAGTTCTTATCAATGGTGTCTTCTTCATGCATCCCTGCCAACATTTGAAAGGCACACCTGGAGCCATATACCATTGTGTTTAATAAGGCAAAATGGTAATTCTATGGAAAACAGTGATTCGTGTTATTCATTAATGTAATTCTTACCTACAGTATTCTTATTTATTGTGTTATTATGACAAGTTGCTGGTGGTTGCTCATCTCCCATATTGGCCAGTGGTTACTTGTTCCTGGATCTCTTTCTTCTGCTCTTTTTGTGTCATGAGTTAGTGCTATGTGCATATCTGCTGGCTAACATTCAGTACTGTTACATGAGCATGCTGCGGATATCATCTATTGTTGATTTAAGTGTGGCTCAGTGTATTGACAGGATGCCAAAGCATAAGTGTCTGTTACTCCTTGTCCTCACTTTGGGAAATTTTCCTGCAACTATAGTGCTCTGCTACTAGAGTTACAACTTTGCTAGTCCTCTGGTATCCTCTTCTGATCAGTTGTTGGATTTGTTTGCATCCTAAATACCGTCGTCTGTTTGCCTTCTGAACTGGCTTTGTGTTCTGTTCTTCAGTTACTTTCAGCCTTGGCCTCTGGCTTGTTGTAATTAAATATGACTTGCCTTTCTATTTGGTATTCCATCTGGTCCTCTCATATGTCAGTTATCTCATTTCAATTCAAGGGTTGCAGTCCTTGCAGCCATTTCAGTGCATATAATTTAGGGCACTGGTCAAGACTGGGAACTCATTAGATTTTCTTGGAGCCAAATTCTAATTTCAGGGACACGGGGTATCTACAGTTACCCATGACAATCATCCAATGAGGCAGTTTTGAAAACCCACTTGGCTTTTAGTGTTTAGCCCTGCCCTTCCATCTTAAGCTTCAATTATCTGTGATGCTTTATCACTCATGCTACTATTTGCGTTAAAGAAACTGCAGAGGCTCCCTGCAGCCCCAAAAGATCATAGGATGAGATAAGAGACATATTTCATGCCATTTCTAGAAAGTACTACCAGAGATTAAATTCATACTTTGTTTCATTATAGATATGGCCCTGGTGCTAACTGTAATGGATAGTCTAACACCTTTACATAGAAAGTTGGTATGTGTTCTACTTCACTTCACATTACAATGCTGTCTAAGCCAGCTGTTCTGCTAAATACATTTCACCATACATAGTCACATGGACATCATCACTTGAATAATTTTACATCTTTACAGTTATGTTGGAAATCTCATTGTGTCAGATCTGTGCTTAAGGCCTCATGCACACAGCGCTTAAAAATGTTTTTTACAAGCATTGTGTTTTTTTTTTCAACAGCCTGTAAAAGTACCATTATATAAGCCTATGTGTTGCAGATTGAAAAACCAAAAAACCAAAAGCATGTTCAGGAGAGTAACTGTAGAGCAGAGAAAAATGCTAGACATACCTAAACTCAGGTAGCATTTGAGCATTAAGGCATTCCTAGGGCCAGAATAAATTAATATTTTGGCCAATTAAATCCATTAACACTCAAATGCTTGATATGTCTAAATGCAAATGTAGTACACACATTTTACTGCATATTTTAAGCAGCTGTTCCCCTGCCAGGAGTTTTGGTGTTCAGAGGGACTAAACAAATGCACTGAGTGCATGAGGCCTAACTATTCAATGATACACAGAAGTTGAATCCAATGCACTTTTACTTCAGATAATTGCAGTACAGAACATGTTTTTCCAGTCTTTCAAAGTTTACGAAGACAATTACTTTTCTGTACCCTATCTCAGAAAAGTACTAGCACTGACTGAGAGAGCATGGAAGAAACTTGGAGAGTCTAGCAAGGACTGAACTAACTAGCACTAAACAGAAGGGGAGGACAGAGGGAGAAACCAAATCACTGTTCACAAAACTCAAGATTAAAAGGTTATGCTATGTTTTTTTTGTGGCTGGTACCATTTGTTATTTTGGTATATTGATATACATGTTAACCTAAGCCATCCAAAATATCTGACCTTACTGTAAAAAGTGCAATGTCTGTATTTTCTAAACCTGTCTGTTGCATGTATAGTTTTGTTGGTCCTGTTAAAGTGATATGAATCCTTCAGTTTTTAAGTACTTTCAGCAAATGATTTAGTCACTTACTGAATATGCAGCTTCTTTATCTTCCTTGCCTGTTTCTTGTTTAGCTGGTGCTGTTATCACTGCCCCAGGTTTTCTGAGGTGGCTCCTTTTTCTTGAAGCATCTTATGGAGCCACCCTTGCATGCAGGGACTGGAGTGGTATCGCCCTACACTATGTGCATCTGCACTAGTACTAGTGTCCCTGAAGACATGGCAGCTACGCACTGCCATGATGCCACCATTTTTGGTTTTGGAACTGGCATCCTTTGTAAGTGCACTGCAAACAAGTTCTTCTGTTTTATCGTTTTTATATCATCTGGATGATTTTAATTGTATTTGAATAATGTGATGTGAATCCTGAGAAATTTTATTAAACCTTCAGTGTCACTTACAACTCTACTTCCTCCTCTCTGCTTCCTCCGCTCTTGCTCCTCTTACTGTTGGGGTCCCCCAAGGTTCTGCCCTTGGACCTCTCCTATTCTCGATCTACACCTCTTCCTTGGGTCAGCTGATAGTTTCCCATGGTTTCCAATACCATTTCTATGATGATGACACACAAACTATCTCTACTCCTTAGCTCACCCCATCAGTTTCCTAACGTATCACCGATTTACTAACAGACATATCAGACTGGATGTCACACCACTTCCTAAAACTCAATCTATCCAAAACTGAGCTCGTAATATTTCCTCCCCCACGTTCCTCTTCCCCCGATTTCTCGGTCAGGATCAATAGTACCACTATCAACCCATCCCTGCATGCCAAGGTGCTAGGGGTATCCCTGGATTCTGAACTATCCTTTCAGGCCCACATCCAATCCCTGTCCAAATCATGCCACCTCAACCTCCGTAACATCTCCAGAATATGCCCCTTTTTAACCATTGATACCACAAAGCTCCTAATTCACTCCCTGGTTGTCTCTCACCTCGACTGCTGCAACTCCCTCCTCATTGGCTTGCCTTTACATAGGCTATTCCTCCTCCAGTCCATCATGAATACTGCTGCCAGGCTCATCCACCTTACCAATTGTTCAGTGTCTGCTACCCCTTTCTGCCAATCCTTCCACTGGCTTCCACTCACCCAACAAATACCGTTCAAAATACTAACAACAACTTACAAAGCCATCCACAACTCTGCCCCCAGCTACATCACCAACCTGGTATCAAATACCTTAGATTGTATGCCCCTTGAGGGTTAGGGACTGATGCAAATGTACAATATATATATGTAAAGCTCTGTGTAAATTGACGGAGCTATATACAGGTGAAACTCGAAAAATTAGAATATCGTGCAAAAGTTCATTTATTTCAGTAATGCAACTTAAAAGGTGAAACTAATATATGAGATAGACTCATTACATGCAAAGCAAGATACAGTTGTGACCAAAATTATTCAACCCCCACTGAAATTGAGTGTTTTGGCCAGTTTGACATTGCTTTTGATCATTCAGTCATCTTGCTTACATTTACATTAAAGAGGCACTTGTAGGTCAGACAAATATAACATAACAGTTATAATGAAATAACCACAAATGTCTTTTCTGTGCTCACAGCATTATCAGTTTTATTCAACCCCCAAGTGACATTCAATCTTAGTACTTAGTACAGCATCCTTTTACAGTTATAACAGCTTTTAAACGTGAAGCATAGCTTGACACAAGTGTCTTGCAGCGATCTACGGGTATCTTCGCCCATTCTTCATGGGCAAAGGCCTCCAGTTCAGTCACATTCTTAGGCTTGCGCACTGCAACTGCTTTCTTTAAGTCCCACCAGAGGTTCTCAATCGGATTTAAGTCTGGTGACTGCGATGGCCACTCCAAAATGTTCCAGCCTTTCCTCTGCAACCATGCTCTAGTGGACTTGGAGGTATGCTTGGGATCATTGTCCTGTTGAAAGGTCCAACGTCTCCCAAGCCTCAGGTGTGTGACGGACTGCATCACGTTTCCATCCAATATCTCCTGGTACTGAAGAGAATTCATGGTACCTTGCACACGCTGAAGCTTCCCTGTACCTGCAGAAGCAAAACAGCCCCAAAGCATGATTGACCCTCCACCATGCTTCACAGTAGGCA
This sequence comes from Staurois parvus, assembly GCF_062004578.1. Classification (NCBI taxonomy): domain Eukaryota; kingdom Metazoa; phylum Chordata; class Amphibia; order Anura; family Ranidae; genus Staurois; species Staurois parvus. The sequence continues at coordinate 5,346,971 of NW_028318183.1, read as the reverse complement.
AGGTGTTCTTTTCATCATAGGCCTTGTTCTTCCTCCTCCAAACATAGCGTTGATCCATGGGCCCAAACAGTTCTAATTTTGTTTCATCAGTCCACAGAACACTATCCCACAACTTTTGTGGTTTGTCCACATGGCTTTTGGCATACTGCAGTCGACTCTTCTTATTCTTTGGAGACAGCAAGGGGGTACGCCTGGGAGTTCTGGCACGGAGGCCTTCATTACGCAGTGTGCGTCTTATTGTCTGGGCTGAAACTTCTGTACCCACATCTGACAAATCTTTTCTCAGTTCCTCAGCAGTCACACGGGGACTTCTCTCCACTCTACGCTTCAGGTAGCGCACAGCAGTCGAAGTCAGCATCTTCTTTCTGCCACGACCAGGTAGCGTTTCAACAGTGCCCTTTGCCTTGAATTTGCGAATGATGCTTCCTAAGGTGTCTCTTGGTATGTTTAACATCTTTGCAATCTTCTTATAGCCATTGCCCTTCCTGTGAAGAGAAATCACCTCTTCTCTTGTCTTCCTGGACCATTCTCTTGCCTTCACCATGTTTGTAACCACACCAGTAAATGTCTAGAAGGAGCTGAGTATCACAGTCATTTTAAAGCTGCCTAATTGGTGCTTATTATGCTTGATTGCTGCTCGGTGACATCCACAGGTGTTTTCAATACCTGATGGAAAGCACCTGTATGAACCTCTGTTCTTCAGAGTGGTAGTCTTTAAGGGGTTGAATAATTGTGGCAATGAAGAAACCACATAAGAACCATTTACTACTGTATTACATAAACAATTGATGTCATTTTAGTTGCATTTGGGTAGTTACAACGTCCTTGTAGGATTTGATTCTGAATACAATTCCAAATGTACACTATAGTCCCTAAACCCCTTTACAGCATTGGGGGTTGAATAATTTTGGTCACAACTGTAGTTCAAGCCGTGATTTGTCATCATTGTGATGATTATGGCTTACAGCACATGAAAACCCCAAATCCACAATCTCAGAAAATTGTGAAAAGGTGCAATATTCTAGGCTCAAAGTGTCCCACTCTAATCAGCTAATTAAGCCATAACACCTGCAAAGGGTTCCTGAGCCTTTAAATGGTTTCTCAGTCTGGTTCAGTAGGAATCACAATCATGGGAAAGACTGCTGACCTGACAGTTGTGCAGAAAATCATCATTGACACCCTCCATAAGGAGGGAAAGCCTCAAAAAGTAATTGCAAAGTATAGGCATGCATATGTACTCAGTACTTGGTTTGGGCCCCTTTTGCAGCAATTACTGCCTCAATGGGACGTGGCATGGAAGCTACGATGTGGCACTGGTGAGGTGTTATGGAAGACCAGGATGCTTCAATAGCGGCCTTCAGCTCTTCTGCATTGTTCGGTCTCATGTCTCTCATCTTTCTCTTGGCAATGCCCCATAGTTTCTCTATGGGTTTCAGGTCAGGTGAGTTTGCTGGCTAATCAAGCACAGTAATCCCACGGTCCAGGTTTTGGTGCTTTTGGCAGTGTGGGCAGGTGCCAAGTCCTGCTGGAAAATTAAGTCAGCATCCCCATAAAGCTCATCTGCGGAAGGAAGCATTAAGTGCTCCAAAATCTCCTGGTAGATGGCTGTGTTGACCCTGGACTTAATGAAGCACCAACACCAGCAGATGATATGGCTCCCCAAATCAACACAGACTGTGGAAACTTCACACTGGACTTCAAGCATCTTGCAGTGTGTGCCTCTCCATTCTTCCTCCATACTCTGGGTCCTTGGTTTCCAAATGAAATGCAAAAGTTGCTCTCATCAGAAAAAAGGACTTTGGACCACTGAGCAACAGACCAGGTTTGTTTTTCTTTAGCCCAGGTAAGAAGCTTCTGACGTTGTTTGTTGTTCAGGAGCAGCTTGACAAGAGGAATACGACATTTGAAGCCCATGTACAGGATCCGTCTGTGTGTGGTGGCTCTTGATGCACTGACTCCAGCCTCAGTCCACTCCTTGTGAAAGTCCCCAACACTTTTGAATGGCCTTTTCCTGACAATCCTCTCCAGGCTGCGGTCATCCCTGCTGCTTGTGCAACTTTTTCTTCCACACTTTTCCCTTCCACATATCTTTCTATTAATGTGCTTTGATACAGCACTTTGGGAACATCCAACTTCTTTTACAATTACCTTTTGAGGCTTTCCCTCCTTATGGAGGGTGTCAATGATGGTTTTCTGCACAACTGTCAGATCAGCAGTCTTTCCCATGATTGTGATTCCTACTGAACCAGACTGAGAGACCATTTAAAGGCTCAGGAACCCTTTGCAGGTGTTATGGCTTAATTAGCTGATTAGAGCGGGACACTTTGATTCTAGAATGTTGCACCTTTTCACAATATTCTAATTTTCTGAGATTGTGGATTTGGGGTTTTCATGAGCTGTAAGCCATAATCATCACAATTCTGACAAATCACGGCTTGAACTATCTTGCTTTGCATGTAATGAGTCTATTTCATATATTAGTTTCACATTTTAAGTTGCATTACTGAAATAAATGAACTTTTGCACGATATTCTAATTTTTTGAGTTTTACCTGTAAGTACCTGTAATAATAATAATAAATTACCAACCAAACCGCTCTCTTCAATCCTCCCAAGACCTTCTGCTTTCTAGTTCCCATGTCTCCTCCTCCCATGCTCGCCTCCAGGACTTTTCCCGAGCTTCTCCCAACCTATGGAACTCCTTACCCCAATCTGCCCGGCTGTCTCCTAATCTATCCACCTTTAGACGATCCCTGAAAACCTTTCTCTTTAAAGAAGCTTATCCTGCTTCTACCTAGTAAACTGCCATTTATTTCCTCCATCAGCTCTTCCCCCCACAGCTATTACTTTTTGTATCACTCAACCCTTCCTCCTAGATTGTAAGCTCTAACAAGCAGGGCCCTCTGTTTCCGTTTGTACCAAATTGTATTGTAACTGTAATGTCTACCTTCATTTTGTAAAGCACTGTGCAAACTGTTGGTGCTATATATAATCCTGTATAATAATATAATAATAATAATACACTATATATGGTCCAATGGTATGGCTCCATGCAGTGAATGCTTGTTACCCATACAGCATTGAATCGGTTTGATGACTGTCCCCAATTGTGAGAGGTGGTACTAACAGGCACCTTCAGTGGTGGAGCTGAATTATCGAGTATTAAAGGCTGGAGATTCCTTATGTATACATGCTTTTTTGCTGCTTTTCCCATGACAGCTGTGGAGCTGCTGAGTGCTGCAGTGATGACATACACCTGTGGTGGTGTGGACGTCTAAAGGTGCAAACTTGTATACGCAAGAAGACATGTTTTGATAATAGTGGACTTTATTCACTTTGTTGAACTGCTTTAGTGGTTTCACTTCAGTAGTGGAATTCATTTACTTTATTTCACTTAACTAAATAGTTTTGCTTTTTTGCACGTAATTCACTCATTGGTTTGTTGATTTGGTTTAAAAGTAGGTGCTGCACATTTATTTATATTATATTATATGTTTATGGTTTTGTATACTGACAAGTAGCCTCCGATACTTTAACGCTGACTTACCATTTGAGTTTATTCGAATTTTTAATGCTGTGTCTCTGATAGGGACATTTACTGTTGCTTTGGGAGGATCATGGCATCTGGATGGCAATCATAGGAAATCATTGTATTAGAGAAAATATTTTCAGAATAAGTGATAGCTGGGTGAATGCTTGTCAAATTCATCCATTTTTTTTAAATCAATAGTTCCCTAAACGGGGCCATATATGGATCTAAATTTGTCTGTTTAAGCATTGGCTACTTGCATTTCAATCTGTGTATGTGCAGGATGGATGTACAGAAGTCGATCTACTGATTGATTTCTGTACAAGCAGCCTGGCAGGTTTTTCCCAATCAGTGCCATGGGCTATAGCCCGTCGCACTTAACAGTGTATTCTGATGGCAGGGAGATTTCAACCTGAGGTGGCTTTATAGTTCCCAGTGAGAAACGTGAACTATCAAAACAGGCAAGACTAGCTCACTTTGGGCCTTCAGGGCCTGGCGGCAAGGAGGTAGCCTGAAATAAAAGAGCTTTTTACCCCTGAAGTAACCAAGGTCCCTTAAAGTGTGGTGAAGAGTCTTCTGTGTGTGTGATGAGGCCCAGCTGGTACACATTGGGAAGAAGTGTGAATAGTGATTCTCTGAAAAACAATGCAATAAAGCCAAGGAGAAACAGCACTCCCCTGAAAGTGGCAGTGGACGTGTGTAAAATCCCTTTAGATGCACTGGTCACTAGTATATTTAAAGAAAAGGATGCTGAGCTAGCAGAAGTGATTGCTGATACAGGGTAGCTCCTCTCTGGGCTGCAAGACTATTGGCACAATAGGAAAAGGTCTCTTTAAAAGGGTAAATTGATGATGATATTGACACGCCATGGTTTGGTCTGCGGGATGGTTGTCTTGCTATCAGTGCTGGTGTCAAGGCTGTGTCAAGTGTGGTTAAGCAATAGTGGCTGGAGGAACTAGGCCACAACTTATAGTGACTGTATACAATGTATGCAACTATGGAGCAAGTGTCTGTGTTCTTTTCCCTAGGCAAGGCTTGGTACTCTCTCATCCGTGGTATGGCATCTGGCGGATCCATGCGTTCTTTCTCTTTCTGCAGATGGGGCCCTCTTGAACTCTCCGGTCTCGCCTGCAGCTTTACATCCGATCACTTGCTGGCAGATCACCTCTTTGGATCAAGCGGCAAGGTCGGCAATCAGCAGATTCCCCTTGTCTCCCTTCTCTTTCCTTCCGTGGCCTGGTACGGTTCTCCGGTAATCAACATACCCCTCTCTCTAGATCTCTCCCCTCTCATTTCTTATCCAGTTTCTCAGGCTTTTATATATATATATATATATATATACACACATATGCCCTTGCCCACACGCCAGTTCCTCTGGGAAATGTAGTTTCTAATGGCACTGCTCCTCAGCAAACAAGTTCCATAGAATTGTGCTTCAACATGTGAATGCCACTGTTCTGCAGGACACTGCCATCTTGTGTTGGCTTCAACATCCTGCATCAAAAATTTATAGCTGGGTGTTACACATGTAATACAGAGGAAGTCCCAACAGCAGCAGGGAAGTCACCTCCTATAACTAGGGAACCATTTTTTTTTTCTTCATTTTAGATGCTCAGATTTGATGTTCTGAGAAGGACAAGTGGCCACACATGTAACTGATTGCATATAGCAACTCTACAAGAAGCATTTGTTTCTTCAAAAGTTGTGGATATGGAGACTTTATCAAGTGCATAATGTTTTGAATGATATTTTAGATGCAAATGGCACCTGGTGTTCCTTAATTATTCCAGGAACTGGTCATTTCCAGGTTCTACAAACGGTGGAAAAAAACAGTGTGGGCAGCAAATTCCGGATCAGTATGCCTTACACTGTGAACCGTGCTATTCTGCAGCACAGGCCAGTATTTATTATGATGGATGCAAACAACGATACTACACTGTATGTGCGCAGGCTGTGAAAATAACTTTGCAGCTATGGGGAACAGGCCTGTTCGTAGGGCAGCTGCTGAGCTGAATCGTCCTCTTTGTTACAGGAGAATCAGGAGACTCCACAGAGCTCTCAGGAGCTGGTTACTTTGGAAGGAATTGCATTTTTTTTCTTTTCATTTACATCAGAAAAAAATCTGCAAATTACATGTGTTTTAAGGAGATAAGGTTACAGCGCAGCACTGTTCTAACGGAAAATGTATGACAGCCAAGTACAGACATTGTCTGATTGGCAGTCACAGGCAAATTCCTGGACTGATATGCTGCAAGGTCCTTTGTTCATTTCATGTTTATGTCAGCTATTGTTATTTTACTGTGACTCATCTTTATACACCCTGGTTCTATAGTTGTCAACATTTGCAAGGGTATCCGTAGTCTTTTTTGTAAATTTTAACTAAAAAGTATATACAATGTGCCCTCTTATTATTGGCTGTTAGACATGTAATAGGTTTGCCTGTAGAGATTAGATTTCACGGATTGCCGAAAGGTGGATAGAGTAGGCAATAACTGGGCAGATTAGGTTATGAAGTTCCAGAAGATGAGACAAGCTCTGGAGAACTCCTGGAGGCGAGAATGGGAAGAGACGACAAGAAAGCTAGAGCTTGTTAGAAGTGAAGAGGATGGTTTGGGTGATATTTTGAGGCAAGGTTGGTGATGTGGCTTTGGGCAGAATTCTGGATGGCTTTGTTTGTTGTTATCATTTTGAATTTTATTCATTGGGGAGAGGAGGTCGCTGGAGATAATGGCAGAGAACCAGCAGAGTTATGTTGGCCAAGGAAGTATAGTTTTTTTGAAGAGGAGTTGTGGTCAAGAGAAAGGTCTAATAGTATGAGTACAGAGTAGTGCCATTTAGCAGTTAGTACATTTTAGTAAGAGATTGAGATGGTTGTTATCATTGAAGTAGTAGGTAATCAGTGAAGCAGTTATGAAGTAAACAGGAGCAAGAAGATAGGTATTAAGTTTTTCAGACTGATGGGGTCCAGTAAGGGCTTTGTAAGTAGGGGGGGGTGATCAGTGCATGTTTTAGAGAGTAGGGGAAGATACCAGTAAAGAGGTAGAGATTAAATATGTGAGCTAGAGAGCATAGAATACAGCAAGCGGATGACTGGAGTAGCTGTGAATGATCAGAGCCCAGAGAGCAGGTGGTTAGGTGAGCGTCAGAGAAATTCTTGGAATCTCCTTTGAATGTGGTTGGTTGTAAACATGGTATGTTAAATGGGGGAGATATTTGGACAGTGGAGATCTCATCATAAATTGCATGTATCTTGTTTTTAATATGATTGGCAATGTTCTTTGCAGTGAATGAGTGAGTTGGGGAAGCAGCTGGGTGATGAAGTAAAGAGTTAAAGTAAAAGAAGGTTGATGAGGACTGGATGAGAGGGTGTTAATGAAAGTGGTGGAATAGGCCTGTTTGGCACTTGTTCAAGAGCAAGGCTATGTCTCTTAAGACTTCTGATGTCTGTTTGCCAGGGTTGTAGAGGTCAGGGTCAAATTTTGTGTGCAGTGAGGGAAACAAGGTTGTCCAAGAAGGATTAGAACAAGTTATAGACAGAAGTGGCCACTTGAGGCCACCATGGGAGACGGCAGCTGGAAAGAAAGAGTCATATTCCAGAAGCCAGGTTTCATTAATGTCAATAGGTTACAGGAGTTACAGATAGAAAGGTCATGGACAGAGCTGAGCCTTTTTACAGACAGTGTGGGCATTCCAAAGGGCACGAGTGGGGGGACTGTTTTTGGAAGCAGGGGAATAGAAATTAGAGTCTGCAGAATGTGGCTGCTGCCAGAGGACCGAGGGTGCCAGTTGTGGTGGTGAAAATTAGATAAGGGTGGGCCAGGAATTGGGGAAATGCCTTGAGAATTTAAGAGAACCAGGAACATGAGGAAAGAAAGATGGGAGCAAGATATGTATGAGCACACATGCCCCATTATCCTGGAGGTTATATCAGTATGTAGATTCAAATTAGCAGGAGGTGAGGGATACAGTAAAAGGGAGTGGACAGGAGTGAAGGTGATATACTGTACAGTATTTATGTAGCACCCTCCTAGGTAGGTTCCTAGCGTGTATATAGTTTAATATAGTGTGGTCTCCTGCCCAACAGGAGACTGTAAAGCAAAACAGCAGCTTATTTGCTTAAAGTCTTAGTTCGCCTTTACCCTAAACCTGCCTATGCAGATAAGGGGTGTCTTTGGATAATAACTTGTATGTCTCTGAATAAAGTTGAATAAAACCCTTGCTGTGTAGGCCATTTATGTACCTTATGAAGCCTGACTGGAATACTCCCAGGACATTACAAGGATGTTGCTAAGTGATGTATAGTCATTACTACTCACCTCCACCATCACAGGAGTGAGCTCTTCCTCTGAATCAAAGCCCCTCACATACTCTTTCTCTCCCTTGATGCAGTAGCTCTGATCTCAGCATCTGAGAGCTCACTCCTGTGATGGAAGAGGTGAGTAGTAATGACTAGGTCTCACCTAGCAACGCCCTGGGAGTTTTCCAGGCAGGCTTCAGGAGGTATGTAAATGGACTACACCTATAACATGGGCATTATTAAACTTTAGTCAGAGCTGTACAGTTTGTTTTCATCTGCAGATGCCCCTTATCTGCATAAGCAGGTTTTTGGTAGAGGTGCACTATCCCTTTTAATGGAAAGCTACATATGTTTAATGATAATATCCTGTGTGGTTCACAATGCTGCTGCTGTTTCTGTGATTGGCTCCTCTGTATCCAGGATACCTTGGAAGGTTCTGGGTGACCAGGAGTTACCCATGCAGATCAGCAAGATGAATATGGATGCAGTTGTAGCCAATTACAGGGAGTGGTGCCCCTGAGCATGCTGGGTACTAGTATTAATATTCAGTAAACACATGTGATCTGGGCTCTTCTTCTTCTTCTTCTGAGAAGGGAGTTCCAGCCAGGGAGGCAGCTGCCTCCCTGGCTTATGCTGCCAGGAGGCCACAGGTGGTTGTGGTTGACCCAAGGGCCAGAATGCTGAAACCCAGGCTGCTTTTGAGAGCTGACTGAGTGGGATGTCTACAGATCCTTTTTGGTACCATGGAGGAAGACGACCTGCTGGGTGTAAGCTAGAAAGGGCAACGCTAGATTCTGGGTGTAAGCTAGAGGCGGCTGCAGGATCGAGAACATGTTACGTGTTCCACCATAAAAACGGGTGAAAGATGTAACATGCTCCCAAAGGTGAACTTATCCTTTAATTCTACTTTAAGAACTGATAAGAGATACATGGATGAAAGAGGAGACTTTCACAAGAAGCCAGAGCCATAGAGATACCTTCAGCTCTCTGTTCAAACAAGACAACAGGATAGTAAATCAATGTCAACAGTATAAATAGATGTTTAACAGTTGTAGGTTAAATCAATGCTCCATAATACAGTGGATTACAGGATCACATTTTGAGACAGACGTGCAGCAAAACAGTGGTTAAAATCAATGCACATTATTACAGAGGATTGCACAAAGACATTTTCAGGCAGACAGGCAGCTAGGCTGTGGTTAAAATCATTGTACTGTTTGAGCAGTGTACATCCATGAAGGACCATGGAATGGTTATAAGGGATCTATGGCTGCAGAAGGTGCATGGGGTAATAGATTAGGTCTCCCTTAAACCTTCATGTTTTTTTTTTAAAAATCAGTAATTATTAAATTAAAATGTGATAAATGTTAAACACCTTGTCAAGTTTTTATTGCTTTGTCTTCGATAGGGAGATTCACTCTTCTATCTGTAAGCATTGTTAAAAGAAATGGACGTGAAAAGCCAAAAAAATGAGTTGTCATTGGTACAGACACTAGAGGAAGATCATTTAATGTGGATACTTGTTACAGTGACAACTACCTAAGAGAGGATTACCCTCACCTTGAAGACAATTTCCCCAGCTTCCTATGCTTTCTATCCTATGGGATAGAAAGCAAAGAGAAATCTCCCCAATAGGACACAAAAGGAAAACAAAACCTGGCAGAGGGTTTACCTCTTCCATGCTCTATCAAAAACAAAAAAAAGTTTTAGCTTTAAATATTCTGTACTGTTACACCAACAGCTGGTGCCATTTTTTCATCATGTATTGTGATATAACATTGAAAATAGGAAAATGCTCTCTAAAATTAAAACATACGTGACTTTCAGTTTTACAGTTCTTTTAAATTCTAAAAATATCATACTTATATGATATCTTCCTTTTAGTTGATTATAATTTGAGGTAATTACCTGGGGCTGCTAGAATTACAGTATGTACAATGTATACTATATACCCACCAAGTCATTTTTTTTTGGCTGAAATCCTTTAAAACACTGGACTTGGCTAGGCTATTTTTACAAACTCTGGTGTAATGAAAATGGATCTACATATTTTTTCAAGGATATACATCATACCATATAGGCACCCACATACAGCTTACGCATGTTAGAAATATCTGCAAATTTATCAGTGTATATGGCGTATTGCATTTTAGGCACTACTGTTATTACATTCCACACTACCTATCTGTCATCTACATATCTGGAAATCACAACAATGACAGGAGCAATCACATGCCATTAATGGTGTGTACTATGTGCACTATAGCTCATGGAAGAAGGACTCAATCAAGTCAAGTTGTAACCCTTGCTGATGGAATTATAATTTGACAGTTTCAGTTAAAGTGGAGCTAAACAGAACAAAAACAATTGTGAGCAGGCAAACATTTTATTACAGAAGAGTTATGCTAGGCAATAAAACAAACTTACCTGCCTGTTCACAATCTTCTTTAGAATGTACACTAAACTGCACATGCCCCATGTGCATTTCAGTGTACATTCCCAACACACCTTGGCACTGGGATGGATAAACCCCTGTATACATCCGCAGAGTTACATCATTTCCTTGCTGACCAATCAAGAAAACTCAAAAACCAGCACTTGGAATCAGCCGGGAGAAGACGTGGGTGCCACTAAAGGATTTTTAAGATGTTGTGTCATTAATAAGGAGGAGGTAGGTATTTGTGAAGTTTAGTTCCAGTTTACGGCCTAATCAGATGCTTTGTTCTTTGTCTTTGTAGCTGTCTAACTTTTTCAGTCAGTTAACATATAACCACATCATCTAATTCTGAGTAGCGGAATGAACTATAAACAACCAGCGATAAATATTGAACCCTCGTACCTTGTTTAATTCACATTTTTGTGGCTAAAAGTAGCTATAAGTATAAAAATATAGCATGCCTCCACATATAGCATAGTCTAGCAGTAGTTATTACTTAAAGTGTATCTGTGCTCATCATTTAATATTCATATTTTCATTGCCATGGTGTATTTGAATTATGTGTAGCGCATTCCTATTAATTTGAATGATCCTAAAGTTTGTGAACTTACTTTGTGCAGAATCCCTTATGTCCTTGAATTCTGTGACACATATTCACTGTGCCCTATTAATATGTATTGTTGTGTCAGATATTTCACAGACAAAGAAGACAATCACCATATGAGTGTATTATGTAAAATGAAGCGTTTAATGAAAGAAAACCAATGCACTCACAAAGGAAGATAAAAGCAACCATGTAGCACTACAGTGAAGAAAATAAGTATATGATCCCCTGCTGATATTTAATGTTTGCCCACTCACAAAGAATTTATCAGTCTAAAAATCGAATGGTAGGTGTATTGTAACACTGAGAGACAAAATAGCAACAAAAATGTCTAAAGAAATGCATGTCTAACAAATTATGCACTGATTTGCATGTTCATGATGGAACTATTTGATCCCCTATCATTCAGCAGGATTTCTGGCTACCAGGTGTCTTTCATAAAGGTAACAAGCTGAGATTAGAAGCAGTCTCTTAAAGGGAGTGCTGCTAATCTCATTTTGTTACCTGTATAAAAGACACCTGTCCACGGGACCAATCAAACCATCAGATTCCAAACTCTCCACCATGGCAAAGACCAAAGAGCTGTCCAAGGATGTCAGAGAAAAGATTGTAGACCTACACAAGGCTGGACTGGGCTACCAAACTATCGCCAAGCAGCTTGGTGAGAAGGTGACAACAGTTGGTGCAATCATTCGCAAATGGAAGAAACACAAAACAACTGTCAGTCTCCCTAGGTCTGGTTCACCATGCAAGATCTCACCTCCTGTAGTGTCAATGATCATGAGAACAGTGAGGAATTATCCCAGAACTACATGTGAGGATCTTGTCAATAATTTCCAGGCAGCTGGGACCACAGTCACCAAGAAAACAATTGGTAACACACTATGCCGACAAGGAATGAAATCCTGCAGTGCCTGCAAGGTCCCTCTGCCTAAGAAAACACATGTCCAGGCGCATCTGAAGTTTGTCACTGAACATCTGAATGATGCAGAGAAGGATTGGTTGAAAGTGTTGTGGTCAGATGAGACCAAAATCAAGCTCTTTGGCATCAACTCAACTCGCCGTGTTTGGAGGAGGAGGAATGCTGCCTATGACCCCAAGAACACCATCCCAACTGTCAAACATGGTAGTAGAAACATTCTGCTTTGGGCGTGTTTTTCTACTAAGGGGACAGGACAACTGCACCACATCAAAGGGACGATGGACGGGGCAATGTACCGTTAACTCTTGGGTGAGAACTTTCTTCCCTCAACCAGGGCATTGAAAATGGGTCATGGATGGGTGTTCCAGCATGACAATGACCCAAAACACATGGCCAAGGCAACAAAGGAGTGGCTCTAGAAGAAGCACATTAAGGTCCTGGAGTGGCCTTGCCAGTCTCCAGACCTTAATCCGATTGAAAATCTGTGGAGGGAGCTTAGAGTTCAAGTTGCCAAACGTCAGTCACCAAACCTTAATGACTTGGAGAGGATCTGCCAAGAGGAGTGAGTCAAAATCCCTCCTGAGATGTGTGCAAACCTGGTGACCAACTACAGGAAACGTCTGACCTCTGTGATTGCCAACAAGGGACTTGTCACCAAGTACTAAGTCATGTTTTGTGAAGGGGATCAAATACTTATTTCCCTCATGAACATGCAAATCAGTGCATCATTTGTTAGACATGCATTTGTTTTGAATTTTTTGTTGCTATTCTGTCTCTCAGTGTTACAATACACATCAAATACTTATTTCCTGCACTGTATATGTGTGGTCATCATCAATGCCGGTACCGGTCTGCAAGGTGGAGAAAGGCTGTGGTCCTGCTGGCAGGCTGCTCTGCAGGCTCCCAGGGCATCCTTACCAGTGTGGAACGCAGCGACAGGCGGACGTGATGTCACAACCGGACGTGACGAACGAGCGTGGCGACACGTTAGTGGAGCATGTGCTCCTTCAGGCCCGGATGGCAGGACCACAGCCTTTCTCCACCTGCTAGACCAAGATGGGCATTGGTTGACCAGCAGAGGTGCTGAGAGAAGGAGTTTCAGGAGACAGTGCAGGAATCACTATTTGCAGGTAGCAAGGTACCATGGGATATGTAGTTCTTAAAAATTAAAAATTGAAGGAAAACAGCAAAGGAGAAGCTGCAAATCATGCAGGAAACCCAGGAAGTTGTGAAAGGAGATGCCCAGTAGACAGGCAGCACTCCTAATATAAAAGGTGATTTTTCAAGTAAGCTTATATGGGATTGTAAAAAATAAAACTATTGTTGAATTGCTGTTACAATGCTGATATTATAAAATGAAAATGCATGCGGTGACTATAGATCTTCTTTAAAGTATACATACAGCCAATACTGTTCAGTTTTAGATAGAATAGGGGAGGGTTAAATCCACTGCCAGTTTTCTTTTTTGTGTGTGTGACTTTGGGACAATTTCCTTCACTTCCCATTTTAGACAGTTCTACCCAGAAGAGATGCCCCTTTGGAAGATTTTTTCTTACCTCTTGTTCTATGGACAACTGTAACATTTTGGAATTTAACTCTCTTTTTCACTGACAAGGGTCAGCAGGACAAATAGAGGAATGAATTGGCTGCAATGAGAGTGAATGTCCCTAGACAGCGGTAAAAACCTGGCAGAGGGTCTTACCCTTCCCTGCTCTATCCAAAACTGAAAAAAGGAGATACACTTTAAGTAACAGCATGATGCATGGAGCAGAGTTTGCACAAAAGGAAGTCACCATTCAGGTATACCTAGAGCAGTATAAAGGCTGAATATGGCTCTAAGGACCTATATGGGCACCCTGTGATCTCAGCAGATCAACACAAACTGATGAATCATTGAAGAAAAATCTCTTGATTAAATCTCATTATTTATTTAATCGCTTCCCACCCAGCCACTATACATAAACAGACGGGTGGGTCAAGCATTAATCCGGGAAGATGTACCCATTCATACTCCTGCTAATGCACCCCCATGTTGAGCAGCTTCACAATTTGTGATGTTGTGTCCCTTGGATACAACAGATCACAGATCAGATCATTGGCCCTGAACCATGTGATTGCTGTGACCAGTCACAGTAGCAGTGTTAAACAACGGTTTTCATTCATGATGCCTCTGTTTACTATTATGATTAGTGTAATTGGTCACAGTGATCACATGGTATAGCACCAATGAATGCTGATGAACAGTGTTAGAACCGGTTGCTTATACAGTCATCATGACTGTATAAGCAATCAGCACTATACTGCTCTTGTGACAGTATGTAAAAAAAAATTCCAAAAAAAGGGTTTTCTTTTTACATACTATCACCAGACCAAGTGCAGTGTCACTATGGTGACATTGTACTGCTTTGGCAGTGATCATGTACAATGGCTGACTACTCTGATTTCACTGTATGTTAGTGCTGCCAGCCTCATATCACTGCCTTGCCGGTCACAGTGTCCCTAATCACTGCTGTACCAGTCACAGTGTCCCTGCTCACTGCCACACCAGTCAAAGTGTCATCATGAGGACTCATGTGCAATGCTGTCTGAAGAGCCATCCATGTTCGGATCTCTCTTCAGAGAGCATTTGACAGGTGATGAGTCATTGTATTGCCTTCTCACCACCTGCTTTAACCCCTTGGACCTTGCACAAGCACCCCATTTACTTGAATGGGTTGCAATCGGCGGGGGGGGGGGATAATTTCTGCCACAGCTACAAAGCATCACAGCTGTGATATGCGTACACCCCCCCAGCCACTACCTCTGCAGCTATAGGGGATAGTGGTTTAGAAGCAGTAAATCTGCGGCTCAGCTGCAAGGTTTTACCGGCCCTCAGCCTCATGTGTGAATAAGCCTTAATAGTGCAGCCAGTCACAGTGTTATCAAACCAGTGTAGCTAGAACCAGTACTTCTGATTGCCACCACACCAGACCAGTGCAGCCAGAAACCGTTTTCCTGATCACCACCACACCAGTCCCAGCATCACCAGACCAGTGTATGCCAGCAAAAATGTTCCTTGTCGCCACCACATCAGTCACAATAAGCCAGCAAAAGAGTCCCTGATTGTCACCAAACCAGTCTCATTGTCACCAGACCAGTGTAAGTCAGCAACAGTGTTACTGATTGCTGCTACACTAAACCCCAGTGTCACTAGACCAGTGTAACCCAGCAACAGTGTTCCTGATCTCCACCACCCCAGTGCAGTGTTGCCTCTGCCTGCTGCCTACACTGATCCCTGCCTGTTTATTGACCACATTTCTGTCTGCTGCCTGGACCGATCCTTTGCCTGTTTGCTGACCAGGTCTCTGACTGCCACCTGAATTGACCCATCTGCAAGTCTGACTGACTATGTTCCTATGACACACCAATCCCAACCATCCTCTACTGACAGCCGCATAATTATTTGCAAAGTTTTATAACAGATAAAGAAAGGGATTTTTTTTTCAAAATGTTTGGTCTCTTTTCCTTTGTTTTGCAAAAAATAAACCCAGTGGTGATTAAAGTGGTAGTAAACATCACTTGCTCATTTGTACCTATAGGTAAGCTTATAATAAGGTGTACCTGTAGGTAAAAGGAATATCTCCTAAACGTGCACTGTTTAGGAGATATTCACTATTTCTGCAGCTCATGACGTCACCGGTGCATGCACACTGTTCTCTGGAGGGACTGCATGCTGTCCCTTTAGAGCACTGTACCACTCATGAGTGATGTCATCGTGGCTTGGCCATTCAAATGGTTGGAGCTCGCGGACCCATCAGGAAGACTGGGTGAAGATGGAAGCCCTGTCGGCAGTTCCAGTGCACCACTGGAGGGCTTTGTTTTAATGTAAGTCTCTCATAATGTGCTAGTATGCAATGCATGCTAGCACATTATGCCATTAAAACAAAATACGTAAGGGGAAAGTATTTTGTTTTTTCTTTTGTAGTTATACTACCGCTTTAAATACCACCAAAAGAAAGCCAAAAGAAAGCTCTATTTGTCTAAAAAAAATAATCAATCAATACAATTAATTTGGGTACAGTGTTGCATAACAGAGTAATTGTCATTTGAAGTGTGACAGCGCTAAAATCTGAAAAATGATCTGGGAAGAAGGGGGTAGAACAGTCCGTTCTTGAAGTGGTTAATAGATGATTCATCTCTGGGGATAAGATCTGTGTTTAGTGTGTCTGCTGCACTTGAACCCTGATAGAATACTAGCGTACATATTTGTGTACTTTGTGAATGAAGGAAAGTTAGTGGTGCGGTCCAGTAACAACTAGGTGTTTACTCTTTGGTATTTTCAATTTTCAAAATAAGCACAGAGGTCACAAAAATGAAAATAATCTGCGCATACATCAATTGACCTACAGTTTGACACCTTGCTTCTCCTACACTTCTTTTCTTATGTTACAGTGTGTCAGTGTATGAATAGCTGCATAGTGAAAGCAGCTGAGTTCCCACGATCCAACAAAAATATACCATGTACACTTCCTATAGAAATATGTACACATCACAACAACCTCTGAAGAAAAAGAAATGTAAATGGAGACAACTGTATTTTCATTCTCATCCATCAAATCAAACTGTTCAAACGTTTCATTGTCTGTCAATTGAAAAGATCCTTTTCTTGTCCTGGGGCAGAGTATAGCTTGTGTTGGGTATTGCTTTCCCTTTCACAATGTATCATTATGACCTCTTTTCTCACCTGGAGGCAAAATACAAGTGCTACAAAGCCATAGCTCATATTTTGCACCTAACATGTAAACAAAACCTGCGAATGTGAGAAAGGTCAGAGAAGCAATGAATGAGATGTTTACATTTTGGTGAGAAATATCAGCATGGTGTCAGGCAGGTTAAATGTAGGCAAAGGTTATAAGTAAATAGATATATAGGTATAAGCAGGACTCATATTCTATTGATACTGATTAGCTGAAGGGTGTGACCAAATAACATAAGGACTTAATTGTAGGCGTTGCACTGTGGGTGCCATTTGAGCTTTGCGATGTTCAACCATGTATGGTCAGTGCCCTGGGTGATGTTTTCACTCAACTTGCACATTCACTGGGTATTACACATCAGCCAACCTCAACTTAGATTGTGGCATGTCAGGTTGACCAGGACCATAATTACATAGTTACATAGTAAGTCTGGCTGGAAAAAAAAGACAAACGTTAATCCAGTTCAACCATAAAAAAAAAACAGAAAAACAAGCTATAATCCTATACCCACAGGTGATCCAGAGGAAGGCAAAAAACCCCCAGCAAAACATGATCCACTTTGCTCTTGCAAGGGAAAATATTCCTTCCTGATCCCCCGAGAGGCAGTTGGATATTCCCTGGATCAGCTTTACCTATAACTGTTAGTATCCAGTTATATTCTGTGTATCTAAGAAAGAATCCACTGAGCTGGACAGAACCAACTCTTGAGGAAGTCTATTCCACATTTTCACAGCTCTTACTGTAAAGAAACCTTTCCGTATTTGGATATTAAATCACGTTTCATCCAGACATAAAGAATGCCCCTTGTCCTCTGTGAAGACACAAGGTGAATAACTCTACACCAAGTTCACTATATGAACCACTGATGTATTTATACGTGTTGATCATATCCCCCCTTAATCTCCTCTTCTCAAGAGAGAATAAATTCAGTTCCTCTAATCTTTCCTCATAGCTGAGCTCCTCCATGCCTCTTATCAGTTTGGTTGCCCTTCTCTGCACTTTCTCCAGTTCCCCAATGTTCTTTTTGTGAATTGATGCCCAAAACTGAACTGCATTTTCCAGATGAGGTCTTACTAATGATTTGTACAGGGGTAATATGATATCTCTCTCTCTGGAGTCTATACCTCTTTTAATACAAGAGAGGATTTTGCTCGCTTTAGAAACCGCAGCTTGGCATTGCATGCCATTATTAAGCTTGTGATCTACCAGAACTCCCAGATCCTTCTCCATCATTGATTCCTCCAGTTGTACCCCCCCTAGTATGTATGATGCATGCATATTCTTAGCCACCAAGTGCATAACCTTACATTTATCAACATTAAACTTAATTTACCACATAGTTGCCCAATTAAACAGTGCATTGAGGTCGGCTTGTAAATTGGAGACATCCTGTAAGGACGTTATTCCACTGCACAGCTTGGTGTCATCTGCAAAGACTGAAATGGGATTTTTAATCCCAGACCCTATATTGTTTATAAATGTATTAAAAAGTAAGGGTCCCAACACTGAACCTTGGGGTACACCACTGACAACCCTAGACCATTCAGAGCATGAATCATTAACCACTACTCTCTGAATATGATATTTTAACCAGTTTTCTATCTATTTACATACTGATTTTTCCAAGCCTGTAGACTTTACCTTACACATTAGCCATGTGTGGGAAACTGTGTCAAACGCTTTTGCAAAATCCAAGTTAGCCACATCCACCGCCAGCCCTCTGTCTAAGGTTTTGCTCACCCCCTCATAAAAAGAAATCAGATTTGTTTGACAACTTCTATCTTTCATGAATCCATGCTGTCTGTTGCTTAAAATATTTTTTTTCCAGCAAGAACTCATCTATGTGGTCTTTTATTAAACTCTCCAGTATCTTCCCAACTATAGATGTTAAACTAACAGGTCTATAATTACTTGGCAGCTATTTCTGAACCAGAATATAGTATAAATGTAAATTTTTTCTTTTTTTTTTTTTTTTGCTTGATCTGCTAAAATGTGGACACTGGTTATTGTAATCATCTACTATTTCTCTGAAGGCTGCAGAAAGATATACTTTGTGGTTGAATTACTAAAACTTTAGAGTGCAAAGTCGGGTGCAGCTCTGCATAGAAACCAATCAGCTTTCATTTTTTTGTCAAAGCTTACTTGAACAAGCTGAAGTTAGAAGCTGAAGTTTTAGTAAATCAACCCATTTGTTTTACTTATAATATGTAATATAATTGGTAAAAAAAGCGTCTCAAAAAGGCCTCTCAGAAGCGTTTTTGGTGTAGTTTTTAAGTCACGTCTCCCTTAAAAAACACTCAGAAAGCATGGCAAAAGCGCGGTAAAAATGCCTCTGCATTTTTTCTGTGTTTTTGCGATGAATTAGTGTGAAAGTAGCCCAAGTGGGATATCAATTCTCCTTTTGCTCACTGCTCAAGGAACCACTAGCAACCTCACGTGGAACTCTTTCAGCTGGAACCTCAGATGGATTTGTTTCAATCAAGCCTTGTTTACTGAACAACAGAAATCTACTGATTCCCCCATCCATGTTAAACAGTGTGGATGGAGGAAACTTCCCTGCTAGTTATTGTGTTCAGACAGTTGGCATCTGTGGTTGTCAAAACACCAGAACAGTGGCTGCATATGATTGGCCTTGACAGGGCTTGATCCTGTTCATGCCGTGATGCTGAATGAATCCTTCTGAGTCAGCCTGAACACAGCCTGGGGGCAACCCCCCCTAGACCTAGGGGGCCCCTCCCAGGCCAGCCACAGTCTCCTCAGCACTTCAACTTCCACCCGGCTCCCTTGCCAGCCTGACTCTCCCATATTTAGGGGCTGCTCTCATCCCTCCACCAGTGGTTTCCAACCTGGGATTGGTTAGACTCAAACATGCAGATTAGGTCTTCACCCCTTCTGCCCACTGGCTTCTGTAAGGTTCCATGGTCCTCCAGAACTAGGTGAAGGCGATAGAATCCCAACCTATTAAGCCATCCAGCCTGACCTGCAGTAACCTGATCTAATTACAGACTAACACAGTTACCATGAGTCATACACAATAATTTTACCTAGAGTACTCTAGTAGCACACTAGAAGGTGCTACAGAAGAATCAAAGGAGCTGAACAGAAAATTGACGGCAGAACATCAGCTGCATCCAATCAAACGCAGCCACTGTTTGGGTATTCCGACAGCCACCAGCAACAGCGGAATACAATAACTGACAGTGACACTGCAGATGTATCTATCTGACCTGGATCGCTGACTGAAAGAAAAAAAAAACGATTAGTGTATGGCCAGATTAAGATTACTCTGTCAACAGGGCACCAATGTTGCTGTGTGATTTTACTGCAGCATGAACAGTGTCGCCTCCGTGTTAAAGGAAATGGAAAAATAACACATCTACTGGCAGGACCTAAAAGTAAAAAAACTGTAACCAGGGGGTTTAGAAAAACAAATACTGTGTGTGAATGCTGGTGATATACATATTTTTGATTTTGATAACCCCCTCACCCAGCAAGTCACCAAGTCCTCCACTTACCAGTACACAAGCCACTGAGATCTTCACTTGAGGGACCACAGGATAATAACAAAACAGCTGTTGGGCTTCTCAAGAAAGAATGGGAAATCTAACGTGCATATGCAGGCCAGCCAGTAGACTTTCTGTAAAGAGGAAGAGAAGCTCCCTGTGGATCATAGATAGGAAAATGGAGGACTTGCTGAAGGGGGGTGGGGTTATATTTTAAGGGTAACTGTACTATAAATTTCTGTTTGGTGAAGTTGTTTCCTCTAGTAGCCTGTAGTTTCACTAATGTAATTATAACAATGAAAAATATGACACACCGAATGTGTACATTATATCAGAAAGTTACATTAATCACACAAGGAATATTTAGAAAAAAGACATGATTTTATATGGAGTATCAGAAAATATCATATAGGACTGGGTCTCCAGCACCATGTACTGCATTTGTTCCTTATTTTATGGACTGCAGTATCCTTTCAGCCTTGCCTGCATCCTAAAGATGTTTCCCTTGAGTGTTACCCTGTGAAGCAGTAAGTCATCCCTAAGTAGTGGTCTCAAATCACTATTCAGCAACTGCTCTGGCTATGACATGTCTGGAATCTGTCACGTGAGCCTTACAAAGAACAGCTGTTGTCAAGGCTTCGCCACCAACACTGGCTTTATAGACGTATTTATTAATGGGAGTTTACAGCATATATTGTCTAATCCACAACAGGAGGAAGATCTCCAGCAAATACAATATTGTCTTTTTTTGCAAAGGTATATACAGTTGTGTTCAAAATAATAGCAGTGTGTTGAAAAAAGTGAATAAAGCTCAAAATCCTTCTAATAGCTTTTATTTCCATACACACAAATGCATTGGGAACACTACACATTCTATTCCAAATCAAAACATGAAGAAAAATATATCAAATTTGTGTTGTTCCTCTAACAAAATGGAAGAAAAGTGAATATTAGACTATTTTAGACTAATATTAGATTTTGCTTTCCTTTGAATCACTTAATCAATATTTAGTTGTATAAGCACTGTTTCTGAGAACTGCTGTACATCTGTGTTGCATGGAGTCAACCAACTTCTGGCACCTGTGAACAGGTATTCCAGCCCAGGATGATTGGACTACATTCCACAGTTCTTCTCTATTTCTTGGTTTTGCCTCAGAAACTGCATTTATGATGTCACCCCACAAGTTTTCTATTGGATTAAGATCCGGGGATTGGGCTGGCCACTCCATAACGTCAATCTTGTTGGTCTGGAACCAAGATGTTGCACGTTTATTTATTTATTTATGTCCTTGCAATTTTGGCTATTCTTCTATCCATTCAAATGGTAGTTTTTCACTTTCTTCCACGTCTTTCAGGTTTTGGTTGCCATTTTAAAGCATTTGCGATCATTTTAGCTGAGCAGCCTATCATTTTCTGCACTTCTTTATATGTTTTCCCCACTCCAATCAACTTTTTAATCAAGGTACGCTGTTCTTCTGAACAATGTCTGGAACGACCCATTTTTCTCAGAATTTTAGAGAGAAATGCACTGGAACCAGCATGTGCAACATTTGCTGCCTTCCTTCCTTAAATAAGGGCAATAATTGCCACCTTTTAACAATGAAAACCAGCGCAAACCCACATGATCAATTACATTACTCAGTGTAAAAAAACATAAATGTGCTAATAAAATTATATATAATAAATTATATATAATCTATGTTGATACAAAAATATATATATATAAAATTATGAGTCCAGTGAAAAAACAAAGTGACAAAAAATCAAAGTGACAAAAAATCAGAGAAATCCCAGAAAATATATATATATATATATAATTAAAGTCCCGTGACAAAATTAATCAAATTAATTTATAATATATTTTCCATTTGATTCTTCCGTGTTACGGATCCCTTCACCATCCACCAGTGCAGAAATCAACATTAACCGCACTCACCAGATAATGGTGAGTCACACGCCTTTCAGGATTGTTAAGGGCTCCTGGACCCCCTTTACTTTCTCTGAGACCTCCAAGTGCTGTTTCCTCTCATGTCTAGGTACCTCTTCTGCTTACTCCTCTCACCGAATCCCCCAAAGGAAAATCAGGAAGAAGAAAAGACCATAGCGTGATACCGCAGTAACTTCTCCTTAAATTAATCTCTCCAGACCACTCACATTCTTTTGCGGGATATAGCCCGCTTTTTATTCAAAACAACAGCGATTCTCTTCAAAATTGATCCACTTTTCATGTACATCGATTATATAAGGATTATATAAGGACCCCACAGTTTAGTGTGCAGCAGGATGGCAGACCTCAGCTACAGACTCTTCTCCTTAGACTAAGATGGCCCCTTGGAACGCACCGCTCGGCGTGCGCTCCACTCACCGGAAATGACGTCAGACGACGGACCAGGCAACCGGAAGTGCGTCAACGCGTTTCGCCCCACCCACAGGGCGTTATCAAGACGGTCTTGGTCTTTGGTCTTGATAACGCCCTGTGGGTGGGGCGAAACGCGTTGACGCACTTCCGGTTGCCTGGTCCGTCGTCTGACGTCATTTCCGGTGAGTGGAGCGCACGCCGAGCGGTGCGTTCCAAGGGGCCATCTTAGTCTAAGGAGAAGAGTCTGTAGCTGAGGTCTGCCATCCTGCTGCACACTAAACTGTGGGGTCCTTATATAATCCTTATATAATCGATGTACATGAAAAGTGGATCAATTTTGAAGAGAATCGCTGTTGTTTTGAATAAAAAGCGGGCTATATCCCGCAAAAGAATGTGAGTGGTCTGGAGAGATTAATTTAAGGAGAAGTTACTGCGGTATCACGCTATGGTCTTTTCTTCTTCCTGATTTTCCTTTGGGGGATTCGGTGAGAGGAGTAAGCAGAAGAGGTACCTAGACATGAGAGGAAACAGCACTTGGAGGTCTCAGAGAAAGTAAAGGGGGTCCAGGAGCCCTTAACAATCCTGAAAGGCGTGTGACTCACCATTATCTGGTGAGTGCGGTTAATGTTGATTTCTGCACTGGTGGATGGTGAAGGGATCCGTAACACGGAAGAATCAAATGGAAAATATATTATAAATTAATTTGATTAATTTTGTCACGGGACTTTAATTATATATATATATATATATTTTCTGGGATTTCTCTGATTTTTTGTCACTTTGATTTTTTGTCACTTTGTTTTTTCACTGGACTCATAATTTTATATATATATATTTTTGTATCAACATAGATTATATATAATTTATTATATATAATTTTATTAGCACATTTATGTTTTTTTACACTGAGTAATGTAATTGATCATGTGGGTTTGCGCTGGTTTTCATTGTTAAAAGTTTTTGGTCCTTTGTACCTGTGCACAGCTGCATCTCACGGGGTTTTGTATGGTAAATAGGAAGTCCTGAGCGCTGAGGTTTTGTTTTTTTAAATAATTGCCACCTGTTTTTCAACGAATGAATGACCTCACTAATAGAACTCCACACTGCTATTATTTTGAACATGCCCCTTTCAATTAGTGATTCAATTACACAGAATCAGCAGCATGCATGTCATGACTGTTGGGTCTGTTGGATTTCTGTTACTCTACTACACCTGCTAGTAAATTATTTGCCATGTAGGAATATCATTTCTACCAAAAACAGTGATTGATCAGGTTAGTGATGTCTGACTGCTATTATTTGAACACAACTGTATTTATAAATACATTTTTACCCTTCATAATAAAACTTATGCTCACAAAAAAAAGCAGGCTTCCATTGCTGACCTTTCCTTCTAAAAAATGCTAATTGCTTGGCTGCCATACTTAAAGGTGAAGAATAGCCAAAGCTATTTTGGCTATATCTCTCCTTTAGGTCAAAGGAATGCAGTTCGTTCTGTACTCCTGCGACCCGTTGTCGGTCACTCAGCTGTTCCAGGTTTAGGAAAAATCATGGCTTTACAGTCGGGATCCACCCAGATGCCTGGATTGGCAGCTGGCTCAGCCTCTCAGCATGTACCTGAGAGCCTGAGCCAGCCCCTCCCAGCCACTCTACAGCCCGACACTCCAGTGAGCACTGGAGGAGCAGAGCGGTGTCTGATAGTCACCACTCTCTGCTCGGAGCGAAGGGGGAGAACTGAGTGATCAGTGGTGTTTGGTTGCTAAGTTCTCAAAATACAGAAGGTAGGCAGCTAGGACCAATGCTTGACTATTCTTGAACTTCTCTTTTAACCAGTTACTTCAATAGTTTCACCGACCTAGAACAAGAAAGCAAATCAGACGTTCTGTCTTTATTCTGACATCACCTGTTGTTAGATTACAGGAGAATAAAGCTGGCCTTCAGGCTGAACAAAAGAAATCTAACATATTCCTCCATCCATGCGAAGCTGGGCAAATCTCCCCTACCGCCTTTTGCATTCTGACCTCAAGTGCCCATGGCTGTCACAATACCCCAAACCTGATTGGCTGCAGTCACTGTTGGGCCAACAATCTTCCACTGGCTCCTTCAGTATTCGGACTGAAGTTTGTCAAGACAAGTGGTGTCGCCAGGGCCACTCACAGATGGAATTTCAGCCACTTCAGTGGCCGAAACGTGATCCGCATATAGCCAGTTTAAAGGTTCCCATAGACATCAGAGCACAGGAAAATTATTGAATTGCATGCAACCACTTGTGTTTGAGGCTGTACTGGCTGGCACAGATGCCTTGAAACAGTCATATCATGTCTGCACATCCGACCCTGCTCTAGTGCAGAGGATCTCAACATGTTTACGATTACAGACCACACAATGTACCCCCCCCCCTTCACCAGACTATTGAAGTTATCAGCATCACCAGTGCTATTAAGTACCACCGTGACTTCAAAATATGTAAACAGCTTGGTTTTACTCCACATGGATAGGTAGGAACAAAACTGTTGGAAAAAATAGGGAGAAACTAAGGTATTATTTAAAAATACATACACAGATTTAATGCGGGACTTTTATATGTTCAGATCTGCTTTAAATAATTGGAAATATTTATAGAAAATGAAAATGAATCCTTGTAGCATATTTTTAGCGAGAACACAAAAAATGTTGAGGTAAGTCCTACATTACTGGTGAAAATTGAGCTGTCTTGTATGTTCTTGTCACACAGAGTGTTACACCCTGAGACAAAAGGTGTTGTGGTGACCCCATGCTGCTTCACAGATAACGCCTGGCTCCATTCACCACAGACATGTGATAGAGGAAGGAGACAAGACAGTTGCTATTTGCAAACTTGTTATCCTTTCCAAACTTTAAATGATTTAAAGGTGGAAACATGTCAGCTGTGGACCCTGAACACACAGAGATAAACTAGGGAAGAGGCTGCCGCCATCAACTGAACAGTCACTGAAGATCTTACCACCAAATATTTACCACACAAATCTTGACAAATCAGTAAGTTGTGTATGTGTAATATAATGATTAAATATTACTTATTCATTCTACACTACTAATAAAACAGCCCCCCCAAAAAATCTTTTTTCATGGCACCTTGCTTTTTAGACCTGTTCTTGGGGTTATTTGGGACGTTGTTTCAGAAAATTGTATTGGCTAGCTCCATCAGCTCTAGTTTCTTAGATATGGTTGAAATGCATATCAGTTTTTGAAAAGATTTTGCTGATCAACATATTCTTCTGTTACCCACTTTGTGTTTTTGTGTACGAGTTGATATTGTGAGAGTATTTATGTACTTCCAACTGTAATTTTACATCAGGAACATTGGATTCTAAAGTGTATAATGCCACTCATAGCATTTCATGTTTGCAGATCGAGCACCGTAGAGGTTATGACTTCTTTTTATGTGTTTCTTTCATGCTAAAAGGAATTTAAATAAAATACTACTTTAATATATCCTGAATTTTGATGGGTGACCAGAGTGTAGTCTGGTATATGGCATATATTCTGTATCTCAAAAACCTTTGCAGTCAACGGATCAAATATACCTAGGAAGAGGTCTAACATGCACACAAATGTGTGTTGGCCTGTAATTCACTGGCCTAAAGTTTGCCATAGACAAAAGAAAAGAAGTCATCAGGTCTGGCCATTTTTGACTAAGTCACCCAATAATCTTATGGCCATAGAGTGAGGCAAATACCATCAACTCAGGTAAAAAAGTTGATCGACCAGGTTAGAACATCCATTACAGTCCTATTCTTTCCTCTGAGATACATAGCTCTTTACTGTCCCTCTTATGGGCCAAATCCCTGTGTTCCTCTTCTCTCCTTATTTCACCCTCTGATCATCATTGTAATAGCAGTCAAAGTGTAAAGAAAACAAAAACCTTGATCACCCCTCATATTGACACTGAACTACTCTGATGAAAGTAAAAAAAAAAAAAAAAGGAAAAAAAGAAGTTCAAAAAATTTAATAAATATCTACTTTTTGTTTAACATACCATCATCAGCCAGTATCTCTGATCACCACCACACCAGTCATATGATGACGCTGTACTTCACCGATGATAGTATGTGAAAAAAAAATTATTTAAAGCGGAGCTCCAGTCAAAACGTAAAAAAATAAAAGTTAACAGCTACAAAAACTGTAGCAGCTGACTTTTAAAAAACAGACACTCACCTGTCCCTCGATCCAGCGGTATGCTCACCTGTCCTGGCACCTTAAGTGTGGGAACCCGACTATAACAGCTTGCGGCTTCACAGCCGGGTGCCCACTGCGCATGCACGAGTAGCGCTGCACCTTGTGAATGGTCCTGTATTCTTCTGGGACCTGTAACATGTCCCAGCAGACTACAGGGAGGAAAAGGGGGGACAATGCCTAGGCGGTCACAGCGGAAGTGGAAGCGGGTACTTGTCAAAATTGGGTACCCTCTCTCCCACTCCCCAAAGGTGCCAATCATTAACAGGGAGCGGGGGATGAGACCTTAAAGCGGAACTTCCCCTTCTGGGTGGAGCTTTAAGATAGACACAAATCTATCTTTCTACTCCTCACCGCTTCAGTCTCCTCTCGCATTACTAACCTACTAAGTGACATATCGACATGGATGTCACTCCACTTCCTCAAACTCAATCTTTCTAAAACTGAGCTCATACTATTCCCTCCAGCCATGCCCCCTCCCCTGACTTCTCCAAGATCAATAATACACCCATCAGTCCCTCTCTTCATGGCAGGGTACTAGGTGTAATCCTAGACTCCCATCTGTCCTTTCAGCCCCAAATCCAATCACTGTCCAAATCTTGTAGACTTCACCTTCGCAACATCTCCAAGATATGCCCATATTTAACCTCTGAAACCACTAAGCAACTTATTCACTCCCTAGTTATCTCTCGCCTTGACTATTGTAACTCCCTCCTCATTGGCCTACCTAAACGCAGGCTATCCCCTCTGCAGTCTATCATGAATGCTGCTGCCAGACTCATCCACCTTATTAACCGTTCCATATCTTCCATTCTTCTCTGCCAATCTCTCCACTGGCTTCCCATTGCCCAGCGAATAAAATTCAGAACATTAACAACAACATAAAAAACCATTTATAACTCTGCCCCAAATTGAATCACCAATCATGTCTTCAAAAATCACCCAAACTGTCCTCTCCGCTCCTCCCAAGACCTCCTGCTCTCTAGCTCCTTTGTCTCCTCCTCCCATGCTTGTCTCCAGGACTTCTCCAGAGCCTCCCCCATTCTCTGGAACTCTCTACACCAATCTATCTGACTCTCGCCTACTCTGTCCACTTTTAGGCGATCTCTGAAAACCTACCTCTTCAGGGAGGCCTATCCTGCCTTCAGATAATGACGGAATCTTCTATTCCTCCTATCAGTTCATCCCCCACAGTTATTACCTTTTGTACCACCAGCTCCTCCCTCTTAGATTGTAAGCTCCAAGGAGCAAGGCCCTCCTAACCCTCTTGTATTGAACTGTATTGTTGCTGTATTGTCTCCCTTTTTATTGTAAAGTGCTGAGCAAACTGTTGGCGCTATATTATTATTATTATTATACAGTATTTATAAAGCGCCAATAGTTCGCTCAGCGCTGTACATTACAGAGGGGAACAGAACATGTGACAGAACAATACCAATACAATGCAAAACATGAGGGGATCGAGGGCCCTGCTCTTTCGAGCTTACAATCTAGGAGAGGGGGGATGGTGGCACAGGAGGAGATAGCTGTGGGGGATGGAGTGGTAGGAAGAGTGGAGGAGGTCGGCAAGTTAGCAGGGGGCGGGGTAGGCTTCCCTGAAGAGATGGGTTTTCAGGGTGCGCCTAAAGGAGAGGAGAGTAGGTGATAATCTGATGGGTTGGGGCAGGGAGTTCCAGAGGATGGGTGACTCCCTGGAGAAGTCCTAGAGGCGGGCATGGGAGGAGGAGACCAGGGAACTAGAGAGAAGGAGGTCTTGTGAGGAGCGGAGTGTGCGTGCTGGGCGGTACTTGGATATTAGGTCAGTGATGTAGTTTGGGGCAGTATGGTGAACAGCTTTGTATGTCAGTGTTAGGATTTTGAATTTGATCCGTTGCGCAATTGGAAGCCAGTGGAGGGATTGGCAGATCCTGTATAATAATTTCTTTATTTAAAAAAAAAAAGTGACAAAAAAAAAATTACAAACATCTCGCCATATCTCTTATTAATATCTCAGACTCTCTACTTTCCAAAAATAGATCAGGGGGGTATTTGTAAAAATTTTACGAGCCTCAAGAAATGGGATAGGCCATCGGTACACCTGGATTGATCTGTTTTCAAATATATATATCAGTTTGCAGATTTTTTTTATACTCTTTTACAGCAAATTGGCCTATAGTTTTTTGCATTCCCCTGGATCAAACTCATAAAACGCACACACAGAAGTTGAACATGATGCACTTTTTTTTTCACTATTTTTCCAACCTTTTCAGTTGTGTAACCTCTTAATTATTGTATTTGTTATTTTGAAAAGCCAATAAAAGGCAGAGTAGTGATGAAAAACAGCACTTGTGTGTAACCAATCATTTTACATTTTTATGTTTTGCATAGCTGGGGCATGATAGAGATGTGTCCTTTGCCCAGATACTTTTTGCTAATAAGTATCATTGTACCATTGTCACCAGTCCTACCTCATATGTCCAATGAGTAGCATTTAGTTACCTAATTTGTAATCAGGGCTGGATTTATTATAACACTCTGAAGGCCTTTAGGTGGAAGGGGCAAAGCTTTTATTCTGCATTATGAGCTACATGTTTTTTTCCTATTATCAGCAAGAATACCATCTTCCCAATAACCTTGTTGCCATAAGGTTCTAAAACAGGTTAGGGCCAAGAAATTTACATTTTTTTTGGTATTCCAGAGGAGTGCTCCAGTGATGGAAATCTAGCACTGTCTGTAATCATAATTCTCTTGTGAAATAATAAATTTCACCTTTTCCAAATCTGATCACTAGTGAAAACTGAACTGTATGTTAACCCCAACAACAAACTTTTCTTGTTTGCTCCCTTCTGATCTGTTCAATATAATATTGAAAGTTTGGTTTGGCTATGTGCAAAATAAAACCTGTTGATCCTGGCAGACATCTTGTGAGCTGATAGCTTCCTATGCTTTCTTTAATCAGTTAGCATATTCCCAGATCTCTCTATTAACTATAGTCAATTCCTTGGGTATCAAGGCTAGCCTTCCACAGATTTAGAACAGTTAACAACATCTCCCTATGATAGGAAGTGTAATACTGCACTGGGGGGGAAGGGGGACACCAGATAAAACTACAGAAAAATAAATATTGAAAAAAAAAATAAGGAATAGGAAGCTTCAAGTATAAGTAAAGGCAAAACTTCTTTTAAAGTTTTTGATAGATTGGTAAGAGGTTAGAATCACTGTTGGGACTTTATTGCTGTTGGTGATATAATTACCCTGATCACCAATGTGATTGATAATGAAAGTGAAGGTAAATCCAAAATGTTCAGTTCCCACCACAGGAATAAAGGGGAAATCTTCCAATGGGGACAGTTAGTGGAGGACGTGGTTTTAACCCTACCCTACTCTAACTTAAATGAAAACGAGAAAAAGTTTTGTCTTTAGATTAAATGTAAGATATTACATTTTTGTTCTTGGGTTTAGATACTGTGAAACAAAGACCCTTTCAGAAACACAATTACACAACCCACTTCCTTGTGTGGAAAGTGGCTAAATTATTATATACTTCTACTGAGTCATTTCAAAGAGGCATGGAACCTAAATATAAGATAATTAGAATTTAGGTTTAACTTCATTTATGAGCAGAAATGTCGAGTAGTAAACGTTGGCCAGATTTATTAAGATCTATGTATCAGAATGACTACAAGGCAAATAAGGTAAATGGGAAGCCAAATATACCACCCTCTTTATATGATTTCATCCAAAACTTTATTGATAGACGTTTCATGCACATGCAGCAGCCAGTGAATGCCAATTGAGAGCCTATACCATAAATCCAAAATATAATTAAGGTGGAAAGCCAATTCATCCCGGTCTTAGCAATACTTGATGTTCATTAGTGGCTGTATGATTTAAATTAGCCTACAAAGACTGTTTTTTCTTTGCTGCTAGGGAAGGGGAAAAAATGTGCCCAGCTGTGTTCATAATCCCAACATTTTTGAACAGTAAAACACAAGCCACCTCCGTGCACAAGAACCTGATGTGGAACTGTCTATTTTAGGAAAGGTCACAAGTCTTAAACCCAACTTGATGGGAGCGAGCCTATTTTGGTACATCTGTAAATGCTTACAAATGTCCAGAACCTAGTGCCAATTGTTATTAACCACAACAGCCAGCCAGCAAATGAAAAAAAGATGTGCTGGACAGTGAACCTGCAACACAGCAGCTTTCAGGAAAGTTTCATGCTTTTTACAATTTATGACTTTGGAAATTGTGCTACAGCTTGTATTTAAGAGATTCACAGCCTTAGGGGATACAGCTTGTGCGTCTGGTGGGTAGATTTGAGGGCTAATGTACACAACTGTACTTTGGGGTTTTATTTGGATGGCTTGTCTGTAAGCAATTTTTTTTCTAGCAGAATGCTTTTGGCTGTAGTTGCAGAGCTTTCAGATGGGCATGAAGGAGAATACAAGTCTTTTCTGGCACTGATGTCAGAAGTGTCACTGCGGGCTTTTAGAAGTTCAGCCAGCACTGAAGGACAGACACAACCATGGCTTGGGGCTTATCTGACTAATCTAGGAATAACTGCTGCAGCCTGAGTTTCCTTTTGATTCTGCTGATTCTCCTTATTCAAGTTCAAAATGCTGTTTGCACATTGAAGCTATCAAGGAATTGATTTATGAAAACTAGTGGAAAGAAGACCACAGAAAGAAGTGGAGTTACCCACAGCAACCTATAAAAGCCTCATTAGCTATCACAACAGTCCAGCTCTGCTCACAGTTTTTATAAATCTGCCTATTTGAGTAGCTGTGTAACTTTGTAAATATACCAACAATGTGAAACCTTCTGCAGAAGTTGATCTTTCTAACACGTTTCCCACAACAGGAATGCCTGTGTATGGTATGGGCAAAACCTCAAGCTCTATCACTATAGCAGGACAGCTCTTAACCTTAAGGCTTCACACTGATCCACCGCAAAAACATGGCAAAAATGCATATGTGTTTTTGCCACGTTTCTACCACTTCTTGGCTGCGCTTTCTGAGCGTTTTTTTAAAGGACACATGATTTAAAAACTGCACAAAAGACACTTCTTGGAGGTGTTTTTGAGACGTTTTCCATTGATTTCAATGGGAAGAGATGTTTTTGGGGCTTTTTTTAAACGAACAAACATGCTCCAAAGATGCTGCAAGTAGGAGTTTTTACACCACAATGGAAGCGCAATGCCCCACTGTGAAAACATACACAGACATACATAGGGAAGCATTTTTCTTGAGTATTTCAGGTGCATTTTTAAACGCAAAAGCGCTTCAAACACTCTTCAGTTTGAAAGTAAGAAGCTTAAGAAGCCACAAGCAAGCTGTCATAGGCTAGGGCTAGTAGGAGAACATAGTAGGTGAATCCAGAATATAATAAGTCCAATGCCAAAAGGGTGCAAAAAGAGTAGTTGGTAAATTAGCACTGATGCATACACTGCAGCCTTAGGGGTTGATTAACGAAAGGCAAATAGACTGTTCACTTTGCAAGTGCAGTTGCACACTGCAAGGGTATTTTCTCCAGAGCCTATGTAAATGAGAAGTTTCACTTTGAAAAGAATACCCAATCACATGTAAGTAAAATAAAGAAAACAGCATTTTTGCTTGCACATGTTTGGATGATTTACTAAGCTCTGGCACAAATGCCCTTGCCGAATGTAACTGCACTTTCAAAGTGCACAGTCTATTTGCCTTTAGTAAATTAACCCCGTGGTATGCTATGCACTTGGAACATACAGAAAATGTAGACTTTATATAAAAATAATAATGTGACTGGCTCAAAAAGCAATGAAACTCACATCTGTCAAGTTAGAAGGCATAAAAAACCCTATTCTGTCTACAGATATTTTGCATTCTTAGAAACTGTATTCCAAGTATCAGCATATGAAATCTTGTATGTCATTTAGCATTTGAATGTCTGAACATGCGCGTAAAGTACCCTCCTGTGTTAGGCTAAATGATGCCTGTTGCAAAGTTTTTTTTCACAGTCTCCTTTCATGATAGTCATGTGAACTTGATTAGGTTTTACTCCTATTTAAAAATTTTTGTAGAAATTATACAGACTCACAAAATTGTAAAAAAAAAAATCATGTTTTTATATTAGACATACCATGACTTGACTGGTGTATGTTTGGAGGCTACAGCATACAGAGTACAAATCCTTACCCACGCTTTCTTCTCTCATTGTGACTGGTCTTCTGACATTATCATGTACAATGCGGTACCAGCAGTCCTGTATTGTACAGGAGGGTGGCCAGGGCACAACAACATTCCAGAGTGTCAGACAGTGGAGGAGAATGCTAGGTGCTGGGGGAGGGAGGAATAAGGTTAGTATTTTCACTTTGTCCCTTGCTCTGTAGACCAAGAGACCATAACCTGGGGCCATGGAAGTCTAGGTGTTCAATTTGTAGTCCATTTTGTAGTCCAAGGGCTGGCTTTCGTCAAAAAGACTTGCGGGACAACCAGCATCCGATCGGCACTTGTCAGTGTATTCTGGCAGGATTGGGGGGCGGAGCTTGTCCTCCTGTGAGAATACAAGAGCACAGCAAAAGAAATCGCTGCACCAACATCACCTGTATTGATACGGCAATCTGTCAATTTTTGGATCAAGCCAGTGGGTGGTAAAAAGTTGCAGTGTGCATTGGGCTTAAATTTAACGACAGAGCTGGGCTTGAAGTAAACCAACCCTTTTTTCTCTTATTGACGTTTTCTATGGAAGATGAAATAGGGGAATTTGTTTTCTCTCTGATTCCTCTTGTTTTAGTACATTTTAAGTTGAGCTATTGAGCTATGTAAACAACAGGCATTAAAGGACAGGAGTGAAGACATTCCCATCCTGATGTGCAGGAGGGGAATGATGTCTGTGGGAGGATTTAGTGGATATAATATGAGAAGAAGAGGAAAGACCTGATAAGTGGTAAGACCCAGGAAGAACATCATAGGCAGCCACAGCAGAATATGGGCCATCAGGATGATTCACCATCTAGGACCATTCTTCAGCTGACCAGTCCACTGTGTCCTAGACAGCCAACTATGACAACTGCTTGACTGGATAACCCGGGGAGGGCTTACTGTTGGCTTGAATATTATTATTATACAGGATTTATATAGCGCCAACAGTTTGCTCAGCGCTTTACAATATAACGGGAGACAATACAGCAACAATACAGTTCAATACAAGAGGGATACGAGGACCCTGCTCCTCAGGGCTTACAATCTATCATTATATGCTATCATTAGCTTCTTTTCTGTACTTGGAGAAGTAGGACTTTGTCATTGATAACTTTAATGTCTTGGATACAGCCCTAATAGCTCTAGGTTACATGTTTTAATAAAATAAAATCAGCACTGAAATATCAACAATCATACGATGTTAATGAATGGTAATTGGGGCTACTGAAAGACCACACATTATATAAAGATTGATCCATGAATCTTGAAAGTAAAAGCATGGTAACATTCAAGAGAACAATTTGGACAATTCCTGGAAATGGAAGGAATGGGCATACAGAAAGGGATAGCAATCAGATGTAAATTAAAGGGATGGTAATTGTAACATGCCAGATGTGCAGGTCCATTACTTTGCTACCAGTTAAACCTGCACTGCATGGACTTGATTAATTTCTTCTGTTCATCATTTAATTGCCTAGATCATCTGCTCACAAGGAAGCAAGTACACATGGAACATAGATGTGGGTACAAAGAAACAGAAATGATTGTCAGCAACAGTTTAGCTTTAATAGCTCCAATAATAGAATAGAGGTAATTAGCAGCACACATATTTACTTCTGACACAATCATGGTACAGAGGAAGCCATTTTGTGCCTATGCCTCAGGGTGTTGTTACTTCCTATATACATTAGTACATAAAAGTGGAAATTAGTTAGTAAGTTGGACACTAAAGCTGGTGTACATATAAAGATTGGCCTATCCAAATCTAGAACCTAGGTGGTCCAATCTTTGATAGACTTGTCTATAACCTTGTAGTTTGGTTCCCCGCATACTTGGGGCAAAGAAAAAGTCAGACAATGACAGCTCACAAAACTATTATGCAACATTTTCTCTCCTAGGTTTGGATACTTTAAAGTGGTTGTAAACCTCAGACATGAAAAATGAACAAAGCACATCATTATATACTGTATACCTGTTTCAGTATTGTCATCTGCATGAGCCACTTCTGACAGCTTTCCCGACTCCAACAGATAACTGCTGATGGGGGTAGAGAGCTCCAGCACACAACCTGTGGCTGACAGCCACAGCAGTGCATGTTCTATGTGTACTGTGAGGTAGGGGGTGTGTTCCTTCCCTCCAATCAGGGCTCAGTGCTCTCTTCACTGAGCTCTGCAGTGTGTGACTTCAGATCCCCGCCCCTGCTTTTCAGAGCTATGAGATGCTGTGTAAAATTTGTGTTGTAGGAGGCTATAGAGAAGAGAGGGCTGCAGATAAACATGTATAACTTATCTAGGAGGATTTGTTTCATCTCTGTGTATCATCTGAGGCTAGTCACTTCACCAGGTATATGCAAGGGTTACAACCACTTTAAACCAAAACTCTATGAGGCCATAAAGCCCAACTCCTCATTTAGAATCCCTCTACTTGCCCCTCCTTCCACTGCAGCACCCCTCTACCCATTAACATATATATATATTCTACCCATTAACATATATATATATATATATATATATATATATATGTGTGTGTGCACTTTTTTTTCTAAATGTCTTTGGTCTGGTTTAGTGAATTCCCAGGCCCTCTTCATCCTCTTCGCCCCCTGGCAGAGAATGGAGCCTAAACACTGCACATGGTGGAATGATGCAGTGTTTTCCTGAGAGACAAGGGTGGTGGATGGGCCCTTGATGCCTTTGTCTACCAGAAAGTGACTTAAATGATTCTGGGCACAGTCCAACTTGGTAAAAGAGCAGGCACTGAATTGTTTAGGGTAAGTCTGCAGGGGACAGTGCCAGAGAGGAGGTGAATATTGCAGTCAGAGCTGGTTTTTCATTTTTGCCCAAGCTGGAATGCAAACTGTTTTACTTGCCCTATTCATACTTATGTTTAGCCAGCCACATACTTCACTGCACAGTCTGGCCAGGTAGGTGACACCTTCCTATTCTAGTTTAGCTTTGCAGCTTACCAAGTTGCCTCTTTTTCTACAGCTTCCACATTGAACAAAAAACAGTATAATTTCACTGCTGATTAAAGGAGAAGTAGAGCCGAAGTAGAGCCAAATCTCTTTTAGCTATACTTCTCATATGGGTCACTGGAGTGCACTTAGTACTGCACTTCTGTGGCCAGTATTCAGCTGACAGTGGACTAAAGTCACTTGGCCGGTCCAGACTCTGGAGGGATCCCAACTTTAATGTTGGGATCCACCGAGATCCCTAACCGGCAGCTGGCTCAGCATCTCAGCACACTGCTGCTAGCCTAAGCCAGCACTCCAGCCCCCTCCACAGCCTGGTGTTCCACTGGCTTTTTGCTCACTGGAGACCAAGAACTAAGCTATTAGTGGTCTTAGATCGCTCAGTTCTCGGTCTTAGAGGCGGCAGGGGACACGAGCAGCTTCGGGCAGATCCTGAGTCCACCTAGGTGACTATGAGTGCTTGTTTATTCAAATCCCACACTTGTCATTTAACTGCCTAACAAACAGGCAGGTGACACAGAATCTATACAGCTTTAAAAAGAAATAGTGAAATCATCTTCATTTCTTTGCAATTGTGAATCACCAGACTAGCTGAACAGAGTTACAAATCTATTTGTATTTCAACTGTGTATTTGGCTTTAAAGTGGTATTAAATCCAAAAGCAAACATTTATCATATTGCAGCTTACCAATTCCTAGATGTAGTGGCTGCATTATTTTTTTTTTAGGCTCTCTTTACTTTATTTCCACGTGATGATCTATCCAGGTAGTCTGTTGTTTTTCAACATAGACAGCTGTCCTGTAGATGTAGCAGTTAGAGGGTTGAGACAAACCATTTACCACTAACTGGGGGTGTGCTTTCATTTACTTATGTAAAACCTTTATCTAAAAAGAAAGAAAACTGTTCCTGTAACTGCCTATATGTTAGCTTAAAGACACAAGGACACTGGTAATGGTGCATTTGCCTAGTTTCTAAAGTATAGAGGGAGGAAGTGACATTGCCCCAATACTACTTTCAATTGTACCGTACCAAGGATTTATTGGAAACTGGGACTTGGAAACATGGCCCTTGTGTACATAACCTGAAAAATGTAGGCCTGCTCGCATTGGTAAAATTAACCTTTAATTGTTTGTAATATACATTTTGCATTCCAAACATCATCATACTAAAGAAACAAAAGCTGCATAGTAATATTCTCATTATTTGGATACTTAAAACACTCTTGACTTATGACAGGAATGGATGACTGGTCGATACATGGAAATATAAAAGGGTTAAATGACCCTGGTTGGCAGGAACAAAACATCCTATATGTACCTTTTGATATCAACAGACTTTTGTTGAGCATCATTCTTGGGGATAAAGTGAGAAACTGACCAGCTAGCTTAGTTAGATGGCTTTCCTGCTGCCTGATGATCATTCAGCTCTCAGGAGTTCTGGTGAGTCAATAGATAGGCAAGCTCTGGAGATAACAGCATGCCTATCTGTGGCATGATCTTTAGGGAGACAGCAATTGGGAAGCCAGCAAGATTATGTGATCATATAAAGCCCAATTAAACTTTTCTAGAATAAAAAAAGTTAAATTCACAATACATAAAACCAAAAAGTTATGGAATGCATTACATTTTATTTTCTTTAGAAAGCAAACACAACCTGAGTACAAAGCCTGGCCCTTGTTCTCCAAGGAGAAGCAGATGTCTCTCTCCAGTACAGTTTAGCAAAGTTCATGCTCTCCTCCGATTGAAGAGCTCTAGTTTACACACAGAAAGCAATGGTACTTTTCTGCTGCATGCTGGCAAAGGACAGACTTTTCTACAGACTATGGCTGCTATTTAGAGTGTAAATCCTCCTTTGCAGTCAAATTTGAGAAATCCTTACTAAGTTTTTTATGTGTTCGCATTTACACAGCATACCCAAAAATATAAGGTAACTTGTAATGTTCAGAATATTATTATATTATTATTATACAGGATTTATATAGCGCCAATGGTTTGCTCAGCGCTTTACATGATAGTGGGAGAGAATACAGTAACAATACAGTTCGATACAAGAGGGATTTAAGGGCCCTGCTCCTTGGAGCTTACAATCTAGGAGGGCGGGGTGAATGGTACTGTAGGTAGTCACTGTGGGGGATGGAGTGGTTGGAAGAGTAGAGGATTCCAGAATTAGCAGAGGGCGGGATAGGTTTCCCTGAAGAGAAAGGTTTTCAGTGATCGCCGAAAGGCAAGTAGAGTAGGTGATAATCTGATAGATTGGGGTAGGGAGTTCCAGAGGATGGGTGACGCCCTGGAGAAGTCTTGGAGACGAGCATGGGAGGAGGAGATGAGGGAGCTAGAGAGTAAGAGGTCTTGGGAGGAGCAGAGTGTATGGTTTGGGTGATATTTAGAGACAAGATCGGTTATGTAAGTTGGGGCAGTGTTGTGGATGGCTTTATATGTCATTGTTAGAGTTTTGAATTTTATCCGTTGGGCAACTGGGAGCCAGTGAAAGGATTGGCAGAGAGGGGAGGCGGATACGGAACGGTTAGTGAGGTGGATGAGTCTGGCAGCAGCGTTCATGATAGACTGGAGGGGGGATAGTCTACGATGAGGTAGGCCAATGAGGAGGGAGTTACAGTAGTCGAGGCGTGATATGACAAGGGAGTGAATAAGTTGCTAAGTGGTTTCCGGGGTTAGGAACGGTTGTATCTTGGAGATGTTGCGAAGGTGAAGTCTACATGATTTTGTCAGCGATTGGATCTGGGGCTGGAAGGACAGATGGGAGTCTAGGATTACACCTAATACCCTGGTGTGAGGGGATGGACTGAGGATGGTATTAGTGATATTTATGGTGAAGTCAGTGAGGGTGCCGCAGGCAGGGGGGAATACTAGGAGCTCAGTTTTGGAGAGGTTGAGTTTGAGGAAGTGGAGTGACATCCAAGCCGATATGTCACTTAGTAGGCTAGCGATGCGGGTGGAAACTGAAGGGGTGAGGTGAGGGGTAGACAGATAGATTTGTGTGTCATCAGCATAGAGATGGTAGTTGAAGCCGTGGGAGTTTATCAAGTGACCAAGGGAGGAGGTGTAGATGGAGAAGAGAAGGGGTCCAAGGACAGAACCTTGGGGGACCCCTACAGATAGAGGGAGTGAGGAGGAGGTAGCAGCATTATAGATAACACTGAAGGAGTGCTGCGATAGATAGGAGGAGAACCAGGAGAGAGCGGAGTCGCTGAGGCCGAAAGAGTGTAGTTTTTTGAGGAGGAGGAGATGGTATAGTGGCCATTGGTTTTTGCAGTTAGTAGGTCATTAGAGAGCTTTAGTAGGGCAGTTTCGGTGGAGTGTAGAGGGCAAAAGCCAGACTATGGGGGGTTGAGAAGTTATTGTCAGTGAGGTGGGAGCTCAGACGATTATAGACTAAACGTTCTAGGAGTTTAGAGGTAAATGGCAGCAGGGAGATGGGTCTAAGGTTGTTCAGGTTGGTGGGGTCTAGGGAGGGTTTCTTAAGTATGGGAGTGATATGTGCATGCTTTAGAGGGGAGGGGAATGCACCTGTAGAGAGGGAGAGATTGAAGATGTGAGTGAGGGAGCATAGGATGGAAGAGGAGGGTGACCGAAGGAGTTGTGAGGGGACAGGGT
Organism: Staurois parvus; assembly: GCF_062004578.1. Lineage (NCBI taxonomy): Eukaryota > Metazoa > Chordata > Amphibia > Anura > Ranidae > Staurois > Staurois parvus. Next base: position 5,307,627 of record NW_028318183.1, on the reverse strand, counting down.
CCAGGGGGCAGGTGGTGAGGCAGGCTTCTGATAAGACCTTAAGGACCTCTTCAGTGGTAGCGAGGTCAAAGGAGGACAGTGTTGAGGGAGGTATGGTGTGAGAGTGGGGTGGGTGTCTGTGTGGTGGCGATGTCCCTACAAATTGCGTCGATCTTGTTTTGGAAGTGGTGTGCAATAGCGTGGGCAGTGATTGAGGCGCTGGGTGGTGGTGGGGGTGGAGAAAGTAGAGAGTTAAAGATAGAGAAGAGCCAACGAAGACTCGAAGAGAAGGTATTAATGAGGGTGACAAAGTAAGTTTGTTTGGCAGCGTGAAGGGAGGAAGTGCATGTTAGGAAGGTGGATTTATAACGGGTGAAGGCTTGGTGGGATTTGGTTTTACGCCATAATCGCTCCAGCGCGCGACTGTGTCGTTTGAGATTTCGGGTGTGGTCAGTCTGTCAAGGTTGTAGGGATTGGGTTGTAGAATAGCGTGCAATGTGCACTTAGGGGACAGATCTAGGGTCAGTTGCTTTTTATTAAAGTGTACTAATATACAATGTACTACCCAAACCTTGAGATCTTTAACCCTTTGTTAGGACAGACAGTACTAATATCTAATTTACAACTGATAACAAGATCTGTCAGCACAATACAGACAGGGTTAATTATGGTAAACCTAACTTCCCAGCCCCCTACTTTACATTACATAAAAGAGGAAACCTAAGTAGGGTTTTTTAGCAAGAAAGAAGGTAAACACCAAGCTGAATTTTTTTTTTAAAGTTAGGCCCCATTCACACCTGAAAGTTTTGTAGCCTGAAGCTCAAAGCTCCAAAACGCTCAGGGCGAAAAAAACAATGTAACTCTATGGAGATTGTTCACATTTCCAATACAAGTCGCCTGAAGCAGAACGCCTGAAGCTCAAAAACGTTTTGTAGCTACTTTTGTAGCTCCATTTGCACAGATTGAAGCATTTTGGAGCATTTTTATTCCCACAGAAATACACTGGAACACGCGCATTGCACGTTTTTATGCACTTTTGCCACAAGTTTTGTCACACAACCAAAAGCGTTTTTATGGCATAGCACAGCATGGCAACAATTGATGTCAGAGATTAAATTTTTCTCTATTGGCTATAACAAAAACGCCAGAACTCAAAAAGCCCAAATACGCCTGAACAAATCGAGCATAAATGTTTGCAAACGCACAACAAAAAAAAAGAAAAAATGCACAAAAACACTACGTTCAGATGTGAACGGAGCCTTATGCTACGTGAACAGGATCAAGAAACAACTATAAAGCAGGTGTTATCCCACATTTAAAGCTCTGCTTTCAGGCTAAACATTCCCGTTGTCACCTGAATGCCAAGTGCTGGGGGTAAACGGAGTTGTACGCACATTGATGACACCACTGTAATATGAGTTTGTTCCACAAAGCAACCACAGTAGCAGATCGCCCCCTTACGTTTAAGCCCTGTTGAGTGAAATGTATTAGAGGGTGTAAGTCATCATGCGGGGTCTACAAGTACAATTGCTTTGTGGAATAAATTTGTATTACAGTGATATCATCAGTGTGCGGCAGCTCTTCATTTTCTCTAGGTGTTATTTGGACACGGAAGTAACAGGATTTTCTTACAACAGTTTTCCAAGCTTTTGGTATGTGGTTGTGGTGCAGGATAGAAAAATAGGGGTTCATAAGTCATCAGTATCACTTCCTGAATGCCTGTAAACTGTCTCAAAGCCACCTCTGATAGCTTTCAGAGGGGGCAGTAGAGTCTACTACTCATGTGAAAGAAACCTTAACGTTTATAGACTGCTTTATTCTACAAGGAAAAATAATCAACACGTGAAATATATTTACTGGTAAAAAATGGATGATTTTAGAATAACGAAATAATAATTAATAAGCAAATCTCTATTCTGACAAGAAATATCTAGTAGTCTGTAGCATCTAGCATAGCTTCGTTTTAACTAAATCATGAATATAAGAAGTGAAAACTGAATAGGGTATGCTTTGTGCTGAGAAAACAATGGTAACGGAGATTAGAAATTTAAGATGTTAAGGATTATTCTTTCAGGAGATGGGTGATTTAAGGCAACAGGTGGGACAATGACAAAAACAGCCTGCACTAGTAGACTGCTTCTATGTTACTGTGAACAGAATCTCAACTCTGCTACAATGCCTAGTTTTCTTGACTTGCTAGTTCATACCACTCAGTTTGCCCTCCAATGACTTCCTACTACTCCTGCGGCATCTCAAGCAGTTCCTAAAACTTGATCCTGGATGCACAACTTGAGAAACTGAAGGCCAAATGACTCCTGGAAAAATGATGGAGACACGTCAGATTCCAAGATGCTTACCCAGTCACACTCTTTCCCACCGCTCTTTTCTGACCATAAACAGAGGTGCCTGATCAACTGGAATTTGGCCTTACTCTCTTCATCACCCACTTGCCTCACGTAACCCCATAGAGATCAAACTTAGTAAAATGTTTTAGAATACATTATTCCAGCAATGGGGAAAACAGATGAGCTAAGTATACAATCTGCAGAACATGAAGAGAGTTCATAAACCTACCCCTCTGAAGGTGTCTTAAAGCTCTTGGGCACAGATGTAAACCTACACCCAATCAATATTTTGCCATTCAATGAAGTACATAGGTGAAAAAAAGAGAGTGGACAACTGCGAAAATCGGAGAATCGAAATGCTTAAGCCATGTGGACCGCAAAATCAAACCTAATATGAATATTCATGAGTAAAAAAAATGTAAAAAAACAACAGACCAGGCAAAAGCATTCCCTAGTGCTTCCTTATTAAACAAAGATAAAATGACACATAATGCACTCACATGCTCTCGGTAAGACACCAAGCTCATCACACAGCTGTGAGAATCCACCTTCAGAACCCCTGTATAAATACCACTAGATGTAATCCACCTGGCTTGAAAAAGGAGGCCGCACCCCAAAATGCATTGTAACTATGGCACCTCACACAGCCTTCTTTGGGTGCATGCCGCACTACTGAATGAATGCCGGTCCTCCATAATCCCTGGTAGCTGTCATACAGAGGCCACTGTTGCGACTGGCTTCCTGCTCTTCTCTTTCCTAACACACAGACACAAGGAGAGAAGCCTTTAGCCTAGTGGATTACATCTAGTGCCATCCATAAAGAGGTTCTGAAGGTGGATTCCCACAGTTGTTTGATGAGCTTGGTGTCATTCCAGGAGCACGGGAGTGTCATTTTATCTTTGCTTAATAAAGACGTTTACACTACTGGAGCATGTGCTTCCCTCATCTGTTGTCTGTTTTGTTTAGATTGTCCATAGTTCTTGTTTTCAAAATTTTGGGCCATTTCATTTCACTGTAGCCCACGATCGGTTACGAAATCAGTCCACGTTCTTTAAAGTGTTGAGCATCCCTGTCTTAGAATAAACAAAATCAGAGTAATATCAAAGTAATAAAAAAAATGAAGGTACCAAATGTAACTGGTTTCATAAGACCTATTTGGGAGAGATAAAGTTACTTTGTTGTAGAACAGAACCATATTCTCCCTGCAAGTGTATAGATGGCATCTGAGAAACAGAAAATAACCTGCTTTTGCCTTTGTTTCTTTATTGCTGAGATTCTCAACTGCAACTTGGATGCCTTGCTCTAGATGTCCAGCTGTCAAAAAAAGCCACCAACCTTTAGGCTTGAACACTTCAGGTTCCTGCTAACCTGAGAGTTCAGCATAAGGAAGAGCTCACTTTTTCATAGATCTAAATCAGGCTCTTTACTGCCACCTCTGGCTACTTCCTGCATGTTCACCCCTTGTGTGTGCTGCTGTACTGTTTCTAGACTTTGCTTGGCTCCAGCTTCAGTGTCTCAGGGACAGGTGTCAGCTTTGTGTAATCAAAAGCTGGGACTAGGAAGACCTTCTTTATAAGTAGGAGCAGTGTGTAGTGTACTCGTGAGGGGAGGGGTTATTTGTGCACAGGGGGAGCCAGAGCATTGTGTGTGTGTGTGTGTGTGGGGGGGGGGGTTTCTGACATATATACAGGTGTGGGGGGCTGAGTGTGTACAGGTGTGTGTGTGGGGGGGAGGGTGCTGAGTGTGTACAGGTGCTGGGGGGCTGAGTGAGTTCAGGTGCGAAGTGGAGCCCTGTGCGTACAGGTATGAGAGGGAGGTGAGTGCATACAGGTGTGGGGGGAGATGAGTGTGTACAGGTATGAGAAGGGCTGAGTCCATACAGGTATGAGCCGGGCTGAGTATATACAGGTATGAGTAGGGCTGAGTCCGTACAGGTATGAGCAGGGCTGAGTCCATACAGGTATGAGTATTGCTGAGTCCGTACAGGTATGAGTAGGGCTGAGTCCATACAGGTATGAGTATTGCTGAGTCCGTACAGGTATGAGTAGGGCTGAGTCCGTACAGGTATGAGTAGGGCTGAGTCCGTACAGGTATGAGCAGGGCTGAGTCCATACAGGTATGAGTATTGCTGAGTCCGTACAGGTATGAGTAGGGCTGAGTCCGTACAGGTATGAGCAGGGCTGAGTCCGTACAGGTATGAGTAGGGCTGAGTCCGTACAGGTATGAGTAGGGCTGAGTCCGTACAGGTATGAGCAGGGCTGAGTCCATACAGGTATGAGTATTGCTAAGTCCGTACAGGTATGAGCGGGGCTGAGTCCGTACAGGTATGAGCGGGGCTGAGTCCGTACAGGTATGAGCGGGGCTGAGTCCGTACAGGTATGAGCGGGGCTGAGTCCGTACAGGTATGAGCGGGGCTGAGTCCGTACAGGTATGAGCGGGGCTGAGTCCGTACAGGCATGAGCGGGGCTGAGTCCGTACAGGCATGAGCGGGGCTGAGTGCGTACAGGCATGAGCGGGGCTGAGTGCGTACAGGTATGAGCAGGGCTGAGTGCGTACAGGTATGAGCAGGGCTGAGTCCGTACAGGTATGAGCAAGGCTGAGTGCGTACAGGTATGATAAGGGGACTGAGTGTGTACTGGTGTGAGGGGGGGCTGAGTGTGTACAGATGTGAGGGGGGGCTGAGTGTGTACAGATGTGAGGGGGGGCTGAGTGAGTACAGGTATGAGTAGGGTTGAGTGCGTACAGGTGTGATAGGGGGACTGAGTGTGTACTGGTGTGAGGTGGGACTGAGTGTGTACAGATGTGAGGGGGGGCTGAGTAAGTACAGGTGTTGGGGGAAGGGCTGCCTACAGGACTGTTCAGTGTTCTCTGTGGACTGGTCTGGAGACAAGTTGTTAGATATCACAATGGTAAATTGATTGCTCTATGTGGGCCTGTGTTGTAACTAAAAAAGAAATAATTAATTAAAAAAACAAACAGATTGCGCTAGTAAAATAAAGTGTCTAAAAATATATATGGTAAATATATATAAATCATATAAAGTCCCAAAATCATCTTAAATAGTGTTACTGATGAAAAAGTGTTCAAACGAAATCCACCAAGTGCCAATCCACCACTAAATAAAATGAATAAACTCACCAGAGCAATATGCTGCTAAAATTATAAATCAGCATGAATGCTTTCTGCTCTGGGAGCAATGATCTGCAGACTGATGAGACAATGCTTGACTTGAAAATCAATATCCACTATTCAGAGAGCAATACTCTGCAGTAGAATATGTAACTCTATAGATCCACTTCATTTAGAAACCACCACTTCCATTAGATGTTAGGACAGCCACTCGGAATATAAAATAACAAAAGCTCATGGTGCAGTACCTCTAAAATCTCTAGTTTATTAAAAGCACATTACACTTACAAAAAACTGTCCTAGCCAAAACCAGAACAATCAGCATAGTCAGATGCAATCAAATGAACCCAGCCTCGTTGCACATAAGCCGTACCGATCACTGGGAACGTGCTCACGTCACACCAATCAAGCCCCGCCCTACGCATTTCGTCAACATCCTCACGGAGCACCATCTATATTTATCTGCTTATTCCTGTGCTGTGACTGTCTCTTTGTTGGATTGGGCTGTTTTTGTTGGATTGGGGTTTCTCTTTGCTGGATTGGGATGTCTCTTTGCTGGATATATATATGGATGTCTCTTTGCTGGATTGAGATGTCTCTTAGAATATATGGGGATGTCTCTTGGCTGGACTCAGATGTCTCTTTGAATATGTTTGTTTTTTTGTTTTGGACTTGATTGTTTTCTTAGGTCTGCTAGGGGAGGATAGATTGGAGGGGCATTGACAAGATAGGGTCCTGCTCAAAATAATCTACCTTGTCATGGTGGCAGGCTTAAAATATTTTGGCCAAAATATAATTCCTTACTGTTAAATCTTGAAAGCACTGATGACTTGGAATACACTTTTCATTTTCACAAGTTGTAAGAGTGTTAAAATAAAAATGGGTGCACTGAAGAACTCGGTGGGGTGGCTAGTAGGTGGATTCGGTGGGGTGGCCAATGGGAGGGCCCTGGGGAACATTGGTGGTCAGGCCCAGGCCTAAAGCTGTGTAAGGGCTCCATGGATTTCTGATGGCTGCTCTGCTACTAAGTCATAAGCAATGCCTGTCAGGATCTCCTGAGAATGGTCAACCCTTTTAAAATATTCACTATTCCTATATGTTAATGCATACCCAATTTTGCAACCATTTGGATCCTCTATGTCCTTGGATTCTACTTTCACATTAAAACTGCTAGCCTAGAATGTCATGTCACTGCCCCTCGGCTCCAGCTGTGTGGTCAGCTCCATAATATTTTGACATGTAGTAAATTGGTGCTCAGATTGGTGAGGCAGCATTATGCAGAAGATTTTCTTTGTTTCTGTATGCACCGCATTCCTGCACAGGCCTGAGAAATGGCAGAGAGAACAGCTGCTGTCGTTTATTTACATACATTCCTGCCTGAAATTGAACTAATGAAGGTAATTTCAAAGCAAGCAGCGTCCTTTGCCTCTCTCTTTGTATCAGTTGACATCTCTTTCCTTGACTGTGTTCTAAATTATGACACATTGTAATTACCCCCACGGAGCAGAAACATTTCACTCTGACATAACAGCCGTGTGTTGTGCTTGCACGCTCACAGCCTTAATAATCTTAATAACGTTAAAACAGTGATATTGTATTACAGCTTTCCCAGCTAGGTTTTTTTTTACTTTACAAGTTAGAAGGTGATATAGCTAGCCCCGAAGTCAAGACTTGCAAGCCGCATGACAAATATTTTATCATACTTTCATTAGCTGCTGGCTATTGAAAACAGATTTAAATCTAATAACAATTACACAGTTGAATTACTGTTTTCCACCACGGGGCCTATATAGAGCTTTAGGAGATAGGCAGATCTCCAGTATGAGTTTACAATCTTCTTATCCTTGTAATAATTAAGTAGTTCCTGAAACTCAGTTAATCATTAGGATGCTTATTCAATGTGTGCACAAAGCAGAGGTCATCCCCATTTTTTGGGTAGAAGGGAACATTTGAAAGAGTAGTAGCAATCAATTTCCAGCATGCTCTGCAAACGGCCATTTGTCTCATGTTGCATGCACTACCTGGTAATAGGTATGGATATCCTAACCCCTTTATTCCTTTCTGAGAAACGCAATAGAAAGTGAGGGAGAATTCTTCCCAAATGTAGAGGGGAAAAGAATTCAGATTTTGGCAGTTGTCATAAGTGCAGATGTCTATTGTGGAATATATCCCCTCCACTTCTTTTCTGTTGACAACTGTATATTTTTGGATTTCCCTTCACTTTCTGTCCCAGTGACAATGTTGACTTTGACAACAAGCGAAGGTGGATATCCCCTGAAAGGATATAGACAACAATAAAAATGTGGCAAAGGTTGTAACTTTTCCATGCTCTATACAAAACTAGAAAGATCTCTGGAGTTACACTTTTATATAATTTCATTGTGTTTCCAGAAAATGTTGATGGTGGCCATTTTGTGACTGAAAACTGGTTGAAATTGCTTGACTATTTCAGTGGGCAGCCAGCATACCAGTCAGCATTTTGTAAAGATGATGCAAGGCTTCCATGTGTGTAGTGTCTCCTTCTAGTCTGTATGTGGCTGCTGTGAAAAGAAATCATATCCCATAATGCCTTTTCATTACAGTGGTCACCGGTTGTAGCATATGACTTCCTGACTGGATGGCTGTATAGTATTACGCCCCCCACAGGTCTGACTGTTCCTTGTTTATTAGTGTTTAAATCTGACCTCACAATATTTTAGCAATCTTTACCCTAGCAAAAGCCTATTACTACTAAAAACTAGGGGCATTTACTCCAACGCATGGCAGCCATGGGTCTTAAAGTGTTACTAAGCTCAAATTGTTATCTTTAATTAAAATAACAAACATGTTATACTCACCTGCTCTGTGCAAATGTATTCCACAGAGTGGCCCTGATCCTCCTTTCCTTGGGTCCCTGCCAGTGATCTTGGCTCCCCCTCTTCTTTACATGTCCCCATAGCAAGCCTTTTGCTGTGGGGGTACAAGGTGTCTGCCATGCTCCATAGACTCACACATCAGGACTCAGTCCCAACCTCCACTTCATCCTCACTGCATTTGTTTGACAGCAGTAGGAGCCAATAGCATCTGCTGCTGCTGTGTGAAGAGGAAGAGAGGAGAGAAGAGATGCAGCTGTGCACAGCCTTGGATCTATCCTCCCCTCTCTTATCATTCACAGAGGGAAGGGGAACGGCAGAGGAATAAAAAACGTTTTTTAACTTAATGCAAGGTATGCATTAAGGTAAAAAAACATTTTTTAGCTTTTGTATCACTTTAACGTTGTATAACATTCAACAGGAATATCGAGAAAAAGTCAAATGTAAGTTTAATTATTCAGAAATTGTCGTTAACTCATGAAAGTAATCCTAGAATCAGACAATTTTTATGTTAAGTGCAGATATGCTAAGTACTGTGGAAGTGTAAGACTTGTAGACTCAAGTGTAGACTCACAGAGATCAAAGTACTCTCCCTGACAATGTCTTCTTCTGCATTTCTCTGCAAAAGAACGGCACCATCTTTGTAAGCCATCATCTACTTCCTGGACTGAAATGCCAGCTCAGAGATGACACAGTCATTTAAATGCCGATGCCCAAGAAGTTCTTGGCTGTGTTGACAAAGATCAACCCCAGATGCAGACTCTTACCATGTGACTTGCTCCAAAGTTATAATGTTGCAGTCCAGTTACTTGGGGAGAAGAGACTTCACCCTGCCTGCAGCAGACTGATGACACAATCCCAGCCTGCACATAGTCACCTGACTTGAGCTCAAAAACTGTTTTTTATGGTAAAATGTCTTTTTTGAAAAAATATACTGTTGGGCTTCCTGGTTCACATGCATTTATTAGATGATACTGCCACCTCTTGAATGCTTCTTTTATTTGTTCTATCCCAAGGGAAATATTTATTGCAATACTGTACCGGCAACCATGTGCCGAGCATTTGGCATACTTTTGCAGTGAGGTCCCATTGACTTCAATGAACATATTGCAGGTGGAACTGCCTACTAAACACCACATGCTGTAAAAATATTTTTGCAAAACGTTGTGGCCGTGGCCGTGTACACCACCCCAAGTAGCCTCCAAAGCAAAGAGAAGGTGGCTGGTTGGAGAGGGCAGTAAAAACATGGATCAACCACTTGCTTTGACTTCCCCCTTTGCTACCCATGTGAATGAGGCCTTACTGTATATTATAACAGGCCATGAATTTATTCATTCAGACTCACTTTAATAAGTATATTAACTTAAATTCCATGTTTAAGAGTCAGCTTGCATAACCAATTTTGCAGAGCTGCTCCCATTTCTAGTCAATTTCAAAAGAAATTGAAACAAGCAGCCGTAGGCCTGCACATCAGTACAGGTGTTACAGATGGCCCTCTAAGACCCATGGGCCCAGTAGCAGATGTGATCATGCGTATATTGTGATATACTGCAATGATCCTTAGCTTGTCTCGTTCTTCCACAAGCTGTCAGAATGGCTCCTGAGTGAATGCAACTGCAAAAAAACTGCTAGTTTTTAGTTTGAAAATCATGCATATTACATTATAATGAACTGACTTTGTCCTGCTGAAACACAAGTCACCCTGATTAGCATGCACATATATTAAAACAAATTCCCCAATGGGAACTTCTTAGTAATCAGTTGCAGATATCCCATATGGGCTACCTAATTTATGAGCAGTAACATGGCTTGCACAGTCAGGTTTTGTCTACTTTAAAAACACTGTAAAGTATTATGTGTCGGTAATGAACTAGTAATAAGAACAGGTGGAACCAAAGCAGATGTTAGGAATGTTCAGAAGGCTTCCTGTTCAGTCTTATAGTGCCACCCTCTGCCAATGTAATTATCTATACCATCAATAGAGTCATTAGCTCTCTGCAGTCAGCAGGCAGCAGTTCACGATAAACATCACCATTCTCAAACTACTGGATGATTTAACCTCAACAGGAAAACACAATTCACATACTAAAATCGATCTACTGCAAATTAAATGACCATCAACACGTGGTTACAATATTTAGTAGCATGATATTTACATCTATTAAGTTTAGTTCTTAGACTTTAACCAGCTGAGGACCCCATCTGTTCTAGACACCTTCTTCGTTGAACCCATGGGGTTGATTTACTTAAACTGGAGAATGCAAAATCTGGTACAGCTCTGCATGGTAGCCAATCAGCTTCTAACTTCAGGCCTGTTCAATTGAGCTTTGACAAAATGGAAGCTGATTGATTTCTATGCAGAGCTGCACCAGAATTTGCACTCTCCAGTTTTAGGCTACTTTCACACTGAGGAGTTTTTGAAGCGTTTTTGCATTAAAAAAAGCGCCTGAAAGGCTAAAGAAAAATGCTTCCCTTTGTATATGAATGTATGTGAATGTATGTATGTTTTCACACTGAGGCGTTGCGCTTGCGGTGCGGTGCACAAAACTCCTGCTTGCAGCATCTTTGGGGCATGTTTGGTGAGTTAAAAAAAGGCCCAAAAACACCTCTTCCCATTGCAATAAATGGAAAACGCCTGAAAAACACCTCTGAGAAACGTTTTTGGAGCAGTTTTTAAGTCAAGTGTCTTTTAAAAGATGCTCAGAAAGTGTGGCAAAACTGCGGTAAAAATGCCTATGAGTTTTTGCGGCAGATCAGTGTGAAAGTAACCTTAGTAAATCAACTCCCATCTGTTCAGATGCCCAGAATTTCTGTCACTTTTAGCAGCCAAGATCTGTATAGCATGGCCAATATTGGTTATTTTAGCACTGATCGGAAAAAGACAGGTGTTTCTGTTGAAATATAAAAACAAAAAGTTATGTGCTGTAGTTAGCTATAGCTTTTTGGAGCAGCTAGTTACCTATGTCAGTGGGCTCCGAACAGTGTTTTGTCTTTAAGTATTTCCAACACCTGCATATCACACAGTCAGAAACGCCACTGCAAGTCTAAAGTTACATTTTCACTGGCCTATGCAACCCAGTTTAAATTTTGCCTACAGGTAAGCTTATAATAAAGCTTACCTGTAGGTAAAATGAATATGTCCTAAATGTGCACCATTTAGGAGATATTAGCCCTTTTTGATAGCCGACACGTGTGAAGGGCATACCCAAGACTCCCACGCGCATGTGCGGGAGTGATGTCATCACGGCTTAGCCAGTCAGCTGGCCAGAGCTCGTGAACCTGGAAGAAAGACCGGGTGAAGATGGAAGCCCTGGGGAGCTGTGACAGCTCTTCGCTGGAGGGCTTTGATCCAGTCGGTCCTTCATAATGTGCAATGCGTACTAGCACATTATGCCTTTATCTTGCAGGTGGTTTTTTTTTTTTTCTTTTTTTTTTGGATGTGGTTTGCTACTGCTTTAAAGCCAACTTTCAAATGAGTGCACCAACTGAATTCAATAATTATTTAATGACTCTGGAACTAATGCCTCACGGATTAAAGGTTACTTATATTTGCCTGCAATTCCTTAAAGTAGGTCTAAACCCAAACTGGATGACATTTAACTTTATAAATCACTGTGGATCACATACTTTTTTTTATATCTCATTGCTTCTTATTGCCGAGTCACTTCCTGTCTATAAGACCTTGCTCCAACATTAGCTGCACATCATTGCTGTACATTGGCTTTTTGATTTGAACAATGGTGGGCCATGTCTGTGTAATGTATGCATATGTAATGTATAGAGTGGCTGCTGATAGTCCTTACCAGAAGTACATGTAACAAAGGTGAAAACACAAGAACTGGTTACATCAACTGTAATACAGTTGTCAGCTTCATGGCAGGATCACCAGGTATTATTTTAATAATAAAAAACTTGAAGATTTACTGTTAAAATATGAAAAAAGGTTTTAGTACTTGAGCTCTCCTTAAAAATGCTATCCATATTGATGGACCAAGGCATAGTATAAGCTGAAAACTACAATATACAGTCAAACAAGAGGTGGTTTATGCTGTGTTTTGACCTAAATCAAATGCTGGAAATGGTTAGGGTACTAAACATACTATACATACTAAACATACAGTATATATTAAATGCCTGTACTACAAGTATCTATTGAAGTCATTAGGTTTTTGAACCTAAGTTGTGTTGCACGAAAATGGCTGCACTAGTAAAATCTCTAGTAGTTTCTGAGCTGATTTTATACTCTGGAAACAGCTGATTGGCTGGAGCGCTCCAATTGCCCAACATGGAAAAGGGATTTTCCACTTTGCTGCTGAGAGCGGAAACTCCTTTAAATCTCAATGTGACTCTGTGTGTTTTTTCAGCTCAGTTCTGCACTGTTTGCATAAACAGTAATTCCTTTTATTCATTATTTTATTTATGCATATTCTTTTTTTGAAATCCAAAAAATAGGGTCTTCCTTTTGAAAGAAAGCAAAATCAAGGGTAAACCTTGGCTTGTAGGCATAATTTATACATCCTGAATTCCCGATTGGAACATTTACATAAGTATGATACTTAGTGATTCAAAAGCACAAATTAGATATGCTTTAAGACCTTAGCAAATACAATAAATTCATTCTACAAGGTCAGCCTTTTCCTTTTACATTAATTCAAAAGAAATTACAACGCCTTGTCTGATGTAGTCTTTGGGTGTGTGGGCAGTTGTTTGCATGAGGCTATGTCTTGGGCTGAGACCTCCAGCAGGAAGTATTAAGACACCCCTGTAATACCTATATCTTCAGAGAAATTTCTCCATGCTATAGGGCTGTCTTCACAGAAGCACCATCTATGCTCTGCCATTGACAATGGAAAGAAACATATCTATCTAGGTGGGAGTTTAAAATAACATCCTTCTTACACTGAAAATTAATTTATGGATTGTTCTTTTTTGTACAAATGGTCTACAGGAGTCTGTTGTATAGCTGCAAAATGGCTGAGGTATATTTGAATGACCTAAAGTAAACGTGAGGCCAGGCTACAGACAATTAAGCAACATCTCAACTTTCTGAGGCAGGAAAGAGGGACACCCTTTAGCACAAAATATGCAGACAAAGGACACACCCCTAGCCTAACCCCTATTGATGTGGCTCATGAAGAATTAATAAGCAAAAAATTTTTGGCTAAGCCCCACTGCAAGGGATAATTTTACATTTTCATGGAGTTGGGCTTTAAGTATTGCATTTATTATAGAGACCTTCATTTTTGCCTAGAATGAGGTAAAACTGAGAAGGAAAGAGGGATTTGTTCCCAAAAGAGAGACAGCCCCTCCAAATGAGGGACAGTTGGTAGGTATGATTGAAGAATTTTCATATTCGTAACCGGTTTTACCAGGTGCAATCTTTTGAAACATATACAATGATATACATATGGAATGGCAAGCCCAAGCAAGTGGTCAAATACAATCCATAGGCAAACATAAAAAAGAGTTTCTAAACAGTTGTACAAAATATACAGGATCTAACCAAGTGCAAAGGTAGAGCAGTATACAATCATCTGGGGATATCCAACGGTATCATGGTACTAAGTGACTAAAAGGGAGAGGGGAAGGAGGTAACAGAGGAAAGAGAAGAAGAAAGGGAGGGCCTAGTAGGAATTAAGGAGGGAGGAAAGGGAAGAATAGGCCAGAAAAAGGAAAAGGGGGGTGGTGGAAGGTGGGAAGTAAAAGGGGATTAGGGGGGAAGAATGTCCAGAAGGAGAGCAAGAGACCATAAACCAGGGCATCCTGAAGTTCCAGGAAAATAAACTTAAAAAAAACGTTTAGTATGCAGTTCCCTCCCAGCCTATGCCTATGCCTATACTTATCTAAGCCCAATCTCCATCCAGCACTGTGCATGAGAGCAGAGGCTCTTTTGGCTCTCTTCCTCCTCATAGGCTCAGAAACAACAGCAGGAGCTATTGGCTCCTGCTGCTTTCAATCACAGCCAGTGTGGAGGGAGCAGACGACGGTGCCGAGCCACATTCTGTGTGTCTATGGACACACAGAGGTGGCTAGGGAGCTAGCCTGCATGAGTGCCCCCATAGCAAGCAGCTTGCAATGGGGGCACTCAGCAGGGGGGAGGAGCCAGGAGTGCCAGCAGGGATTTGCGAAGAGGAGGATCAGGACTGCTCTGTGCAAAACCATTGAACAAAGCAGGTAAGTATAAACCTGTTTGTTATTTTGTTTTAAAAAAAACAAAAAACATTTACAATCACTTTAAATAAGTAATCACTGAACTCTGCAGCTGCAGGTAATATGGATAAAATTATCCACAAAGTTTCCAGCAGACTGAAGTCATTCTCTCACCAGTTTACTCTGCTCCTCTTTCTGAATTTTTAAAATTTTTTATTCATTTAAAAAAGATAAAAAAAATAAAGCACCAGGTCTGTCCGCACAGGAGCTAAAACTGACAACATAAGTAAATACAAGGCTTATATGGTGCCACTCGGCTCCTCTTTTAAGCAATGACTCTTCACACTTTGAAGCTTCCTAACCTCTAGTGTTAACATGGACCATGATCTCTGAAAGGATAAAGCAGTCTGAGCTGAGATGCTGAGAGTTTAGTGCTTCTGCTATGCCTGTGGCTAGCAGTGAGGACTTGTTTTTAGGCCAGTTTAACACAAAGAATATGTAAATATCTGACTGCTCATGGAATGGCCACAGGATCCCCAAAAGGAATTTACAGTTTTGACAGAACTGTTGTATCTGGTTTAAAAAATGGTTCTGCTTTGTGAATTCTTGAGTTAAGCAAATAAAGGAAGGACACTTAGATGGTAGTTGTTGGTGGTTTGTCACCCAGTTCTGGTTGACCAAGTCACTTGGGCATGCATGGAGCTCTCACTGGTGATCCAGAACAAAGAAAGTCTTGAATAATTACTGTTTTGTGTTATTTTTTACAGCTGCGTGCCTAATGTTCTAATATCCCATATTCTCCACACCGAAGGAAGCAATCCTCTTGTTGCATGTGCAGTGCGTTAAATAGTCTCTTTGGGTTTTGATGGTGCAGCTATCATGGTGTCAAGTCTTTTTTTCTTTTTTGAAACTGTTGTCATTGATAAGGGATGTCCCCAACTCTTGACACAACTGGTCATACACGTCAAATTTCCAGCAATTCAAACCATGTTTGATTTTCCAAAAACTGAACATACTGTACAACCAAAAAATGTTTGCCTGAAACCAAGTAACCTACCATCTGAATTTGATAGCTTGAACTGGGCTATACATTGACAGCTTCAATACAGGTTATTGCAAACACTGATTAGGCCCAGAAACAATAAGTACAATTAAGTTGAAATTTATCAGACTTTCCTGTTGGGTTTTATTGAAGGCAATTCGGATCCTATCTCCTTGTGGTCAATTAAAAAAACACAAATTTTTCATATTCAGTCATTTAGGATTTGATTCTAGCTTTATCAAATGGTCAGACATCCATTTATGACCAGACTGCCCACAAGAAGCGTCACAGATTCACAGGCTTTCAAAGTTAGCTAGCACATTTAAGTCAGTAAAGGAAATAGTGAGGAAGTTGTGCAGGCAGACTGTACCATAACTACTTAGCGATCAGGACAGGTTTTCTAACCTTTTAATTAATTTATTCCCCACAATAGCATCCATGATGATTATTTTATTTGGCTGAAAATGTCAGGCAACAGTCATTTCACGTGTGTGGGTAGCTTAGAAGCAGAGTTTAAACTTTAGCAAATAAAAGGTCCATTTCAGTGTAGAGGAATCTTTAAAAGTCACAAGTCTCCTCATTCAAATTGAATAGTTGACCTATTGAATTGCAATACTTTACTTCAGCCCAGGTGTTTGTGTTGAATGTCAGCACATATGTAACACACAGGGGAAGGGAATAAAAGGTTCTGGCACAGACAGAAGTGAAATGTCAATGGCTTAAATGGTCTAGTTCACAATGGATACAAATATACTGTAAATAATAGATTAAGTTCTGTCAATGACCAAAAAAGAGAAACAACTGGAATACAGTGTACATGTATTTTGTGCAAAAATTACATTGGTATTCAGTAGAGATATATTCTTCAACCAGTAGATGGCAGTGTTTATAGGTTTGTAGCTGCATCTATGGTATACTCTGTGACTTTTCTCTCTATAAAGTTTCCTGTTTCCTTGTTGCAGTGAAGCAGAAAAGCACACGTGAACTGTGCTCTGTCTGTTCTGTAGGGTTACATACAGATTTTCTAACAGGTTATGGGCCCAATCATAGCCAGCTACAGCAAATAAGTGCAAGATACAGCAACAGACAGAAGACTGCAACAGAATAAAAGAAAAATGACCAGTAACACAGTTGCAACAAAGCTTCCATTTTCAAATCTGACAAAGCAGAACTAACAGTCTTGGAAATTAAAGATGAACATGCTGCTAATAAGAGAAGGTATGTGGAAATGTATAAACGAAGTCAGGCCAGAACACCCTTCAGATGAGTGGATAGAGAAAGATCAGAAAGGTCAGAGCACAATCTCTCTTAGCATAGAAGATGATCAAAGGGAAGGATTACAATAGGTGCATGAAAGAGCCAATCTCAGCAATAAACTGTATTTGATTAGAAAACCATATCAAACCAAGCTGATGAAAGGCCAGGATATTCAGGATTACATAAGGCACTCCTTGGAACAGGTTGAACGCCTGTATAGGAGAAGAAATAAACATTTTCATGTCACAGCACTATTACTTAATGGTTTACCCAAAAGTTATGAAACGCTTGTCACAGCACTTGATGCATGTCTAGATGATGAACTAACATTGGAATATGTTAAGGGCAAGCTTATGGATGAATATACGCGTAAAACAGAAAGAATTAACAGTGATGGTGCTTCTGTCGCAGAGTCTGCTTTAATGATAAATAGAACAAATAGGAATAAAAACAGTAAAAGAAACCTAAGTACAGTCATTTGTTAGCCACACCAACCAGCTGTCCTTTTCATTCTCCCATATTGCTCTGTAAACATGAAAGGGAGAATCTGGGTGTACTTTCTTCACAGAGTAGTGCCATCTTATTTTCTAGTCAGCTTATGAGTGAGCTAAAACAAAGCAAAGTTTGTGCTTCTATACAGGGACTGATTGAGCATGGCAATCTATAGTAGATACAAAATTAAAGAGTGGAGGACAGTATAAAAAGTAAAACATATACTTTTGGTTCTGTTGTGAAGGTTTTAATTAACTTCTTTAGGGAAGAATTTGCACTCATGTTGGTAGGCAACACTAGGATTTGTTTTCAGCTCTTACCAAAGTACATTATCTGAGTTTCAATGGTTTCCATGTGTTTGTTATGACCAAACTGGTCCTAGAAATATTTGTATGTATTTAACATGTAAACTTCTTGGGCTTATTAATATTTATAGTATACAGGACTTATATAGCACCAACAGATTTACAATATAAAGGGAGACAGTACAGCTACAATACATATCAAAACATGAGGATTAAGATGGTCCTACTCATAATAGCTTACAATCTAATAAGGTGGGGCAAGTGGTACAAAAGGTACTTCATGAGCTGAGATTAATATATCTATAGCCTACAGCACCACTGCATAATATTCAGATCATATTAGACTATACAGTAGTAAAAAAAAACAACAGACAGCAGTCAGTTGGTGTTTAAGTTGCTTAGGTGTTTTACGACGAGTTTAAGCAGTAGCCATAAATGGGCAGAGATGTCGCCAAGAACAAGAGGCAGAGAGACACCTACCCATCAAATGAGTCTTTCCCTGCCAGGACCAGTCACAATTGTTTTGCCAATTTAACTAACTGGTGTAAGTGGCACAAAGGCACTGAAAGCTTTTTTATGTTGCAGTGAGGAGCAAACAGTTAGTTTTATTTGCAAAGATATTTTACAATATGGTGGAAAATGTATTTGCGCAACAACAGTGGCATCTGACATAAGTTCTGATATACGTAAATACTCATTTTTGAAACACTGCATGGTTCAAATGTCCCCAACAATTCTCAAAACGATTGCATTGCTCAGGATGCTAGGTGTAGTTCAAACAACTACAACATTAAAGGATAAGTTCACCTTTCATAACATGTTACACCCATATTCAGGGTGTAACATGTAACATGTTAGGATCAGACCGGCCCCTGCTCCCGTCCTGGGAGAGGAGTGAGAAGATCGCCTCCACTTTGACAGCTAGCAGGGGATCTTCTCCCCCCTTGCTAGCTGTCAAAGTTTTAAAAAAGTGGACGTGCGGGGCTCTGCCCACACGGCAGCGGCACTCATTCACTGTCATCTATGAATGAAAGACTACAAGTCCTGACAGCCTTTGCGGCTGTCAGCTTCTAGTCCTCAATGAAATACCATGGTGCTGTGAAGCGCTGTGGTTGTTCATTCATTCTCCCTGTCAGTATATTTGCTTACTAGTACATCCTGTAGGAGCAAGCAGATATACTGACATCTGCAGGAGACCTGCATGGCACCAGTGATCTGCTGATCACTGGTGCAAAGGTTTACAGGCTCCTGCAAAAAAATGTGCATTTACTAATTTTTTATAAAAGGTGAACTTATCCTTTAACCATCAAACTTGTGGATATGCTGGAGTCATTTTTTAGGTGTTTTTCAGGTGTTTTCCATTCATTTCAATGAGAAGAGGCATTTTTGGGGCATTTTTTTCAACTCGACAAACATGCTCCAAAGATGCTGCAAGCAGGAGTTTTTACACCGCAATGGAAGCGCAACACTCCATTGTGAAAACATACATAGACATACATAGGGAAACATTTTTCTTGAGCTTTTCAAGTGCTTCTTTTTAATGAGAAAAAGTCTTCAAAAACTCCTCAGTGTGAAAGTAGCTATTAAAGTGTTACTAAGCCCACAACAGTAAAATCAGTCTTTATATGCAGTAAAGCATGCTTGTTATACTCACTGTGGAATCTAAGGGGTTAATCCTCTGCATTGTGTAAAAAGACTGTTTGGTAATTTCTTCTCTGCCCATCCTCTTGTTGAAATGACCACCTGATACAGACTGAACCCATGGTCACATGCACATGCTCAGTTTGGTGTGTATTGCTAGAGAGGTTTTTTTTTTTTTTCTTGGGAGGGTGCATGTGAACAGCACAGGGTCAATCAGCACTGTCCAGACAGAAGGTCAGAGGTTTCACATCCTCCTAGGGCAGAAAGAAAACTCATACAAGCTTTAACCAGTGCTTTGCTGAAGTCACAAGAATGCTCTAACTGCTGATGAGAAAAGGTATTTAGCAGTTTATATTTACTAAAATAATTACATTTCCATGTTGTGTGTACTGTGGGAGATCAGGTATAGTGAATGTAGGGTCCTGGGTTTAGTATCACTTTAAGCTGAAGTATGTCCAAAAGCTATTTTTGCATATTTGTGCAGTAAAAATAATTTTCCTCCAATTAAAGGCTATGTTCACCTTTTGGAACATGTTACATGTTCTGTCCATATTTAGGATGGAACATGTGGCATGTGCTAGCTCCTGCCACCAGTCTCCCCAATCTCCTCCCTCGGTGTAACAGCAGGTGTGGGATCTTCTCCCCTCACCCACTGTCACAATTGAAAAACAGCCTGGTTATGCATGTCAACTGTGCTGCGTCACAGTTTCCTGTGAAAGAATGAACTACAACTACCATCAGCCACTGCAACTGATGGCTTGTAGTTTTGAATGAACTGCAAGGGTGATGATGAGCACTCTCGTAGTTCATTCACTAGCCTTGCAGCTTGTAAACAGTCAGCCCATATCAGAGGTATGGGTTGAAAGCTGCAGGGCTTGTCTGCAGAAGCCTGACATTGCACCCCTGATCCACTGGTCATGGGTGCAATGTTATCCATGCTCCTACAGGAAAATATAATAAATGCACTTTTTTTTTTCTGCAAACGTATGTGCATTTATTTATTTTTTTTAAGGTACACTTAGCCTTTAAGTGTTCCCCATCTTGGGCTGCTGCAGTGTTTTTTAACTCTTTTTCAGCCTGCATTCCCCTGTCAGTGCCAAACATCACATCACAGGAAGTTTTTCACCTCCTCCATTCAGAAAAGGGCACTGTACTCTTTTTGCTGAATGCAAGGATTTGAGAAGGAAGATCATTATGTTCATGCACACCTTCTCAATTCACAGAATGATAGGGGCAAAGTTCTTGACCACATCTGATCATCCAGTTTGTATGCAGCATAGCATAGAGTGAATGTGAAATCTTATTCGCTTTTATTTGTCCATCTGAATGTGACCTTACAGATAATTGCAGGTCACATGTTCAGGGATTTTGTTATCCTGGATTGCTTGCATTTGGTGAAATACTCACTAGTATAAAATTCTCTAGTTTCTGATAGACCAATATTCTGGGAACTCTTAATACCAAGTCTAGAATGATCAAAGCTCTCTACCATGTACAGTGCCTTGAAAAAGTTTTCATACCCCTTGAAATTTTCCACATCTTGTCCTGTTACAACCAAAAACATAAATGTATTTTATTGGGATTTTATGTGATAGTACAACACAAAGTGGCACATAATTGTGAAGTGGAAGGAAAATTCTAAATGTTTTTTTTATTTTTTACAAATAAATATCTGAAAAATGTGGCATGCATTTGTATTCAGCCCCCTTTACTCTAGATACCCATAACTAAAATCTAGTGGAACCAATTGCCTTCAGAAATTACCTATTTAGTGATTAGAGTCCACCGGTGTGTAATTTAATCTCAGTATAAATACAGCTGTTCTTTGAAGCCCTCAGAGGTTTGTTAGAGAACATTAGCAAACAAACAGCATCATGAAGGCCAAAGAACACACCAGTCAGGTCAGGGATAAAGTTGTGGAGAAGTTTAAAGCAGGGTTAGGTTATGAAAAAAATCACAAGCTGTGAACATCTCATGGAGCACTGTTCAATCCATAATCTGAAAATGGAAAGAGTATGGCTCAATTGCAAACCTACCAAGACATGGCCATCCACCTAAACTGACAGGCCGGGCAAGGTGAACATTAATCACAGAAGCAGCCAAGAGGCCCATGGTAACTCTGGAGGAGCTGCAGAGATCCACAGCTCAGGTGGGAGAATCTGCCCACAGGACAACTATTAGTTGTGCACTCCACAAATATGGCCTTTATGGAAGAGTAGCAAGAAGAAAGCCATTGTTGAAAGAAAGCCATAAGAAGTCCCATTTGTAGTTTGCGAGAAGCCATGTGGGGGACACAGCATACACGTGGAAGAAGGTGCTCTGGTCAGATGAGACCAAAATTTGTGTGGTGGAAAACTAACATTGCACATCACCCTGAACACATCATCCCCACCGTGAAAAATGGTGGTGGCAGCATCATGTTGTTTGGATGCTTTTCTTCAGCAGGGATAGGGAAGATGGTCAGAGTTGATGGGAAGATGGATGGAGCCAAATACAGGGCAATTTTAGAAGAACACCTGTTAGAGCCTGCAAAAGACTTGAGGCTGGGGCGGAGGTTCACCTTCCAGAAGGACAGCGACCCTAAACATACAGCCAGAGCTACAATGGAATGGTTTAGATCAAAGCATATTCATATGTTAGAATGGCCCAGTCAAAGTCCAGACCTAAATCTAATTGAGAATCTGTAGCAAGACGTGAAAATTGCTGTTCTCTATCCAATCTGGCAGAGCTTGAGCTATTTTGCAAAGAAGAATAGGCAAAAAATTCACTCTATATGTGCAAAGATGGTAGAGACATACCCAAAAAGACTTGCAGCTGTAATTGCAGTTAAAGGTGGTTCTACAAAATATTAACTCAGGGGGCTGAATACAAATGCACACCACACTTTTCAGATATTTATTTGTAAATAATTTTGAAAACCATTTATCATTTTCCTTCCACCTCACAATTATGTGCCACTTTGTGCTGATCTATCACATAGAATCCCAATAAAATCTATTTACGTTTTTGGTTGTAACATGACAAAATGTGAACAATTTCAAGGGGTATGAATACTTTTTCAAGGCACTGTACATACGTATAACTGGGACCATTAAGAGAAAAATTAATAACTCTGAAACTCCAGTCTATCAGAACCATTGCAACTGGGAATAACCTTAGGAAGGAATGATTGGCAAGAAACGCAGCCGACCAAGAGGCACTCTAAAAAGTTTGGGTTGACTTGGCTGGAAAGGACCATAAGACATTTTATGGAAAATTCTAGTTAATATAAACAGGGAAGGCTTGCAGAGCTCCATGTATAACAGTAACAGTGCACTCAGTGATAAGTATTGGTGCCTGCGTTTGCTCTGTAGCATATATTGGCGATACTAATTATCTGTACACATTACCAACATTTGAGTGATTACTTTACAATAAATACCTTACTAGTTTCATTTTGTTTTTCTTTATTTTACCCAGACAAACCATTTTGTTCCATCCAACACCAAAGTAACCTTTCTAAGACCTAGAATGGCCTCTTGCTCCTGTTGTCAGGATATTTCATGCCTTGTCTGCCAAGAGTGAGTGACAGCTGTCGGAAGTGCTGTAAGCCTTTGCTGCAGTAGAATTACAGCTGTTGTGATCAGTATGTACTGTAAAGAATGGGGCAGCTGCTTTGCAGTTAAGGTATTCATAGTTGTTTCACAGGCGGCTTCAAACCTCTTAAAGTGGATCTCTAATTTCTTGGGTTGGTTTCCTGCACTCTTGCAGTGGCCATTATGAGGGGTTCCCTCCTTGCTGGAGTTTTTATTTATTTTTATGTTATGGAAAATAGAGAAAAAAGAGAGGGAATACAAAAATGGGCACTAACATCTAAAATTCCTTGGTGATTAGGAACAGTCTGAGACCAAATAAACCTAAAATGTCACTCCAAGCTTCATCAAGATCTTGTCTTGGGAGGAGGAAAAGCTGAAGTCTTTCTGATACACTTAAAACCAGGTGCCTTTCTGATGTGCACTTCCATTTCTTCATTTTCAAAGTTCTGGATAGGAGCAGAGTTAGAAATTATGACAAAGAGATCTTACTGTTTCAGCACCCCAGACATATTGGAAACCAGACAGATTCAACCTACCCGACTCCACTCATATCTAAAATATCACTTTTGGTTGGACTAACCCTTTAACCGAAAATATGTTGAAGGGTATGAGCACAGACACTGTACATTTATTTATTACGAGTACTTATATAGCGCCGTCAGTTTACGTGGTGTTTTATTATTATTATTATTATAATACAGGATTTATATAGCGCCAACAGTTTGCTCAGCGCTTTACAATATAACGGGAGACAATACAGAACAATACAGTTCAATACAAGAGGGATAGGAGGGCCCTTCTCCTTGGAGCTTACAATCTAGGTTTTACATATATATTGCACATTCACATCAGTCCCTGCCCTCAAGGAGCTTACAATTTATGGGCTCATGTACACTGCAGCTGATTAACTGACGTTCAGGAGCTTTTCTGTGTTTTTTTCAGCAGCCCCTGAACTCTCCCTAATGTTTTCCTATGTGTCCATGTATACATAGTCGTTTACAGTTGTTTACAGGCAGTTGAGTTTACAGTCGTTTTTTTGATCTCAGCAAAATTGCGTTCAGGAGTAGATTTTAAGTGTTTATAAGCGTTTGTGTTTAGAAGCGTTTTTTGACTGGTCCATATCCAGGGCACAATTCACTAAGCGGTATCTTACCGCATCCGAGTATGCGGTAAAAATCCGAAAAGCATTTTTAAAAAACCCCTATTTGAATCAACTAAAAAAGGCTTCTAAAATACTGCATGAGTTATTTTATCAAGTCATGCGGTATTTTAGTAGTGAAAAGCATGCATTAATGTTTCAGCTGTCAGTTGGGTTCCCACTGACAGCTGAATGTAAAAGAAAGAATTGCTGGCAATTAAAAAATAATTTTAAAAAAATGGCGTGGAGTCCCCCTTCCCATCCATACCAAGCCCTTTGGGTCTGGCACGCCGGCGGCGGGCATCGTGATTTACGTTGGATCTACTTTTAATAAAGGACTTGTCAAAGAATGTCTCCTGTCTTTTTTCACACTACAGCTTTTTTTTTGTGAATAGGTAGCGGTACCATGTACCCCATACTCATTCACATAGGGGGGACCAGGATCTAAAGGGGGCTTCCAAATTCCGATAAGCCCCCTGCCCGCAGACCCCCACAACCACAGCCCAGGGTTGTGGGGAAAAGGCCCTTGTCCCCATTAACATATGGACAAGGTGCTTTGGGGGGGGAGCCAAAGCACCCCCCCCATGTTGAGGTCATGTGGCCTGGTATGGTTCAGGGGGGGAGGGGCACTCGTGCTCAAAAGCCCCACCCCTTTCCTGACCTGCCGTATGGATTTTGGGGGGGACCCGCACCCACGCCATTTTTTTTTTAATTTTGGCGTGGAGCTTCCCGTCAAAATCCATACCAGACCCGAAGGGCTTGGTATGGATGGGAGGGGGGGACCCCACGCTGTTTTTTTATTATTTTTTAATTGCCGGCAATGCTTTCTTTTACATTCAGCTGTCAGTGGGGAATCCCGCTGACAGCTGAAACATTACCGCATGGTTTTCACTACTAAAATACTGCATGACTTGATAAAATAACTCCTGCGATATTTTAGTAGCCTTTTTTAGCGAATTTACTATTTTTCAGTGCATTGTGGGCATCTAATTGCGGTAGGTAAACACTGATGTTTTTAACCTATGTTTTCTAGCAGTCAATTTCCAGCGGTCAGAAGAGTTTTTCAAATGCCCTATGTACATCAGCACTAATCAGTTCCCTACCACGCTATAGCCGAAAGACAGCTACAGCATGGTTGTCTAGTTCTGGGAGAACGTCCATGGACGTCCTCCCATAACACGCCCCCTGCATGCCCCGAGCGGCGCGCACCCGGCACTGCTGGTGATTGCTGTGTCCTATGGACGCAGCTGATCACGTGATATGGTAAACGGTCAATCACAGCAGCCTTTTTCCACATGATCAGCTGTGTCCAATGACACAGCAGATCACCGGGTAAATACAGTTGCCTGTTATTGGCTGCACTTTCCTCACGCTGTCACAGCATGAGGAAAGTACTGCCGATAACTGGCAATTGTCAGAGAAGTGATCGGCACTGATCATCAGGGCACTGATGATTAGCGCCATGATGATCAGTGCCCAGCAGTACCGCCCACCTGTGCCCATTAGTGCCGTCCACCTGTGCCCATCAGTGCCACCCACCTGTGCCCAGCAGTGCCACCCACCTGTGTCTAGCAGTGCCACCCTCCTGTGCCAAGCAGTGCAACCCACATGTGCCCAGCAGTGCCACCCATCAGGGCTGCCCAGCAGTGCCACCCAGCAGTGCCACCCATCAGTGTCCAGCAATGCCGTCAGTCAGTGCCACTCATCGGTGCCAATCAGTACTGCCCATCAGTGCTGCCTATCAGTGCCCAGCAGTGCCTCCTATCAGTGCAGCATCATCAGTGCCAGCTCATCGGTGCCGCCTATCAGTGCCTCTTATCAGTGCCCATCAGTGCTGTCTATCCGTGCCACCTCATCAGTGCCCCATCAGTGCCACCTATCAGTGCCCATCAGTGCTGCCTATCAGTGCAGCCTCATCAACACACATCAGTGAAGGAGAAAAATTACCTGTTTGCTAAATTTTATAATAGAAACGAAGAAAAACTTTTTTTTTTATTCATAGCGCAAAATCAGTGGTCATTAAATACTACCAAAAGAAAGCTCTATTTGTGGGAAAAAAAATTATAAAAATGTCATATGAGTACAATGTTGCATGACCCCGCAATTGTCATTCAAAGTGTGACAGAGCTGAAAGCTGGCCTTGGCAGGAAGGGGGTATAGGTGCCCGGTAGACAAGTGGTTAAGGTTCCTAATACACATACTTGGACCAGTTTATAGAGGATACAATTAACCTACCAGCATGTCTTTGGAAGTGTGAGTGGAATCCAGAGTATCTAGTTAAAAACCCACACAGACACAGAGAGAACATGCAAACTCTGTGCAGGTAGAGTCATAGTTGGGATTCAATCTGACGACCCTAGTGCTGCTAGGTGGAAGTGTTACCACTCAGCCACTGTGCTGTCCATAGTGACGAGTTCAAGTACTAGCTTCTCCTATGGCCCATGTCACACCAACAATTCTGTCACTAGCAAAAAATCACTAGCAACAGGATCACTACTCCCCTGTTCCTCTAGCTTTCCATCCCTCACTAGCTGGAGGGAGATTGCAGCTTGAAGTGTAGGTTAGTGTTCTTCTTGCTCTTTTAGCCATCCGGTTGTTCGAGCTAGTTTCACATGACCCTAACATGGGATACATGGGGGAGTTTTTCTTTTGTTCGACCCAGGAGGCTGAACGAAAAAAAAAAATGGAGAGGTCAACTACTAATTAAGCAATGTTAGTGTGCCGATCTCCCTGCTGAACTCTTTTTTTCTGAAAGGAGAACTGGGGCTTCCCCTCAAAACCCCCCTTAAAACACACCGATCAGTGCTCACAGTCTTTGGTTGCAAACACTGAAAGGATGCTGGTTCTCCATGGTCGATAAAAGTCGTTAGACTGGCTTCTGTTGAAAAGGATGCTGTACTTACAGGCCAAATGTCAACTGGTTTCTGTTAGAACTGGACAGTGTGTACCAGCCTTAAAACAGGTAACAGTTTGAATTGTTTCTAATTGTATTTTCTGCTTTTAACAAGCCCTTTTTTAATATCACATAGATACATATGCACACATGCGATATATATTCGTATACAAAGGACAGGGTTTGCAATATTAAAAACAGTATATATATTTTTTTCTCGTTCTGTTCTCATGATCAGTCTTTCAAAAGGCCTTTTTAATTACCTCTACAGGGTCATAGAAAGCCCAAGCTGTTTGCTTCATTAAATCTTGGAGGCGTCTTAGGAGCAACTCCCTAAACACAGCACTGTCACAGTTGTATCTAAATTAGCATCTGACTGACCCTCTTTTAAACGGGTTTTAAGTCCCATCTGACAGGGATTGGCGAATGAAACTAATTGGCGAGGTCTGCCAGGGAACAATGGGCTCTGCTGCTGCAACAAAAGAAGAAATGTTTCTTTTAATATGCTCCCGGATTCACACAAGTACCTATTTTTAATGAGTGCAGGTTATTGAGAAGTCTATTGTGTTCACTGTGTGACCCTCACAAACAGGCCTATTAGGGTAATTGCTGATGGTCCAGGCGAGGCACACAGTCCGCTACTGAGGAGCTGTTTCTGGGTTTACAGCACATTTTCTCACACAGGAGTGTGCCCAGTGGGGGCTGTAGAGCAGGGAATCGTTTGACTTTAATCAAGAAAGACTGTGAGGATATAAGTTGGTCCTTCCCACAAGATGAAAGACCTGCACATAAAAGGAATTGAGTTAGCTCTTTGACACATTATGCCATTAAGTGAAAGTGGAGGATTTTTAAAGGGTTGGGCCCACTGATGTAACCGTCCATGACCTACATGTGATATATAGACTTTTTAGGTTGATGATTTATTCTGCACATTGATGGTATATGCAATATAATGCTGTCAATTCACAAGCCAATTGCATGAAAGATGGTGTTGGGTACGGACCGAAGTTGTGTTTTTGCACAGTCACCGTGATCTTTCATCACAGCAGCTATCAGTGCAGAACAGAGGAGTGTCCTGAAGAAGGGGTTACATAGTGTTAAGAAGTTAACTTAGGTTAGGTTAGGTTATTAGTGATTAGGGTCAGGAGTTAGGATCTAAAGCTAGCCATATACTTTTGGATTTCTCTTGTCTATCCCATGGGCCAAACAAGAGAAAATCAGTAGATTTCTTTTTTTCTCCACTGCCAGCTGTTGTATTTAGTTGCAACACCCTGAATATCTGATAGGATGCAGTCACTGTTTGCCAGGCATTTTCCATCTAGCTCAGTCGATTTTCTAATGGACTTTTGCTAAGATGGGTGGTGTCAATAGGGCTAACTATAGCTCAAATTATAAACTAGTTTTAAGCAGCCCATAGATGATTCCATTTTCTTTCCTTCCACCATGGGTGGAAGGAAAGAAAGTCGCTTGATTCCCCCATCAACACAGAATGCCTCCCGCAGCTTTATTGTGTTCTGCCGGCGGGGACACGGGGAGCCTTCCCAGCCAGCAAGACCAAAATGATTACTGCTAGGCAGTAATCGTATGTAAAAAATCCTACAGGCTGGTTGTATCCAAGTCAATCAATGGATTGACTTGCGTACAATTAGCCCTCCCATACATGGATCAAATATCAGCTGGTTCAGCAGGGAATGGCCAAGATTTGATCCATGTATGGCCAGCTTTAGTGTTTATGGTTTTTGTTTGTTTTGTAGGTTACAGGCTAATTATTATTATTATTCACTTATTTTGGGGGAAAAGTTGTGGGTTAGGTTCATGTCACATTGGCCATTCATTACACAACAATCTAAGAATCAGCAGACTAAAAATGATTGTCACTGGAGCAGATAAACCGAACAGTTAACTCTCTACACACACAGTAGCTGCCAACACATACTTTTATGGAAACACGCTGTTTACAACATCTGTTGTTGCAAATCTGACCTAAATATATGTCAGTATAACTCACTGCCACGCCCCAAAAGGAATGTAACATATTTTACAGTATGGTAGCTTTTTCAAAAAGGCAATTCTTAATTTCAAGTTAGATCCTTCAGAGATTCAGTTTAACAATTTTTAAATGTCATTTTAATGATTAAAAGATGTTTTAGGATATAATTTGCTTTAAACTGGCTTTTCACCAAAGAGAATAACTTCAGTGAAACTTGTGAACTGGAGGGCAGGAACGCAGTTTTTATTTACCTTCATTCTCTGGGTTGTCCCTTTGGGCAAAGCTATAGATCTTATGGACCCTCTACAAAGATCTTGCCTGCAGAAGAGTAGAATCCCCTATACCAATTGTCTCTAAACTGTGGCCCTTTACACATTTAATGGGGCAAAATTCCTTCCACTGATACCAATGATGGGACACTATTCCTCCCACTGACACCAATGATGGGGCACTATTCCTTCCCTAATACCAAATATGGTGCACTGTTTATGCCCATTGACACCAGGACATTTTCTACTCCCACTGGCCACAGTCCAGCCCCCTAAAGTTTGAAGTACAGTAACCTGGCTCTTTGTTTAAAATGTTTTCAGACCCCTGCCTTATACCCTTGTCACAAAAAGCAGTGTAAGAAACCTAGAGCCTAAACCTTTTTACTGAAAATTTCTACCTCTGTTACCTGCTCCTTCCCACTAAAAGTGAACCCTTGCTGGAAACACTGGTTGACTGTTTTTTAAAGAGACTCTGTCACCAATAAAAAGCTGCAGATAAAAGTAAGACAAAAATCAAGTTTTTTAAATTGATTAACACTTAGGGGTGTATTTAAAAGACTTCAGGACCTATTTGTAAATGTGAAATTGCATGTGAATTCGCTGTGTGAAAGGGGGCAAAAACAAATGTTAAGAGGCTACAGTACTATAATATTTTATGAATGGAAAACTTTCGACACGGAGAGCAAATAGCCTAAAAACAATTTTTTGCCCCTATTTACACAAAATGAATGTACATGCAACTTCAGATGATGAAAAATGGTGCTTTTTTTTATAAATGCACCCCTTATTCAATATTTTTTATTCACTTGAAGTGTGCCTTTGAACTTTCAGGAAAATTTGATTTCACCAGTAAAGTTCATTCCCTAGCACAGTCCCCTGCCTCCTTGCATGTCATAACCCTGTCCTCTTCTGAGAGTGTCTATTTACTGTCTATGTTGGCCCAGCATCTTCCACCTTACCCTTTACCTCCCTACATAAACTTTTTTGAAGCTGCTGCAAGAGGAGCGAAGGGGAAAACTGTAGAGTGTCACTTGAGTGACAGCTTTGAGTCTGTCGGCATCACATCCAAGGTGCAATGTCAGCAGCAGTCTCAGGGCTGCTTTGGGACATCTACACAAAGAAGGATTTTACAGGTGAATAAAGAGAGGCTTTCTAGGCAAATAACACGCGTAAAGAATGTTAAATACATATTTTTTTTATAACATAAATACATATATAATGGACAGTCCGGCCTCAGTAAACCTTGAAACATGGTGGTTGACCCAAATTCATGTACCTGTTTCCAAAAGGTATATCAATATGTTGGCCACACCGATATTTGTCTTATGGAACCCTGACAGAATTCTAAAGCGTGTCGTAGGCACTCTTTATGATTTCTCCTGTATATGCTGTGAATCTCTATTGCAGTGGTCTCCAAACTGTGGCCCTCTGCTTGTGTTTATCTGGCCCTTGGGGCACTATTTCATCCACTGGTACCAACCGGTTATAACTTCCACCACTTACACCAATGAAAGGGGCACAACTTCCTCCAATGACACCAATGACGAGGTACAATTCCTCCCAGTGACACAAATGATAGGGTCCGATGACATCAATGGTGGGGCAGAAGTCCTACCACTGACACAAACAAAGGGGCATTATTTTTTTCCAACTGACGTTGGGACCTTTTCTACTCTCACTGTCCGCAGTACAGCCCTCATACAGTCTGAAGGACATTAAACTGGCCCTTTGTTTAGAAAGTTTGTAGACCCCTACTCTAGTGTAATCAGCAGAAGTTGTGTGCAGTAGTTGGTGGCTAATTGTAACCCAAGTAACAAAAAATGTTGAAACATATTTGTTTGTGAAAAGAATGCCAGCTCTCTACTGGCAAATGTGCTGAATCTTGCAGTGAATGTTTCCAATTCAGTAAAGACTTGACAGAAAAATCTGGATCATTATAAAATTGCAAATTTTATGAAATAGTGATTTTGACATAGAATTACTTCGTTAATATTAGACTTGTCTCAGATTTAAAATGCTCTAAGCTCATCTCAGCAGTAGCGATCCCACCTGGTGAGCAGAAACACATAACTGATACTTAACTGGACACCTTATTATCCATTAATTGGATTCTGTTTATATTCTGCTCCTTACAAGTGTCACAATGGCTAAATTTTATGCACGCTCACCCATAAAGCTTTTAAACAGCCAGCAGATGTTATTAGAGGGATTAGTTCCATATGGAGGGGCAGAGTTAGACACTACTTTCTTGTCAATTGACTGCACTCCCGTAGAGTCCACCACTCTAATCATTTCTGATAGTCATGTGACTTTAGATTCCGGATTTTTAAGGCGCACTTCACTCAGAGAAAATGCGAACTGTCATTAATTTATGTATATTAATGAAAAATGGGATTTGATTAGTGTTGAGTTTCTGGTGAGTTGCAGATCATGTTATTTTTATGATTCAGAGCTTTGTGTCTAACTTAAAATCAGATCTGTACCTTTCTTAGCCCATCAATATGTCCTTCAAGGAGGCTACTGCTTGTTCAGTTGTGAATCAGTGAAAATTTTCATAACACCGAATGTACCAATACCACAACATGGAGCGTCTCGGGTGCACCCAACACAGGGAAAAACAACTCACAAACTACTAACCATCACAAAACTATAATAGCCTTTACACCCTGGGCAAACCGGGTGCAACTTACCATGCTATTTGCCATGCCATACGAGTTGCAAATCACATGGCAAGTTGCACTCTATTGTCCTCAATTAAAGTGGTCATATCAGTGCGATTCTGACTTAGTTGGAGCCGCACCGATTTCTAAAGTAGTGCATACACTACTTCAGGTGCGAATTGCAGAAACATCTGTGCAGATGTCTTGCAAGTCACTCCTCAAGTTGGAATGACATCCGACTTTGAAATTGTGCGACTTCACTGGAAGTCGCACAATTTCAAAGTCAGATAGGTGTGACTGGGACCTTACAGTAGACACTAAAGCTAGCCATACACAGCTTGATTCTCTCTTGTTTGGCTTGGAATGAACAAGATAAAATCAATTGATCCCCCCTATCCACTCTACACAGCATGGATGGAGAAATATCCATTGGCTGCTATTGTATTTAGACAGTCACAACACTTGAATTCAGACTGTCCATGCCCAGCCTTCAGCACCCTGTGCTTAGGAGTGCTAAAACACCAAGCCAGTCATACACTCATTAGTACAGGCAATTATTCAGCTTTAACAGAAATCCATGAATGACTACGTTGCTGTGCCAATACCTGTAACTGTAAATGGAGCAAACCCTATATTGAAGAGTAAATTTCATGAAGAATTTATACACAGGAAACACCACCTCTTGTGTAGAATACACTACTCCCTTCCTATTGTAGGGAGATAGTGGCCTCTGAGAATAGAGTTTGGCTTGCAGAGAACATCTACTTTCCAGCTAAGGAAGATATATTAAACCGATTACCAGCTGAGCTGGATATTTTATTTTCCTGGTTATTATGCTGATCCTCTTGCTAATCATCACTAAACTAGTATGCAGATAAGGACTTTTCTGTTCTGCATACTTGTTCTATTTTTCTATTCTACATACTAGTTTAAACTCTGAGCACAAAAAAAAATACCCTTGCAGTGGGACCTCCCCACTCTACAAGGGTTAGCTGCTTGTTAATTCTAGGGGTACAAAGAAAAAGAGTAATACTTCTTACTGTAGGCTCCCTCCACCCATGTGTTTTGTCCCGCGAAGCCTCCTTTCTAAGGTCATATTCCTGCCTCCTTCATGTGCAATGCAGGGTTGAGAGCCCTGCATTGTACACGATGATACAGAGGTACTGCACACATCCTGGAGAGGCAGGGAGAAGAAAAAAGCCCCAGAGTATTAATTAAGGGAAGTAGTACCACCTCTTCCTCTACTGTAGACTTATCAAGAATGTAATCCTTACATTGCAGGGTGCTCTATTGCAAGGGTTTTTATTTCCTGCTTCTCATAATTGGGCTTTAAGGACAGTGACTCATAAACTTCAAAAGCCAAAATATTAGCATAACAACTAGGCAGCTAGCATTTTTTGGAGAAGGTCAGCAATAGCACCACAAATATTTCTCATAGGAACAAAACAGATAATTATGTGTTGATAACAAAACAACTGGACCTGGTGTGCAGAAAAATTATTTAGGTTGTTTCCTGAGTCAAATCTCTATTTGTATAAAACATTAATGGACCTTATTTATCAAACAGTGTAAAGCAAATTTTCTTGTGATCTGTAACAACCATTTTGCTTTGGAGCCCTGGGAGAATGAAAGGAAAAATATGATTGGTTGTTGTGAAAGAGCTATTTTGTTTCACAACCTGCAAAGGAGATTGGTAGTTGCTGTAACTGGCAGGTTTCCTACACCAAGAAACTGCATTCTACATAATGTAGACATTCCAGACCACATTCTGTATAATGTAGACAGACCTTTCCTTTTCAGAGGATTGGTTTGGAAGACAATTACAGTTAGAGTTTAGAGAAATGCACCCAGTGGTAACTATGGCTTCATACTATGCTATAGAAAGACCTGCTGAAACAGCTCGTAACTTTCTTAAGTGTCACACAAAGTCCAGCATTTCTTAAATATGCTCATGCTCATATTACCGTGTGACTGGATTTCCTCCCGTTATGTGTTATTTTTGCACTATGAAATGGGCAAGGGGCACATGAATGTAATAAAGGTAATTGAGCTTCCATGTTTCAGACATCTGAGAACTCTGTCAAGAACTATTCAGGCAGCCAACAAAGTATGTTTCAGGCGAAAAGCCACAATTTTGGTAGAACATGTTGAAAACCCAAACTGCCAAATTGCATGCCTACGACTCCAATATCAACATTAGCATGAAATTGGCTTTTTTAGAAAACAAACCTTTGATTGCACTGTGTTTTGATTGAGTATGTGTTACATAGTTAAGAGTTAAATGGAGAGACTGTTTCTGCAGTGTTTAGTGTATGTGTTGGGTCATACACTTGCCCAAGGTTGAAATTGAACGCAATTATTGGACCTGCTTTGGGAGTTCTTGGACAGAACAGTTGGTGACATATGAAGGTAACATTCTTGATAGCATGACCTTTAATAAATACCAGTAGAAACTTCTAAAGAAGGGAAATATTCTTAAATCAAAAACTATGATTTCAAGACCGAATGCTGGTAGACTGGTTTACCACTTCTACAGTATCTATCAAGGGTTCCGGAAATCTGATCCTCTACTATTCTCCATGGAGACACACTATATACTTCATAATACAATATAAATAAAAAGCAGGAAGATCCATTTTAATGGCTGTAGCAGGTGGGTGGACTTGAGAACTTTGTAGAGCTCTCTCCCCCTGGCATTCTGAGAAGTTAGTGGGTAAGTCACCAGCATTTATGAAAAACATAATCATAAGATAAAAATTGAGTGATTGTGTTTTGTCTTTGTGTTCTAAAGCAGGGGTGTTCAAAATATAGCCCGTGGGCCACATCCAGCTCGCTACAAGATTTTACCTGGCCCACAACTAGGGTGAGTGGCAAATCCTCACTGTGCACAGATTGAGGATAAGGGTCAGCAGAGATTGCCTGTGTTCTTTCTTTCACACCCTGCCAACCCGCACTGGAACTTTGTAAGGGGGGACTATGATGAGGGACCCTGATGTAAGGGTAAATTTTGATGGGAGCCCTGACAAAAAGAGGGACTATAATTGGAGACCATGGTGACTGTGACGTGATTCATATGGGAACCCTGATGTAAGGGGAGGGCTCTGATGGGAATTTGTTTTGGCACGATAATATCTGTAAACTATACAACATGGTCCTGACATTGAAATCTTTGGAGAACCCTGTTTTACAGAGCTGATATCAGGCACTGAGCAGTGAGGGTGGCTTTAAATCTAATTCTTGCAAAGATCAATAGGGCATGATAGGAAATGCTGTAAAATGTGAAAATGACCTATTGCAGTAAGTGGCTAGCCTATTACAAACTGTAAAGGGATCAAATGTTCCTTATTTACACTTGTTGATTGTAGTGGGCAGAGATAAGAGATTTGGATCTGGAGTTCCTAGCTAAAATTCTTGCCAATCATCACTTAGTGAATTTTTCTTACTTTTCTGATCTTTAGGTACCAGTCTGAGTTTTGTGTATGCTGTCATGATATTTGCAACCTATTGAAAATCGATGTATTCTAGAATGACCGGAATAAACACAGGGCTTCCGTAGGTTGAAATATTGTAAACTGTAAATATTCTGGCCACCATAGGAGGTCTGTTGTGCAGATCACAGGTCAGCGTTGTAAGGAGATTTGACAAAGCAGAGCTGTCAGTCACTTGATCACTTCCTTATACCCAGTTCAGTCAGAAATAGTTTG
This sequence comes from Staurois parvus, assembly GCF_062004578.1. NCBI lineage: Eukaryota > Metazoa > Chordata > Amphibia > Anura > Ranidae > Staurois > Staurois parvus. Next base: position 5,272,206 of record NW_028318183.1, on the reverse strand, counting down.
ATTGACAGGTTTATTTCCCTGAGATTCCTTAGGAGATGTGTTGCCACTAGGCAACAAGGTATGTGGGAAAATATTTTGATAGATGCACAGCTGGTGCTTGATTTTCTATTTTCCTTTCTTTTTTTGCTACCCCAGCAAATAAACTGCTAATGCTATTCAGGAAGCCGTGTGACACCAAACAAGTTAATTCACCAAGTATACATACATGATATTAGGCCCTCGGTTTTTAAGCACTTCCAGCCGCAGATGTATTCACTTACTGTGTATGCAGGTTCTTTATCTTTTAATCCTTCCCTATGTTCCAATTTAAAGTGATTGCAGGTCTTACATTTTCTTTTTTTTTAAATGACAAACAGGTTTATACTTACCTGACCTGTAGAATGGAATTACACAGAGTGGCCCCGTACCTCTTATTTGTAGGTCCTCCGCCGCACTTCTGGCTCCACCTCTTCTTGGTGTGCTCTGATATCAAGCCACTTCCTATCCCACCACACCTGCAAGCTCAGTCCCGGGCCCCGCTGTGTGTGTCCATTGACACAGACAGTGAGGCTTGGCCGTGTCCCCTGTCCCTCGTCCCAAGATTTGACTGACAGCAGCAGAAACCAATGGCTCCTGCTGCTCTCAGCAAAGCCTGTGAGAGTGAGGAGAAGGGGAGAGAGCTGCTGCAAAAGGGCAAAGTGCTGGATTAAGTGAGGGCAGGTATTTGGGGGGGGTTGAAGGGGCGATACCGCAACCTAAACATTTTTTACCTTAATGCAAGGCATGCATAAAGGTAAGAAATGTTTAGGTTTTAGAACCATTTTATGCTAGTGCCATAACTACTGTCTAAGCTTCCTATTCAAGGGTGGCTCCTTTCTCTTGCAGTGGCCTATGGAGCCACCATTTGCATCCAGTTATGTCTCCCTAAGACGGCAAAGCACTCAAATGCATCTTCCTTTACCTTCCCCTCTCTTCTTCAAGCTAACAGACTGGCTGGAGACTGTATTGTCCTTTGTTAACTCTTTCCAGCATTGAAAAGTGTAAAATACAAGTGCTCGAGTAAGAGTTTTAACAAAACGCTTATTGGGAAATGTTTAATATATTGTGTTTATTCCTGGATAGTAAGTTTCATATGCCCTTATATTGGAGCAAGAAACTAGTGGTGTGTGCTGTGACGGAAGCAAAAGGCAGGACAGAACGCACATGGAGGATGATAAACACACAAAGCTTTATTGAACTATGGAAGGCACTCAATCAGGGTAGGAAGGTAGCATCCGGGTACCCAAAAAAGGGGGGAAGAGGGGGGGAGGAGTCCAAACAGTTATATACCGGCCCACGATAGGGCGCTTCGGGTAGCAATGGCTCGAGCACTCGGGGGGGGGGGCAATACAGGTAGCTACGATAATCCGGACACGCAATAGGCAGTCCGAGCAAGTATTAATCCCGGCACACAATAGGGGCAGTTCAGGCAGCAATAATCCGGCCACTCAATGGGGCAGTTCAGGTAGCAATAATCCGGGCCCTCAATGGGGCAGTTCAGGTAATGGTAATCTGGGCACTCAATGGGGCAGTTCAGGTAAGGGTAATCTGGGCACACAAAAGAGGCAGTTCAGGGCCCTCCACAACATGCGGCTTGTAGGGACACTCACGGCAGGTGGCTTCCAGGGACACTCGCGGTAGGCGGCTTGCAGACACTCAGCTGCAGGCGGCTTCCAGGGACACTCACGATAGGCGGCTTGCAGACACTCAGCAGCAGGCGGCTTCCAGGGACACTCACGATAGGCGGCTTGCAGACACTCAGCAGCAGGCGGCTTCCAGGGACACTCACGGTAGGCGGCTTGCAGACACTCAGCAGCAGATGGCTTCCAGGGACACTCACGGTAGGCGGCTTGCAGACACTCAGCAGCAGATGGCTTCCAGGGACTCACGATAGGCGGCTTGCAGACACTCAGCTGCAGGCGGCTTCCAAGGACACTCACGATAGGCGGCTTGCAGACACTCAGCAGCAGGCGGCTTCCAGGGACACTCACGATAGGCGGCTTGCAGACACTCAGCAGCAGGCGGCTTCCAGGGACACTCACGGTAGGCGGCTTGCAGACACTCAGCAGCAGATGGCTTCCAGGGACTCACGATAGGTGGCTTGCAGACACTCAGCAGCAGGCAGCTACCATTGACACTCAGCAGCGGTCAGCTTCCAGGGACACTCAGCAGCAGCAGGTAGCGATACTCCTTGGCACCCAGCGGGTAACAGGCAGGGGCAGCTCCCCAGGGACACAGCGATCAGCAGACAGGGACCCTCACGGTGCTCAGCTTTCTAGAGACACAGTGATCAGCAGACAGGGACCCTCATGGGGCTCACCCTTCTAGGGACACAGCGGTCAGCAGGCAGGGGCAGCTCCCCAGGGACACAGCGGTCAGCAGACAGGGGGTAGCTTTCCAGGGACACAGCGATCAGCAGAGGAGGCAGCTTCTCAGGGACACAGTGATCAGCAGACAGGGACCCTCACGGTGCTCACCCTTCTAGGGACACAGCGGTCAGCAGGCAGGGGCACCTCCCCAGGAACACAGCAATCAGTGGACACTCAGCGGGGTCTGGGCTGTGGGGGTCTGGCCTCATCTCAGACCTCGCATAGCACCCTGTCCCGAGCAGGGGACGAACTTGCGGGCTGGATCCCGCTCCGGTCTTCTTAAGGCAGAACGCTTCCCGGTTGCCCTGGCAAAGAGGCACGCCTCCCTGACTCGGGCCGCGCTCTCGTGAGCGCGGCCATTATCTCCGGCAGACACAGAGCGCAGGAATCCTCGTGCCCGTGCTGCACCCCCCGGGGGGACATGCTGAGACATCCTGGTGGCCTGCGCCATAGGTCTCCTGGCGGGGGGTCGCGACTCTCCAGCGACATTGCTGGGAGAGATGTGACGCGCACCACAGGGGCCACTTCCTCCCATCCTGCACAGCCATTGAAGTAGGCTGTGATAGGATGTGAGGAATCTGCAAGGGGGAGGGGTGAAGGGACAGGCAGAGGGACAGCAGGCACAGGGGGGGTGGGGGCACGGGGCACACCGTGACATGTGCTATGTTAACAGAGCAGGTGTTATTATTATTATTATTATACAGGATTTATATAGCTCCAACAGTTTGCTCAGCGCTTTACAATATAAAGGGCGACAATACAGCAACGATACCGTTCAATACAAGTGGGTTAGGAGGGCCCTACTCCTTGGAGCTTACAATCTAAGAGGGAGGGGCTGGCAGTACAAAAGGTAATAACTGTGGATGAACTTATAGGAGAAATAGAAGATTTGGTTACTAGCTCAAGGCAGGATGGGCTTCCCTGAAGAGATAGGTTTTCAGAGATCGTCTAAAAGTGAGCAGACTAGGCGATAGTTGGATAGATTGGGGTAGAGAGTTCCAGAGGATGGGGGAGGCTCTGGAGTAGTCCTGGAGACAGGCATGGGAGGATGAGACAAGGGAGCTAGAGAGCAGAAGGTTGTGGGAGGAGTGGAAAGAATGGTTTGGGTATATTTGGAGACAAGATTGGTGATGCAATTTGGGGCAGAGTTATAAATGGCTTTATATGTTATTGTTAATGTTTTGAATTTTATTAGGTGGGCAATGGGAAGCCAGTGGAGGGATTGGCAGATATAGAACAGTTAGTAAGATGGATGAGTCTGGCAGCAGCATTCATGATAGACTGAAGAGGGGATAGTCTGCGATTAGGTAGGCCAATGAGGAGGGAGTTACAATAGTCAAGGCGAGAGATAACAAGGGAGTGAATAAGTTGCTTAGTGGTTTCAGAGGTTAAAAACGGGCGTATCTTGAAGATGTTGAGGAGATGAAGTTTACAAGATTTGGACAGTGATTGGATTTGGGTCTGAAAGGACAGATGGGAGTCTAGGATTACACCTAGTACCCTGGCATGAGGGGAGCGACTGATGATTGTGTTATTGATCTTGATGGAGAAGTCATGGGTAGGGGCACGGGCTGGAGGGAATAGTATGAGCTCAGTTTTGGAAAGATTAAGTTTGAGGAAGTGGAGTGACATCCATGCCGATATGTCACTTAGTACGTTAGTAATGCGAGAGGAAACTAAAGGGGTGAGGAGTAGAAAGATAGATTTGTGTGTCATCAGCATAGAGATGGTACTTAAAGCCATGGGAGTTTATCAAGTCACCAAGGGAGGAGGTGTAGATGGAGAAGAGAAGGGGTACCAAGGACAGAACCTTGAGGGACCCCTACAGAAAGAGGAAGTGGAGGAGGAGACAGAGTTATAGGTAACACTGAAGGAGCGCTGCAATATGGAGGAGAACCAGGAGAGAGCAGAGTTCTCGCAGGCCAAGAGAGTGGAGTTTTTTGAGGAGGAGGGGATGGTCAACCGTATCAAAAGCCGCAGAGAGGTCAAGTAGTAAGAGTATGGAGTAGTGGCCATTGGTTTTAGCTGTTAGTAGACCATTACTGAGTTTTAGTAGGGCAGTTTCAGTGGAGTGTAATGCGCGAAAGCCAGACTGTAAAGGGTCAAGAAGGTTGTTGTCAGTGAGGTAGGAGCTCAGGTTCGATCTGCTGATCGTGGGTGCAATGCATTACAGGCTCCTAACAAAAAAAATAATAAATGCAGATTTTTTTTACCGGTAAAAAATGTGCATTTATTATTTTTTTTTTTGTAAAGGTGAACTGATCCTTTGAGATAAAAATACTGAGGTTTAATACTACTTTACAGAGAAGCTATATTAGTTTTGAATTCATTTTGTTTAGTTTTTGTATTTATGATTGTACATCTTTGAGCTGTTATTTAATGCTTGTTTTTACTATATGTATGCAGTGTTTGTTTTACAATTAAACATTTATTTATTTATTTTAGGTACTTATATAGTGCCGTCAATTTACGCAGCACTTTACACATATATATTGTACATTCACATCAGTCCCTAACCCTCAAGGGGTGTACAATCTAAGGTCCCTAACTTACATTCATACAAACACATATTAGGGCCAATTTAGACAGGATCCAATTAACCTACCAGCATGTCTTTGGATTTAATACACATCAAAGGATTCCCATGACACTATGGGATAACTAGGGAGATAGCACTGCAGAGATTCTTGCTTTGCAGCTTCCTTCCTCTGAATCTTTGCACTGAGCTTGCTAATAAGGGATGAGTCACTGTTCTAATGACTTTTTGAGTTTTGTGACTGATAGACTTCTTTCCGTATGTATCAGGAAAGATACAATGCTAAATGTGAAAAAAATAGACTACAGTGCCTCCTTTTAAGTGGAACGCAAAATTTCAGTATGTAATCTTACCTATTTACCTGAGTTAAAAAATAAGTTCCAGACCATAAAAATCAAAGAAAATATGTAGAAAATCACTATGCCTGATTCACCACACTTCTCACATGGCATCTGGATGGGACTGTAGTTATGACATGCAGCCACTTGCTGATGCTTCTGTGTATGGCTGCAGATAACTTAGAGAGTGTTGTGTCTAAACTAGGGAGCCCCATGGTCCACACAATTACAGGTTCAATGCATTAAATAGATAAGGAAACTGATAATTAGGCTCCATGCACACTGGGCGTTTTAATAACGGTGGTAGTGTTAGCTGTGTAAAGTCCCGTTAAAAGCGCATGTTTTTCAGCTTTTTTTGCGTTTTTGCATTAGCGTATAGCCGCTTTTTGCCGCGTTTGCTTTTTTAGCATTTATTTTTACCATAAAAAAAATTTTTGCTCAAAAAAAGTCCTAAAACATTGGTTTGCCATGTTCTACTGTGTTTTTCAGCATTAGAGCGTTTTTACAGCTAAACAAAATCCTCTACAAACCCACTAGTTCTGGGCTTTTTTCCAGCCAAAAAATGCCCCTGCCAAAAAACGCTGATTACAGTCTATGTTTGTATGGATACATAGGATAACATGCTGGGGAGTTTACTGGCTGTGGAAAAAAATGCCAAAAGCCAAAAACAGCTGCTGTAAAAACATCCAGTGTGCATGAGGACTTATAGTGAGTAACATGACATGTAACTAACTGGACAAACTTTATTTATTTCAGGTACTTGTATAGCGCCGTCAATTTACGCAGTGCTTTACATATATATTGTACATTCACATCAGTCCCTAACCCTCAAGGGGTGTACAATCTAAGGTCCCTAACCTACATACACATATTAGGGCCAATTTAGACAGGATCCAATTAACCTACCAGCATGTCTTTGAATGAATGTAAAGATGTAAATTAGAGCCACAGAGCAACATGTCTGTGCTCACTGGGTCAATTTAAATGCAATATTTTAATGTTTGACTTATTTTTAGCAAATCATATGTTACATGACCTTTCAAAACCATACATGTTCAGCATACAGTTTAACAGGTTACTGCAGGTACAGTTGTTTCATTCTCATTAGTGCCCTGTACACCTTTACATGGCTGCTCCTGGCTGCCATGGCAGAGCCTGCCTTCCCAAAACAAACAAGTTCACCTGGCAAATGTCAAGTCTGTTCCTCAACAATCTCCATCCCTGCCTTTATTCTATGCTCTGCCAAGCTGTGGAAAAATCTGCAGTAGCATTTCACCAATCTGTAGAAAATGCCAATTTGTTGCAAAAGCCAATATTCATGGTTTATTGACAGTTCACCGCCTTGAAAAAAAGACAAATAAAAAGTTAATCTTATTGCTTGTGCTGCTGAAAATGCTGCTCTGATTTCTCACAACAGCTGGTCACATAATTGTAAGTCCAGGCTTTTTATAGCTTTACACTGATGTGCCTAGGCATCTGGTCAGGTAATCTCAGCTGAAGGGAAGGTTCTGAGTTCAGGAAAGCTGGTGACTGGTTGGTTGTGCCTAAACTTTCCTCTTAGCTGGGACCACTGGTCCAAGTGCTTAGGCACATCAGTGTGAGATCTATTAACCAAAAGCCTACACCCGTGATTGCCTAGGCATCTTTTGTATTTTGTCTGAACTTGATGGACATATGTCTTTTTTTAAACCTGACTATTCATGTAAACATCTTGTTATGTAATATTTTATGGGGTCATTTTGATCATGCTGTATCTTCACTGTAAAAGTTTAATAATGATTTATTAAACCTCTTCACTATACAGATTTATTCATGTAAGAAGTTTATTTCAGTCACTGGGCATTAGTTTATACTTCAAAGACCTAGTCCAGGGATGTCAAGCTCAATTTCATTGAGAGCCACATCAGCATTATGGTTGCTCCCAAAGGACTGCTTGTGACTGCAAGACTAGATGTCCAGGGCACCCCCCCTTACATCAGATGCCCCCCACCATCAGAATTCAAGAGCCCCCCACACTCACTTACATCACAATGCACGCCCCTTACCTTGTGCAGCTGCTAGGAAGAAGCAGAGGGTAGAGCTGGGAAACAGAAAGTGTAGGGTCTGGAGGAGAACCAGAGAGACCTGGAGTCAGCTGCTGAAGTCTGATGAATGCAGAGACCAGGAGAGGCAGAGATGAGGGGGTTCTGCAGCTGCACAGAGAGGTGCAGGATCTAAGTTCTGTCCTCTCTGCTGCCGACTACTGAGATGGGGGGGGGGGGACAGAGACGAGCCTCTCTGTTGCTGCACAGAAAAGCGCAGGATCTGGTGGATGAGTTCTGTCCTCCTCTCTGCTGAGACAAGGTGTGGGATGAGACGATGGGGATACCGCAGCTGCAAGAAAGGTGCGAGGACCACATGAAATGGCCTGGTGAGCTGGATTCAGCCTGTGGGCCTTGTGTTTGACATGTGATCTAGTCTTTAAGGAATCCAAAACAAACCAAATTTTCTTTTAACCCAGGAAACTATCCAAGGTGAATGTAAACTTGCAGGTATAGTGAAAAGCTTAGATATTTTACAAATGCTCTGCTAAAGTATCATAAAACTCTTGAAATGAATCTCTGCATTCCCATCCAAATAGTAAATTGTCTGTGAATCACTGGGAAGGCACTAAATGCACATAACATGTCTATCACCCGAGACGAAACTTTGTGGGTTAGTAATTGGTAGATTTCTTACCTCAATTATAGCAATTCCCTTGGATGAACTGAATGCTCTGCTGTGGTTTTGTAGAAGACAATGTAACTATTAATGGAAATAGTACTTACTTCAGGTTTCATTATTTACAGGCGTTCATGAACTTGTGTGCTAATGGCTATTCCAGCAGCTTAATGCAGTTTTTTGCTTTTTAACTTTTGCAGAGTTTGACATTGATCCACAAGTGGGCTTTTTTTGTTTTGCTGAGGGATCTTGCAGCTGCATGTTCAGCCAGTTAGACATTCTTTCCGTTTCTACTTCCTAGGCGTGTCATCTGGTAACACCCCAGCTGGTTATTGTTTTATAGGTCACTAGTAGAGAGCCCTGTGGGTGTATATTATTATTATTATTATTATTATTATTTGTTGGTATTTATACAGTACAGCATTGGTAAGGTTGTGCAGCCCTTAACAGACTACACCATTCTCCATTGAAAATAAACTTACAAGCTAATGACCCTACCACTTTCACACCTAAAATTCACTTGGAAAGATTTCTGATGGTGTTCGGTCTCACAAGTTTAGTTCACATACATTAGGACTAATTTTGGTCAGAATGTGAATAATCTACAGGTATGTTTTGGAAGAAATCCAGGACAAAAGAACATAACGACATTAGAGATGATCCTTTTTGGATTAGAACCTATACTGCTAACCACAGAACCTCTAGTGCAGTGGTCTCCAAACTGTGGCCCAGGGGACAGATGCGGTCCTTTGTTTGCTTTTATTCAGCCCTTGGGGAACTAGTCCTCCCACTGACACCAACATTGAGGCACTCTTCAGCAATGGGGCACTATTTCTCTCACTGACACCAAAGATGCCAGGACATTTTCTGCTTTAGTGTAACAAGGAGATGGTAGCTGCATATGCAGATTAAAGTTTGTTCTTATTACAAAATATCAGTTTTGACTCACATGGGCCATTGTCAAGCTAGCTAGATTTCTTCATAGCTGCAAGCTTGACAGATACATGTGGGTCAAAATGCAATTATTATACTGCAAAATAAAACTGAATTAAACTTGAAAATTACAGACAACCTTTATTACCAGCCTTGTTATATGCTTATTATTGCAAAAACAGAAATCAGATTTATTTATTTATTGCAGGTACTTATATAGTGCTGTCAGTTTATGCAGTGCATTTACATATATATATTGTACATTCCCATCAGTCCCTAACCCTCAAGTGGTGTACAATCTAAAGTCCCTAACTTTCATACACACACATACTAGGGCCAATTTAGCAAGGATCCAATTAACCTACCAGCATGTCTTTGGAGTGAGGAAGGAAACTGGAGTACCTGAAGGAAACCCACGCAGGCACAGGGAGAACATTCAAACTCCAGGGAGGTAGTGCTGTGGTTGGGATTTGAACCAATGACCCTAGTACTGCCAGACGGAAATGCTAACCATTTAGCCACTGTGCTGCCCATAAACTTATAAGTCTTATGACGTCTATTGTATACTGTATACAGAGATAACATTATACTGTACAGCAAATAAAATAAAAATGATGTAGCGCTTACAAAAAATAAATATATGATGCATAAACCATAAATATTGTGTATATAAGTGACACCACACAAACACACTCAATGACTATACTCAAAAAGTGACAAATAATAATATATGTGCAGCCTGTGGGCTGTATTCCTACATGAATGTATTGATCACACAGGGATCAAGAAATAGAGTGAAACAAAGTGATCAAGAAACTATATGAAGATGATGAAATAAAACTCCAGTGACCACACTAATCTCCCAAAAAATGTATCTAAATGAGATCACAAAACTATCTAAAGTGCAAAAAATAGTCCAATTACTACATCTGTTCTCAAAAGAAAAGGACTCTAAAAAGTCCAAGTGATGTCTTGCAATAAAGCAGTCCAAAAAAAAATGATTTATAATAAACCTGTATCCTCTGCCCCCTTGACATATTTTACTGCACCCCCACATCAGACATGCTAGATCCGACCCTGATGGTCACCAGGATAAATAAAGTTTAAATCTCCTCAGCAAGTAGCAACAAAAAACCTCACAGGGTACAAAATCTTTAATACTCTGAACAACACTAAAAAAAGTTATATCCCCCTCTTACCTAAGCTGTCCTAGACAAAAACCTACACATTACCCTTATAAGACCACAAGATACCTTTATATTTAGTAGAAAATCATGAGATTACAACAAAACCTCTGTATTTTGCCAAAATGCTTGTCAACTAAGAAGGCACAATCAAAGTGGTTTTAGTGAGTTGTAAAAGTGTAATGGGCTTTGTGTGGCTCCTGAGGAACACAGAAGCTCACTTTACTATCCTGGATGTTCCCTCATTTGCCTTTTTTTTTTCCTTTTCACAAAAATAAAAAAAAGAAGCTGACAGTATACAAATAACAATTAGAAGCACAAAAACACTTAATGAAAATTACTATATTACCCTAAGCACACCCTCCCAACAAAACACATCCTCTTAATAAGGGTCTCCAAACTTCCCTAAGGGCCAGTTTACTATCCTTCAGACGTTAGCTTGACTGTGTCCAGTAGGAGTAAACAATGTCCCAGTGTCTGTATTAATGCCCCATCATTGGTGCAAGTGGAAGGAATAGTACCTCATTATTAGTGTCAGTGGGAGGAATAATGCCCCATCCTTGGTGTCAGTTAAGAGAATAGTGCCTCATCATTGGTATCAGTGGGAGGATTAGAACCCAATTGTTGTTGTCAGTGAAAGTAATAGTGTCCTATCATTGATGTCAGTGGGTGGAATAATCCCTAATCAGTGGTATCAGTGGGAGGAATAGTGCCCCACTGTTGGTTTCAGTGGCAGGAATTATGCCCAACTGTTAATGTCAGTGGGAGGAATAAAGCCCCAGGGACCGGATAAAGGCAAAAAAAGGCTGCGTTTGGAGACCATTGCTCTAAATAAAGTCAATTTGTTCTCCACACAAATTTCACGTAAGTGGTTTAGTGAGCGAAATTGAGGGTTTCTGTTTTGGTATAACGCAGATGGCAAAATGAGTCATTTTAGTCAAATCAATTCAATAAGCAAAAGAGTATTGTGAGGATCCCGATGTCAGACCCCAGCCCTTCTCACCAAACTTGTGACTGAAGGACTAGCCAATATAAAACCGCGCTGTCATGTGCGTAACAATTCCACGCCCAGCTGCACCCTGCACAAAGATTTTCCAGCTAATGGACCACAACCTGTGTGCCGGCAGCCTGGGAGCGATTGTTACTGGGTCAGGTTAATTACACAATTAACCCTTCACACTGCCACCACCTCCTTTTTGTACAGAGAAAGAGGAAACTCAGCAATATCAGCAATAACACTATGATGTTTGAATAATCGTCGGTATACCACTGTCACCACAGGCAGAGATATACCGAAGTTTAAAAACACACACACAATAGCGCTTTTCAGAGGCAGGTATTCTTAGTTTGCATTAAAGAGCTTTAGAAACAGTTCAACACTTTCAGAAAGTAGAATTTATTACTAAAAGGTCAAAAGGGTGCAATAAAAATATTTAAAGAAAAAGATGTAGCCAATATATATAAATATACAGAGAACAATAGCACAGCAAAGAAATATCAGAAAGGAATTTAGATAGATAAAGTACTTGCCGTCAGCCTGGGTTAAGCAGATCAGGTTTCAGAGCAAAAGGGCTGTCTTCCAAGTTGGTTCCGACGTTAAAAAGGGAGATTCTTCAACTTTGCTCAACTCAGCTTAGCTTTACTTCAAGCACCACAGCCTTTATCTAGGAACTCCGCAGGGTGTCTCCCTGAAGCAGAGAACCAATCGCTTCATTTGGGGAGGGGGTTGTGTAGGCAGGGAGCTCAGGCTATGACCAAAGCCTTCACAAATCATACTATGGCCAATAACTTTTCCTAGGTACATATAACAAACATTCTATCCACGAGTATATTAATACCCAGCATCTTCTGCGGAATGTCAACATATGAAATATGAGATATCTGCTTGGATGGCTAAAGAGATATAATTTTCTGCTCTCCTGTATATGCCAGCTTAGGGGGTGTAATATACCAGGCGACTTGTCTTAAAGTGAGCCATCTGAATATGTGCTCCATGTTTGTGTAATTATTTCCTATTTGGAGATATAAAATGATATGGAAAACTGGGTTTTAAAATGTAAATCTGTTTTACGACTCCCTGGCATGTCTTCTGAAGCTCCATGAGGGCTTGGTTTATGTTCTTACAATATCCCAGATTGCAAGATAACAGGCATCTAGGCAACAGCTCGGCTGGGGGTTTTATAGCCATGATGCCCTTCCAATGAGTTTGCTGCCTGTGATCTCTGCAACAAACAGACCACATGTCACTCAACAGAGAGGGAGGGGGGGATTTCGGAGGAATCTGATTTGGGAGAGAGAGATACAATATGGAGGGGTTTGGAGCAAAATGGATGACCGTGTCCATTTCTGTGTGCATGATTGTTGCAAGTATGTCTACAGTATCTATCTATCATCTTTAGGTATAATTTGTACCAAAATTATCCTAATAATGCACACAAATTTTCAGGCTGTTTTGCATTTAGGTTTGGGTCCGGAGATTATCTGATGTGGTTACCTTTACCCATACATAAAAATGTATAACGAAAACAAAACAGCAAACATCAGTTGGTTTCTTTCCTAAATTGGAAATAGGGAAAGAATATGAAGTTTAAATAGGGTAATATGCTAAGTACTTACATTCCTGGGGACACATTAGATCACATTTTAATGACTTAGTATTTATGCATGGCTTTGTATGTGTTTGGAACAGAAAACAGCACATGTGTTTAGCTTGTGGATAAATAACCCGTATTTCTCTTGCCTCTGCCCCTTGTTTTCACATCTGTACATATGTCTGCTTAAAAAGGGAAATTTGTGTGGAAGGAAATAGTTTTTAACAACCATGAAAACAATGATTTTTTTCCTATTAGGCTTTAAACAAAATTTGATGGCATGTGCATTTATTTTAGTTTGATTATATACATTCTGAGGCTTAAAAGGAATTCTTGGTGTCGGCTGGGCCGTAATGAGACAGGCAGCTGCTGGGCCTTGCTGAAAGACATGTTGAAAGTGCCCAATCAAAGTCTCTATTCACATGCAATAAAGCCGGCATCCAGGCCAGCGCAGAGAGATGTCAATGTGTTCTGTAGTTCTAATCAGAGATCTGCTCCTCCAGATCTCTATCTTGTTCACTCATCCCATGCAAAAAATAATGGACCTAGTGCCAACTGTCATATAACAAACTGAAATTTGCCAGAATATATCTTGTCTTGCATACAAGAAATGTGATTTTTTTTCATTCTTTTATTTTTGATCTTTTGGGAGCTGAGAAAACATTTTGTACAGGTTTCTGAAAATAGCTGCATATTCTGCCTAGTTCTGTTTGATGATATGTGTTTAGAGTGTGTGACATAGTTAGAGAGATGGAGGATTCCATCATTTCTTGTATCATAAATTGCCATCGTTAACATGTGTATTCCTGTGGATTACACAGTGCACAGGGTAATGCAGTCTACACGTTTGTACCTACCCTGCTTCTAGTGGTAAACTTGAAATCTTTAAAACCCCACTGAACTCTCACTTTCAGGCCTCGTTCGCAAAATGTGCATTAATGTGTTTTTATGGATAAATGCAGGTCATGGCTAGGACAAATAGAAAGCAATAGTGTCCAGTTCACACCACAACAATGATGGGATGCGTGGGGTGGTGCAGAAAAATGCACTGAATGGACTGTATGTCACCACACAGCACTATGTGACATTTCAAATAAAGTAAAAAAGAAACAGAAACAAATAAGCTGTGTGATGTGCTGAAATTTGCTGTTAGGACTGGCACTGCACTAGTCTGCACAGTTTAACCATGCAGGATTTGTGAATGCAGCCTCAGTCAGCTAAATGTATTCCAGGTACATCAAACAGAAGTTGTGTAAAGTACTTACAGTTTGCTTTCTTTAGTAAGTACACAGAGCCTGATTTGAAATGCTGTAGAGATGGACCTTTGCTCTCTGTGTGGAAGCAGAGGTCTCTCTGCAGAGGTCTGAAACAGTCCTTATTCAGTAAGGGCTCGTTCACACTTGACTTTATTTCTAACTCTTGCCAAACACCCCTATTGCGTTTGACAGGTGTTTTTAACGCTCCTCAAACTCTCCCAAAACACTGAGATCCAGCGATGTGAATGACAGCCTCGTCTGCAAGTGTACAATACAAACGAACACGTGCCTGCATTAAAAATGGTTGTGTGTATAAGTGGGTGCTGCAGCAACCGTCAGCTGGAACCGAACAGAATCAGCAAGGGAAAATGTCACCAGCACACTGAAGATCACCAATATGGGTCCAAAAGTTTTAATGAATGATCACATATTTACAGCAAGGCAATGTTTCGGAGTCTCGCAGGACCCCTTCATCAGGCATGTGACCACATATTGGTGATCCTCAGTGTGCTGGTGACATTCTCCCTTGCTGACAGCCTCATCTGTCCCAGGTCTTTGCCTTCTCATTAGCTAAGACAGTGGGAGTGGGAGCCATTGGCTCCTGCTGCTGTCAGCTCCTACTGTTGGCTCCTGCTGCTGTCAATCACAGCCTCTCAGCCAATAAGGTTGCTTTGACAAAAATGGTTTTTGCAGAGCAAAGAAATGGGCTTGATTAAAGCGGTATTAAATCCAAACATGATTTTTTTTATTTTGATTTATTTCAGGTACTTCTACAGCACCATCAATTTATGCAATGCTTTTTTACGTATGTATTGTACATTCACATCAGTCCCTAATGCTCAAGGGGTGTACAATCTAAGGTCCCTAAATTACATCCATACATACACATTCCAGGGCCAATTTAGACAGGATCCAATTAACCTACCAGCATGTCTTTGGAGTGTGAGAGGAAACTGGAGTACCCAAAGGAAACCCATGCAGGCACAGGGAGAACATGCAAACTCCAGACAGGAGGTGTCGCGGCTGGGATTTGAAACAACGACCCTAGTACTGCCAGGTGGAAGGGCTAACCGTTTAGTCGCTGTGCTGCCCCTATGTAATATATTGTAACTTACCAATCATTAGATGTGGTGGCTGCATTAGATTTTGTTTTTTTATTATTATTGTTTTTCCCTCTGTTTTCACCTAGTGATCTGGCCAGTAACACACATCCAGTATTAATTATTATTATTAATATTATTATACAGGATTTATATAGCGCCAACAGTTTGCTCAGCGCTTTACAATATAATGGGAGACAATACAGCAACAATACAGTTCAATACAAGGGGGATAGGAGGGCCCTGCTCCTTGGAGCTTACAATCTAGGAGGGAGGGGCTAGTGGTACAAAAGGTAGTAACTGTGGGGGATGGACTGGTAGGAAGAGTAGAAGATTCCATTATTAGCTGACGGCAAGATATTCTTCCCTGAAGAAATAGGTTTTCAGAGATCGCCTAAAAGTGAGCAGAGTAGGCGATAGTCTGATAAATTGGGGTAGAGAATTACAGAGGACGGGGGAAGCTCTGGAGAAGTCCTGGAGGCAAGCATGGGAGGAGGAGACAAGGGAGCTAGAGAGCAGGAGGTCGTGCGAGGAACAGAGAGTACAGTTTGGGTGATATTTGGAGACAAGATTGGTGATGTAATTTGGGGCAGAGTTATAAGTGGCTTTATATGTTATTGTTAATGTTTTGAATTGTATCCGTTGGGCAATGGGAAGCCAGTGGAGAGATTGGCAGCCACCCCTTGGTGGAGAGATTGGCAGCCACCCCTGGCTGATACAGAACGGTTAGTAAGGTGGATGAGTCTGGCAGCAGCATTCATGATAGACTGAAGAGGGGATAGCCTGCGATGAGGTAGTCCAATGAGGAGGGAGTTACAATAGTCAAGGCGAGATATAACCAGGGAGTGAATAAGTTGCTTAGTGGTTTCTGAGGTTAGGAATGGGCATATCTTGGAGATGTTGCGGAGGTGAAGTCTACAAGATTTAGACAGTGATTGGATTTGGGGCTGAAAGGACAGATGGGAGGCTAGGATTACACCCAGTACCCTGGCATGAGGGGAGGGACTGATGATTGTGTTATTGATCTTGAAGGAGAAGTCAGGGGAGGGGGCACAGGCTGGGAGGAATACTAAGAGCTCAGTTTTGGAAAGATTGAGTTTGAGGAAGTGGAGTGACATCCATGCCGATATGTCGCTTAGTAGGTTAGTAATGCGAGAGGAAACTGAAGGGGTGAGGGGTAGAAAGATAGATTTGTGTGTCATCAGCATAGAGATGGTACTTAAAACCGTGGGAGTTTATCAAGTGACCAAGGGAGGAGGTGTAGATGGAGAAGAGAAGGGGTCCAAGGACAGAAACTTGCGGGACCCCTACAGAAAGAGGAAGTGGAGAGGAGGAGGCAGAGTTATAGGTAATGCTGAAGGAGCTCTGCGATAGGTAGGAGGAGAACCAGGAGAGAGCAGAGTTCTCGCAGGCCAAGAGAGTGGAGTTTTTTGAGGAGGAGGGGATGGTCAACCGTATCAAAAGCCGCAGAGAGGTCAAGTAGTAAGAGTATGGTGTAGTGGCCATTGGTTTTAGCTGTTAGTAGATCATTACGGAGTTTTAGTAGGGCAGTTTCAGTGGAGTGCCTACAATGTACCTATACTCTGGATGAAGGAACACAATGACCCCTTTGGACAGCAGCATTGTCATTCTGGTGGGAGGGAGGGAGGGAGTGTTAGAAGTACTAGCATATTGAAATACACTAACAAACTGCAGCCAAACTCCAGCTAATACTTTATAAGCAGTTACAGGGGAGAAGCAAAGGTCCGTATATGCAGCTAAGGAACCAGGATTTGGAGTGAACTTTTTGCCTTGCCCCCTGTATGGCCAAAGCACAGTTTTGCATGAATCATTCACAGTTCTCTTTATGATCTGCAAAATAAGTGAAAGCACGGCTCACCCATATGGTTGCTGGATTTATACATCTCTAGGGGGGTTCAGGGGTGATCTTAAATGTCATTTCCGTTCAGCTGCTGTGGACACCAGATGATAGTGCTGCCCTCCAATAGTTTCTCCAAAATGTATATATTAAGGCCCATTCATACTATGAGCAGTTACCTGTGTTTTTCTTCATGGATAACCACAGGTAGCTGCAATGCCACATTGAAAACAATAGTTTTCTGTGTGTCGTGTTTCACTGTGTTCCAGGGATATGTGATGTTATGCAATATGTTTGCATAATATCACACCTCTCTGGATGGCCCTGGTAACATGGTACCAAACACTGCTCTGCTGTGCATCGACATGAACGAAGTGCCACTTTGCTCACTTCAAATAAAGTTAAGAAAAAATAGGGAAGCTGTGTGATACAATTAAATATTTTTCATACTGCACCCTACTGCTAGATCACTGTAGCCAGAATGGATTGCTGGCACACACTAAACTGTGGCTGTTTAGTGTGCAGGGCAATGTGATTGGGCCATAAGAATAACTAGAATCTATGTGACAGATACCTTGTTTACAGCTGGGGGAAAAAATCTTGCTGGTCAACTTCATAAAGCTGTCTGAAGTAGATATCCACCCAGAAGTGATGGAATTGTGAAGTTCAAACTCCCAGGAAAATGGTGACAACTGTCTTTGTTAATTAATGTATGGGGGAGGAGGAAGCTGCAGTGTTTTTCCTTTTTTCTTTAACAGATTGATATTTATTTATTTTAGGTATTTATATAGCCCCAACAATTTACGGAGCACTTTACACATATATTGTACATTCACATTCAGTCTCTGCCCTCAAATAGTTTACAATCTAAGGTCCCTAGCTCACATTCATACACAGGGGCGGACTGACAACTTATGGGGCCCCCGGGCAATAGGGGATCATGGGGCCCCTGTGTCCTTGCCCAAACTCAAAGCCTATGAAAAAGGTACTAGGGGCATCTCATGGGGCCCCCTACTGACCCCGGGCCTCCAGGCAGTGCCCCAGTTTCCAAATGGTCAGTCCACCCCTGTTCATACATATAAATACTAGGGCCAATTTAGATAGGAGTAAATTAACCTACCAGCATGTCTTGTGAAGCATGGGAGGAAACCGGAGTACCTGGAGGAAACCCATGCAGGTGCAGGGAGAACATTCAAGCTCAGGCAGTTAGTGCCATGGCTGGGATTCAGATTGATAACCTTAGTGTTGTCAGTCAGAAGTGTTTACCACTTAGCCACTGTACTATGGGTGGGGGGAGGTGTGGTGTCAGCACACCTCTGACCTTTGGAGGATAGGCAGGCTGTTCTCCTAGCTTAGACAGAAAACTGACTTATTTGCCTAGTGTGGGCAGTTTGAAATAGGAAAGCAAGAGGGACTTGCAGGTCACCAGGGATTTCACTCAAAGGAACAGTACAAAGAAAACAAAATACTTTTTAACACAAGTACAGGCTACATCTGACACAAATCATGAATACAAAATGTTGGGGTAACAAACACTTTAATCCCTCAGTTCTCCTTTATTTTACTGCATGCAGTGCCAGACTAAATTTGTGATTTATTGCTGTAAATAAGAAAGCTGGTTAAGGGGCAGGCCAGCCTTTAACATTACCAGGGAAGTTTCATTAGAGCAAATTAGAGCAGTAGGATTTTGGCAACATTGAGCTCTTGTAGACTTCCAACATGGTTGCTCTTTGTATTTGGTTAGCTTGCTTCGCTATACTGTTTGTAATCTGTTGCTTCAGTATTTTGAAAGTAGAGGTAGAGTTCCTTTCACTGCACAGTCCTGTGCCACTTTGTTGGTTGTGGGTACAAATGGATCAGGTGGTGTGTGTAGGCAAGCCTATCTGTCGTAGATTATTTGTTCTTGAATTGCAAGCAACATAGTGGACATATGTTCACACTGTCACTGTGCTCACTAAGTTGTCATGGAGCAGTTAGAGACTCCACTCCGCACTCCCTGTGTTCTGTTTGTTCATATCCAGCAGCCCTCAGAGTCCATGAGCATAATGTGCTGAATAATCTGAAGTGAGCACAAGTTATAGTTCTTTAAAAAATTTACCTTATCTCCTCTTTGGCAGTCCCCCTTCACAGATGCTTGCTCCTCTCTCCTCCAGGTGCTTCCTTAGCAAGCCAGGTGCTTATGGGTCACCCAGAGTTGCGCTGTGTGCTTCCATAGGCACACACAGTGCTGTTAAGCCACACCCCACTCCATTCTTACAGGAGTTTGACTGACAGTAGAAGGAGCCTATGGCTGACACTGCTCTCAGTATCTCCTGTGTGACCAGGAAGTGAGAGCAGCAGTGTTTCAGCCTTGACAACAATGGAGCTAAGAGAGGTGCCAGATAAGTGTTTAGGGTTGGGGGAAAGGGGGGGGGCAGTGGTTGTAGAAAAACAGGTAGTGGGGCATTTTCTTATTAATGCAAGGGATCCCTGCAGTCAGTCTGGAGAAGCATTGGGCTGTTCCGCTTCAAAACGGTGTTCCATTAGTCCAATTGCACTCCTTTTTTGGTGTAGCCTCATCAATCTATGATGAGGATTGGGCTGTGCCAGATGTCAGGCAGGTGGAGTTCCTAGTACCATTC
Organism: Staurois parvus; assembly: GCF_062004578.1. Classification (NCBI taxonomy): domain Eukaryota; kingdom Metazoa; phylum Chordata; class Amphibia; order Anura; family Ranidae; genus Staurois; species Staurois parvus. The sequence goes on along the minus strand of NW_028318183.1, from coordinate 5,252,702 downwards.
CGAAACCTCTACTAGTAAAATCCGAAGAGGTTCATAAATAAGTCTGTGATCATTTGGGCGTAGAGTGGCTGGACATCCAAGGTGGGAGGCATAAAGGCTAAATAGGAATTGTCTCTGGTAGGGAATATGCTTTTCCCACAAAACATTCAAGAGTGATTGTAGGGCTCTGCATTTACACAGGGTGATAGTGGACAAGTCCTGGAAAACCTTAATTTCAGAGCCATTAAATGTAAATTCCTCTTGGTCTCAAGTCTTCTGAAGTATTTCTAATTTCAGCTGGAAACTGATGAAGCAGCACATATTTCGAGGAGGGGCTGGCTCTCCTCTGCTAGGTTGAGGGGCTCTGTGTGCCTGTTCAGAGTCAAAAGCTTGCCAGCATGTTGTTAAAGCGATTTTGTAATCTGTGCTGGCTTTTCTGGTATGCCCCAGATCCTTCGGTTTCTCTGCTTGCTCCTGTTGTCCAGGTCCTCAACATGTTTTTAGCATTTTTTCTAAGATGGGATTTGTGGTTTGTAGCCATCAATTGTAGGCCAAGGAGGACTTTCATCATGGCAAATGCCAATTTGCTCCAGCAGCCACTGAGCATAGATCCTCCCCTAGATCAGCAGTCTCTCTGGAAAGGGTGTTTTTAATATCTTCAGCAATAGTTTACAGGTCAGTCATTTTAGCATCTATTGTATTAGGTCCATGAATGTAGAATCGTACATGCCATCTCTACCACATGTCAGACTTCGCTACAAAAGAAGGTGGTGGACAATTGCATTTCTGGGGTGCCTGCTGGGTCTGAAATGGTTCTGATATTTCCATGACTTGTTTCCCATTTCTGTGGATCTGACTGCGGTGCTAAAGAGTGTTCCCTTCCGTTGTGCCAGACCTCTTTTACCAAGCAGCCATCATCATCAGCCACCCTGGATACTGTTTTTAGTAATCTACTGTCCAGACCTTCCCACTTGAGGTTGATTCTGTCCTTCAGCTTTTTCGATGAGCAGTGTTGTGATGCAGGAATAGAGGAATTGACCTTGTGGCTCTTGTGGCCATTAGGCTTTTTTCTTTTCTTGCAATTTTGGCATGGCGTTAACCACAGCATACATTACTGCACTTATGTGGATGTCCACGCCTTTCTTGCATTTTGAAGGAAAAGACTGATATTGCTGCCATTCCCATTGGATGCACCAGGCAGGGTCTCCAGTCTGATCTATGATTTGCCTTCACTGATGATGTCTCCTTTTCTCTCCTCTCACTTTACCTCAGTCTACTCTGGTTTCTGAGTATGTGTGGCCTTGCCTCTGTTGGGCCTAGTTGTGTTCCACAACAAGATTGGATGTGTTATGTACTTAGAAAGATGTTTAGAGGACAGTCCTGTTACAGCAGACGGTCTTGGCCTGTTCCCGCTCTATTTCTGGGAATTGTTTTTCCTTTTACAGAAACTGACATCTGTAGCTAAAATCCTGGGACCTCTATTTATGTAGGTTTGTCCTCATCACTGGTATCTCTCGCTCCATTGCCTGAGCCTGCTGCCTCCTCTGGAGCTATCAGGCCTCTAATCTCAAATTTCTGATTTCTGCCCATTTGAGCGTGATTAATGATGTCTGCTGACAGATGTTCAGATTTTTCCACTGTTGCCCTTTCAGCAGCAAATAACTGCACTTTTTCCATTATTGTGCCTGAAGATCTAATTTCTCTTTCTGACTCTGATTCAGAATTTTCATCAGCGTCTCCTATGGAATCTGCTTCATTTGGTCTGTTAGTGAATGTGACATGTTTGATGTCACTGTACAACTGGCCATTGCTATGGGGTTGAATCTGCTGTTACAGACACTCCTATGGTCTCTATTGCCACAAACATTTTTCCTGATACCTCCCTTCCTGGGAAACCTCATGTGTGAAGACTGCTATGACCCTATGCTGTCATGGCCTCCTGGTCATATGGGCAGTTTTGTCGCTTGAATAGGGTATTTCTGTGCTACTGGTCTCAACATCTGGTGGTACTTCACCTCAGTAGTCATCTTAAAGTTGAATTCCAGGAATTCAGCCACTTTGTAAAAATTTAAGGCACGCGACAAGTTAAATCCAAGGAGGTGCATGACATCTCCTGGACATCTCTCTATTATTTCCAGGTTTTTTGCTCTGCTGGAGAGACACCCTGGGATCTGAGAGGAGAGAAGCACACAATGCAGCTGTGCCCACCTCTCCAATCTGCTGCCCAGAAACCTTTGCATTTTGTAAACGTGTTCACATAATACTAAGGCTTCTGTAATTGGGTAGGAGGAGAGGAGTGGCGGGCATAGCAGCTGCAGTTGCTCTGCTGTTGAAGAGAGAGCTATCTTCCAGGAGTACTATAAACCTGTCAGATATAAATAATAGAGATAAGTGCAGATGTCATGCACCTCCTTAGACTTAACTCCTTTTACAAAGGAGCTGAATTCCTGGAATTTGGCCTTAATACCTTGGTGAATATTGCCTATACATTTAGGGCCTACATTAAAGCTCAGTCTTTGGTTAAAGGCACTATAAAGCTTCCTACCTGCACCTTGTGTTTATAACCTGCAGAAGATGTGCATTGATCATGTAATCTTTGCATTTTCTATATTTTTGCTTGTTTGAAACATGAGGCACGTGGCATGGCACTGCGGAGGTTAATGCAGGACTTCTATTCTAGTGTAGGTGAAAACAATTACCAGAGTTTACCATGCTGGAAGAGATGTGGTTGTTTAAAAAAATTAGCACGCATTTGTGATATAACACAGGAATGGCTAGACATGCATGTGACCTACAACAAGAAATGGCTTGTCCTGCTAGTGAATAGGTACAAGAAAGGTGAATTAATGGATGGAGATAGGGGAATTGATCAGTCATGAAACTACAAACTGCAAACCACAACATGTGAGCCCATCATTACAAGGTAAGGAAAACAAACAACACAGGGATTATCACCATATTAATACCTAGTTAACCACTTCAATACAGGGAACCTTCACCCCCTTACTGCCCAGGCCAATTTTCAGCTTTCAGCGCTTTCACACTTTGAATGACATTTGCAACACTGTACCCATATGAAGGTTTATAATTTTTTCACACAAATAGAGCTTTCTTTTGGTGGTATTTAATCACCACTAGGTTTTTTTTTTTGCTAAATAAAAGACTGAAAATTTTGAAAGAAAAACAATAGTTTTTTTTACGGTTCTATTTTAAAATTTTGCAAATAAATAATCTTTCTTCATAAATTTACGCCAACTTGTATTCTGCTTCATTTCTTTGGTGAAAATAACCCAAATCAGTGTTTATTTATTAGTGTGTAGGAAAGTTTGTAGGAGTCCACAAACTATGGTATATATACATCTGTAAATCAACCACTCCTGACATACTGATGGCCTGTCTCATTTCTTGACTCCCAAAAATGCCAGGATAGCACAAATATCCCCCAAATGACCCCTTTGTGGAAAGTAGACAGTCTAAGGTATTTAGTAGGAAGCAGGGAGAGTTTTGTAAAGTTGGAATCTTTTGTCACAATTTGTTGAAAAATTAAGAAATTAAAAAATAGTTTTTTTCACTTTTTTTTTTACATACTGTCACCAGTGCAGTACAGTGTCATCATAAAACTGGTGTGGTGGTGATCAGGGACACTGACTAGTGACAGTGTGTAAAAAAAAAAAAACACAAATGCACACACATTTATAATGTTTTTTTTCTTTTTTATTACTTTTTTATTAGTATTACAGTTTTACCATATTAACATTGTACTACTCTGGGGAATTGATCAGGATTGTTTTTTTTTTTTTTTACACATTATGATGGCTTATACAAGGGAATTTCATGGCATAAGCAACCATTTTCACTGAATGAAATTGATTAATTTAGTGTGTATTGTTGTAATTAGCTGTGATTAGCAACAGCTAATCACATTGTACATATAAGCTGTGATTGGCCCTGTCTGTACCATGTGATCACTGTGACTATCCACAGCTATCAACACAATTGCAAACGATTGGCATGAATCAAAGCCATTCATTGTTTACAATTGTCATGTGATCTGCTGTGATTGGACACAGGCCTGCTGTGTCTGGTGGGCAGACAGATAGAGCTGCAGTGCGGGACGTTCCTGGAGGACACCATAGGACGTCAACCCAGAATGACAAAGGTGGTTAAAACAATAAAACAACAAAAACATTTGAAGGTATACAATGTCTTTAACTCCCAGTTTGAGGTAGCTGAAATGATTTTCCGCTTCTGGCAGTGACCTTTGTTGGTTATACCATACCTACAGTGATCATATTCCTTAAAAGGAAATCCCCTATCTCAACTCTCAATATGCAGCTTGTTACGCAAATACATGAATCTATTCACTTTTAAAGTGTTACTATGCATATTATCCTACAGTGATATAGCCAAAAGATGGCTACAGCGTGGCTTTCCAGTTCTGCGAGGACGTCCATTGCTCCTCTCTCCTCTTTCTGTCCTCTGCCACCCTCTTCATTCTGCACTGCTCCTCCCTCCTCTTTCTTTCCTCCATATCCCTCTTCTCTTTGTCCTCTTCTTGACACTGCTTTCTGTACTCCTCCCTCTTCTTGATGCACTTCTCTATCCTCTTTACGTACACCTCCATCCTCTTTCTGTGCTCTTCATCCCTCTTTTTTCTGTACTCCTCCCTTCTCTTTCTGTTCTCCTCCATCCTCTTTCTGTGCTCCTTATCCCTTCTCTTTCTGTTCTTCTCCTCCCTCTTTCTGTGCTCTTCATCCTTCCTTTTTCTGTTCTTCTCCATCCTCTTTCCGTGCTCTTCATACTTCCTTTTTCTGTTCTTCTCCATCCTCTTTCTGTGCTCCTCATCCCTTCTCTTTCTGTTTTTTTCCATCATCTTTCTGTGTTCTTCATCCCTCCTTTTTCTGTTCTCCTCCCTCCGCTTACCTGTAGGTACAAGTCAGCAAGTGGTGTCTACTACCGCTTTAAGTTGATTCTTGCAGAAACCTGCAGCTGTTTGCTTCATACCAGAGAAATCTAAAGCTGTGCCCTCTACTCTACATTATAACTGATTAATGAAAACACTCATGGATAGTAGGAGAGCGCTGTCACATGAGTTTTAACAGGTCATGTGACCATGTGCTCCTTTTTTTTGTTAACAGGTCATGTGACCATGTGCTCCTTTTTTTAGTCCAACTTATTACAATAGATGAAGTTTGCCTTACTTCATAGTCCAAAATCAAGCAAAGCACAAATCTAAAGCATACAGCATTTCTTGAGAAGGTTTTGATAGAAACACAGCAATATGGCTGCAGTTAGATTATGCTGCAGCTTTATAAATGGGCTCCATAGAGTCTGTTTTCATTGACAGCTACAGGCAGAAACCACTCAATCATTTTATCTCTTAATTTTTATCAGTGCAATATTACACCTCTGATTTCTCTGTGCCTGGACTTTTACCTTCCCTTGATTACACCCTTCTGCTACCTGATATCTGTGGTATACCAGTAAGGGCTTTTTCACACTGGTGGTACTGCTTACCACACTCTGAAAAGAAATACGCTTTTCAGAAGGGGTATATCACTAGCTGACAGACACTCAGGAGGTGCTAGTGCCTGCTAAAACTTGCTTTTTAATTTTTTACTTTTTATTTTTTTTAATTGCCAAATGGCAGTTTTTTACATCAAGGGACAGTGCAGCAACTGCACTTGCGGTGCAGCCCCTTTGATCTCAATGGGCAAGTTTGTCAGGAGGCACCACCACCTCTGCAGCAAAGGTTAAAATTGGAATGTGCACAGTCATGTCAGGCTAAATTAGAATTCAGATCCGTGATAAAACCTCAGCTCAACTGCCCCTTGGTCGCCAGTGTGAAAGAGTCCTAAAGACTGCCACACTAAGCTCGAATGCTGAATTAGCCAAAACTCAAGCCATTGTTTTTGTTTGCACCACACGGCTTGAAAAAAAATCAATTGAACAATTGACTTTTGACAAAGAAGTCAGATGGAATACCGTTGGCCGAAGTGCACCTGCATCCAATGAGATGCAGACAGTGTTATGGTATTCTGACAGCTGCTGAAGCCAGCTATCAGAATACAATATCCGGCAGGGCAGATTCATCCATCTGTACTGTTTGGCATTGATGGAGGAATCTGTTAGATTTCTTTTTTCCAGTCTATAGACTGAACAAAAATAATCTATAAGTGTATGTTCAGAGTGTTCTATGGTGAGTGCAGGCTGGCATGAAAACAACCCCGGTTAGTACTGTATCTCAACAGAAACAACATGTACATAAAAAAATTTTTTCATACACTATATTGCCAAAAGTATTGGGGCGCCTAGCTTTACACACATATGAACTTTAATGGCATTCCAGCCTTAGCGTGTAGGGTTCAATATTGTGTTGGCCCACCCTTGGCAGCTATAACAGCTTCAACCCTTCTGGGAAGGCTGTCCACAAGGTTTAGGAGTGTGTCTATTGGAATTTTTGACCATTCTTCCAGAAGCACATTTGTGAGGTCAGGCACTGACATCTGATGAGAATGCCTGGCTCGCCGTCTCTGCTCTAATTGATCTCCAAGGTATTCTGTCGAGTTGAGGTCAGGACTCTTTGTAGGCCAGTCAAGTTCCTCCACCCCAAACTTGTTCATTTATGTCTTTATGGATCTTGCTTTGTGCACTGGTGTGCAGTCATGTTGGTACAGGGTGGGGCCATCCCCAAACTGTTCCCACAAAGTTGGGAGCATGAAATTGTCCAAAATGTCTTGGTATGCTGACATCTTAAGAGTTCCCTTTACTGGAATGAAGGAGCCAAGCCCAACCCCTGAAAGACAACCCCATACCATAATTCCCCCTCCATCAAACTTTACACAATGCAGTCAGGCAAGTACCGTTCTCCTGGCAACCGCCAAATCCAGACATGTCAATCAGATTGCCAGACAGAGAAGCATGATTCATCACTCCAGAGAACATGTCTCCACTGCTTTAGAGTCTAGTGTTTTACACCACTGCATCCGACGCTTTGCAATGCACTTGGTGATATAAGGCTTGGATGTGGTTGCTCGGCCATGGAAACCCATTCCATGAAGCTCTCTACGCACTGCTGTTGTGCTATTCTGGAGGACACACAAAGTTTGGAGGTCTCTAGTTATTGTTTCTGCAGACAGTTGGCAACTTCTGTGCTCTGTGCACTTCAGCATGCGCTGACCCTGCTCTTTCATTTTATGTGGCCTACCACTTCGTTGTGGAGTTGCTGTTCCCAGTTGTTTCTACTTTGTTATAATACCACTAACAGTTGACCATGGAATATTTAGTAGCAAGGAAATTTCACAGATGGACTTATTGCACAGGTGGCAACCTATCACAGCACCACGCTTTAATTCACTGAGCTCCTGAGAGTGACCCATAGTTTCACAGATGATTGCAGAAGCATTCTGCATGCCTAGATGCTTGATTTGATACACCTGTGGCCATGGAGGTGATTGGAACACCTGAATCCAATGATTTGGAGGGGTGTCCCAATACTTTTGGCAATATAGTGTATTTTGTCAGACGCGACTTCACCTGTAAGATGAAATAAAACTTTGAGTTGCCCTGAGGTAGCTGTGATTATCAGGGATATTCTCCTCCAAGATCAGAGACAGCTTCTCCCTCCCCCACTCTGTAATCTGCATGGAGTTATGCCATTTGCTGTGGATCAGCATTGATCCTTGGCGATCTCCATATTCGGTCTCTGTAAAAGGCAAAGGCTAAGGTCGAGCCTCCAGAGTTTGGAAGTGACTGGGCTGATACCTTATACAAGGGGTTTAAGACATAGCAGCCAGCACCTGTTATCTCACAAGTCTAGCAAGCTAGTACTGCAGCTGTTCCATGCGGCTACCATGTGCTAGTGAGGTTAGTTGGAGCTTAACAGCAAAGGTTCAGTTTCTACTTTCTTCCTGTGCAGTGTATAATATACAAAAGCTCTGCCATACTTTACTAATGTGTGCAACAAATAGCCAAGATCAGAAATTGAGCAGTGGTGGGCAAGTCATACTTTAGCCAACATCAAGTACTTGCTCATGCTGGGAGTAATAGTCTCAAAACGTTGAACCTCCATATGTTACTCATATCGGTGCAAAAAGCAACAAGTAAAATTAACCCAATCATAGCAACCTCTAAGATTTTTATGTAGATGAATGATAACTGGTTGTTATGGGTTGCTGAACTTTGTTCACTAAATTACTGAATAAACCTACCAGAAGAAGGAGAACACAGTTGTGCTTATTCTGTAAGAGCTGTTGGAAATGTGTAAATACAGAAACGCATAGCAACCAATAATAAACTGAAGTAAATTACTGAACTACAGCTGAACTTCAGGTATGGTTTTTATTGGTCCAACTTGTAAGTATACATATTCCTTACCTGTGGGACCGCAGTGAAAGCAGACAATTACCATAGTAGCCACTGCTACTAAAGTGATCGCCACGGTCTTCTAGGTCCTGTACAAATCGTCTGCCCTTCTGCATGGCCACCAGTTACAGATTGCCTTGTATTTTTTTCAGTGTATACAATGCATTCTCTGGTTGAACAAGGTGGAAATCATGATTGTCACCTCTCAACCTTCTGTGCAAACAACCCCCCTTTGTTCACTATGCAGGTTGGCAGCAACTCGGCACAGAACCTGGAGGACCACAACAATCACTTTAGCAGCGCCAAAAATTACAGTGATTCTCTGCTTCCACAGCATTCCCACAGGTATGCAATATGCATGCCTAAGGCCTCATGCACACTGGACATTTTTACAGCTGCTCCTGGGGATGTCTGGCAATTTGTTTTCCCGCTTCTAAACTGCCCTGCATGTTAGCCTGTCCATGTCCATGCACACATTAACTTTTAGCAGCATTTAATGGCAGGAGAGTTTAGAGGCAGGAAAAAACCCACTGCCATTGCATCCAGGAGCAACAGCATTTTAGCAGAAAAAATGCTTGACACTTGTAAATGCATCAAAAGCATCTAAAAGCATATTAACGCTAGGTGTGTTTAGCCTTTGTGCGTTAATTCATTTCAATGGCCAGAATAAATTATTAATCTAGCCAATTAATTGAATTAACACCCAAGCATTTGACACCTGTAAACGCTTTTACAAGCGTCAGACGTATTTTTCAGCAAAAATGCTGCTGCCAGGAGGAAAGGATTCTAGGAGAGTTTTTAAAATGTCCTGTATACGAGGCCTAAATTGTGCCAAGCCAGGCCAATGTAACTACAATACAAACCATACCTGGAGTTCAGGTAGGCATGAATGTTTTGTGCTGCAGTTGAATATTGGCAATGCTGTGAAATAATTAATAAAGAGCTTGCATAGAGGAGATATTTCACGTAGAGGAGATTTCTCTTCACTCCTCCCTCTTTTTCTGCCTGACACCCATCACTTGGACACTTGTGTAGAACCCTCCTCAAGGGGACAGAATTTTTTTTTATTACTGCCTGTGTCCACATTGGTGGGATTTCCCATCACTCCCTGTTCTGTCTGACACCCATCAAATAGGAAGCTCTGTGAAATCTCTGAAATTGGGAAGAGTAATTCAAAGTTGATACAAGTTCTAAGCTTTTCACACCCTATAGAGGAAACAAAAAGCTAGAGTTTTGTTCTAAAATCAAGTTGGCTTTACAGAATTCTGTGGTCATACATAGCTTGAATTTCAGCTGTTTCCTGTGAACTGGCTGAAATTAAGGCTGTAGATGGTCCTGTTGACATCAAAAATTGAAATTGAAGGAGCCAGGTGGAGAAAACGTTGACCAAAAAGTGACTGTATCCAATTAGCTGTAGTCACTGTTCATGTATTCTGAACACAGGAGCAGGCTGTCAAAATACAATACCCAGCAGCAGGAGATTTGTCCATCCATACTCTTTATATGTATAGCCAGCTTAAACCTGAAGATTAGAATATCAAGTTTTGGTTATACAGCACCAAGCACATTAGGTATGTGTGTAGGCAGGTACAGTCTGCTTTCTCCACTGTAGGTGGTGCTTGACCCGAGTGGTACTACAGCCTGGAGAGGAAGTCAAAGCAAACACAATTTCTCTATGATTTCCTGGGTCATTGGAGCAGCGTTCTGGTTGGCTACACTGCAGCCATGTGACCTTTGGCGGCCATCCTGGGTTACCAGGGTCTATAAAAGCCCCTGCCTCTGGGTATTGGCATGCTTTTCTGCAAGTGGCTACAATAGGGAGAGGAATCCTGTTTGATAGGGAAAGTACTTTGCGGTAAGGAGAGGTTCCAGACAGTAAGGAACCAGTTAGGGACTTGCTATCCTGTAAGGAAGCCTTCCCACTTGGGACTGCACCAGCCAGGCCGTACTCTCCTACCTCTGAGACAGACGCTGTTGGCACCTCGCTTCAGCTGAACTGTGAGTGTTCCCCTAAGCGGAGCTCTCTCGCCGGCTTATTTGTAAACTTTGGCATTCCACTCAATCCAAGTTTATTGCAAACAGACTAGATTAATGCCGCTGCACCTCTCCACATGTGTAACAGTATGTATCACATATCTGTATCTGTTGCAGAGGTTCCCCTTTGTGCCTCCTCCTCAGAGCCAACGGATAGTGTCCTCAGTGGCTGTCTTCCGGCACTAAAAGTTTACTGCATCTTTGACTACGCAGAAAGGTTGCGCCACCCGTCAGCCCCCTTATGCTCTCTATGCATTTTCACTTTCTGTGACTGGGTAGGGAAGATCTGTCATTCTGTTACTCCACCACTCATTCACAGAATGCAATGCATTGTGGGATTTTAGTAATATAAGCTCTGTGAATGGCAGAGAGCAGAAAGAGATGGGCAGGTGGTGTAAGTTTTCCTTGTAGCAGTTGCTCCTGTTAACTCTCACAGTGCCAGAAGACAGCCCGTAAGGACAGTATCCAGCCATTCTAGCACCTGCAGGTAATGGGATACACATTATTACACATTACTAAAATGTATGGTGCTATATATGAAAAAACTAAATTATACTAAACTTCATCTTTAATGATACTGCCGGGGATCCCATGCAAAGGGCTGCCTGTAATTTGACCTGCAGCTCTGTGAGACTTCTACAAGAGACATCAAGCTAATTACAGGAGAATTCTGAGAGATCCTGACATACAAACTTGATTGCAAGCAAGATATAAAAAATAATTATTGTCTGCAGATTGAAATGGAAATGTTATTTTAAAAAACACTGAATTACACAGTGGCATGGACTGTATATCAGTTATATATGCTCTTTAAAGTTTAACGAAACTGGAGTTTTCTTTCAAACAGAATGTAATACTTGTCAGGTCAAATGTTGCACATAAAAAGTGTATACAATATATGCTACATATCTTCAAGCAACCCTTAAATATTGTACATTACACTTATGGCACTCAGCCTCTTCCCACTGATCATCGTGATGCATATTATCTTTGAATGGCCTCCCTCAGGCTCCATGAATTAGTTAATACTCTCCAGAACTGGTGCTTTTAAAAAGAGCTACCATCCAGTTGAGGCTTCCTATACATTTTTTACATATGGCATTAGATAAACATAAAAGAATGTACAGAGCCAGGCATTGCAATCCAGTGCTGTCTCTCTGCCTTGCTCAGGGCTGCTGTCAATATCTATTCCTTCGGTCAGCGCAGTTTATTTTGCATGGTTGGTAAACAGGTGTTTATTTTACATTTGGAAAGGTTTAAATGAGAATCTGGCCTTTCTGTCCTAAAATTGCATAAAGACTGACGGAAAGCCTAGAATGTTTACTCATCTGTGCCCATACCGACAACAGTTGGTCTAGGCTGGACAAGCAACAGGTGCCAGCTGAACAGGTTAGACTTCTGTTAGAGCAATGACATCCCAGATATATGGAGCTGCCTCCTGCTCATGTCTGAACACTGTGTGGTGGGGATTTATGGTGTTTTTTCTAAATAAACTACATGATTTAAACCCATACTGTCTATAAATGGCAAAATAGGCTCCTTGCTGAAAAGTGGGATGAAGCAACCCATGTCATATATCAGTGGTTGTCAACTTATGAACTAAACAGGGCCTCAAATGCAGCCCTTGACATCACCAAAGGGCCCCACATAATGTTCAATATACAGAGGGGCCCAAAAAAAGGTATACACACTTTAACATGAAAAATATATACATAAAAATGTGATTACTAGATTTATATGAACATCAAAGAGTAGCTGTAAGTCATGCTTGAGTTATGCAGTCACATTAGATGCTGAAAGTGGTCACCATTGGCATCCAAACACTTTTCATTTCGGCAAACTACTGCATGAACAACATTGACTAGAGTATCCACACAAATTGCTCTGCATGATGTTTCAATTTCTTCCTGTAGGTCAGTGTAGGTGGTTTTCTATGGTACACCACATCCTTTAAGGTTCCCCACAAACAGAAACTGAGGGGTGTTAAGTCAGAGGAATGTGGAGAGAATTCAACAGTATCTGTACGTCCTATCCAACGTCCTGGCAGAATGTCATTGAGATGGGCTCTCGCATCTCGATGGAAGCAGAACTTGTTGCTGTGCGACATCTTCCGGATCTTTGCTTGAGCACATCACACACAGTGCCATGAATTAATGAGATTGTTAGTCGTGTTGGTGGTTCTGTTCCAAACTCACATCGCCATTGTCGTTGAACTTCATACACATTTTAAAATATACAATACCACTTCAAAATGGTCTTTCGTTGCTCGAAAGTCAAACGTACCTCCGCCATTCTCTTTTGCTCTTTCCTGACGGTTACATGATGACATAAACAATGGTGCGACTTCTGACATCTTTAAGGAAAATATAATACTACACATTGCTGCCATAATTCAATTCTGGTTTTAAAGAAGGGCATATTGTAGATAACAACTGTTGAAGTGTGTATACATTTTTTTGGGCCCCTCTGTATGCAGTGCTTGAGAAAATTGTCAGAAACTGCAGATTTAATAGAATAAATAAGGGTAGGAGAGTGTGGACATGCTACATTAGCTGGGGATATGCTGCAGAAGATAATATGAGACTGGGAACATTTTACATGAGGCTAGTAGAGATCGATGCTATTATTCTAATCAATGTTCCCACTACAGACTGCTAAGGTCTGAGGACTGCACATAATACAGAAAGAGGCCGCATGCCGGGCTGCAGGTTGGACACCAGGGCCATTTATCCATGTCAATTAATGGCAGAACTTTCATAAAGCACAATGTTATAGCTATTGTTATTTTTACAGTCACATATTAAAATATATGTCAAGGAAGAATGAAAAGCACAAAACAGTACATCTCTGCATTACATGTGCATGCCCCATGTTTTATTCCTGTAAAGACCATGCAAATATAGTAAATACCTGGTGATCTTCTAAAAATGCACCCAGCTCCTAATTTCTTGTTGTGTGCTGATAACACACAGCATTTTGTGGACTAAATTGTGTCAGCCCCACCCAGTTGTCTTTTGCTAAATTAACCACTTGCCTACCGGGCACTTATACCCCCTTCCTTACCAGGCCAATTTTCAGCTTACTGCGCTGTCACATTTTGAATGACAATTGCACGGTCATACAACATTGTACCCATATGAAATTGTTATCATTTTTTTCTCACAAATAGAGCTTTCTTTTGGTGCCATTTACTTGCCACTGGGTGTTTTACTTTTTGCGCTATAAACAAAAAAAAAGCAAAAAATTTGAAAAAAAAAAAAAGTTTCTGTGTTTCTATTATAAAATTTAGCAAACAGGTAATTTTTCTCCTTCACTGATGTGCATTGATGAGGCTGCACTGATAGGCAGCACTGATGGGCACTGATATGCAGCACTGTTGGGCACTGATAGGCAGCACTAATGAGGTGACACGGATAGGTGGCACTGATAGGCGGCACTGATAGGCGGCACTGATGATGGATACTGATAGTCAGCACTGATAGGCGGCATTGCTGGGCATTGACTGGCACAACTGCTGGGTAACGACTGGCACAACTGCTGGGCAGACTGGCGGCACTGCTGTGCTGCACTGATTGGCTCTGGTGGGTGGCACTGGTGGGCACTGATGGGTACAGGTGGGTGGCACTGCTGGGAACAGGTGGGTGGCACTGCTGGGCACAGGTGGGCGGCACAGGTGGGTGTCACTGCTGGGCACAGGTGGGCGACACAGGTGGGCACAGGTGGGCAGAACTGGTGGGTGGCACTGCTGGGCACGATCATCAGGGCACTGATCATCAGTGCCCTGATGATCGGTGCGATCCCTGCTCTGCCAACTGCTGGTTCTCGGCACTACTTTCCTCACGCTCTGACAGCGTGAGGAAAGTGCAGCCAAGAACCGGTAATTGCATTTCCCTGTGATCAGCGTGTCATTGGACATGACTGATCACGTGGTAACAGGCAACTAGATGTCCACAATCTACCAGTTTGAATGATGGCCGGTGTACTCAGGTGCTCCTGTACCTGCCCTCACCCTGTGACGGTGATGCATCCCAGTGATGAGCCAGACATGTATATTCGTTTGTTGTCTGCAAACTACCCTCTTTACCCCATGTCAGCCTGTGAGGACAAAAATCTGGGAACTACAACTGCTGAATTGTGTTAAAGATTAAATTACCAAGATTGCCAGCAATACTCAGAAATAAGTGTCCTTATTGGTAATCGGACTGAGGATTTTGGTGTTGTAATGTGCTAGTCACTTATCTGCTCTTATTTCTTATTTTATGACAAAAAAAAAAAAACATACTGTCTACATTCAGGCCTTATTCCATACTAGGCCTTGCATTCTGTTGGGAAGGCCTGTCAGTTCAAAAAAGGAGGGAAAAAAGGGGCAAAGGAAAGCCGGGGAGTCCACCAAAATTCAACGTGAGGTGCCTCCAGAACTATCTGGTAGGATGTTGCCTAAAACATAAAAATAGAAAAACCAAAGAAAAAGAAAATTGGCTACACACCTAAAAGGCTAACTTCAAAAACATGT